>NC_057360.1:9993333-10313125 GCF_016509475.1 Prionailurus bengalensis | reverse complement strand
ACCTCAGGCAACAAGATTAATCAGCACCATTTTGTCACCGCCATCGAGAGTTCAAAGTATGGATGCTCATCCTTGGACAGAACGTAAAATATGAGAACTGAAAAAACATTTGCTTCTTGTTGAGATGCAGGCTTTGTTAGAATAAAACGATAACAACAAAAAAATTTTAAAAATTGTTTCAATGTTTATTTTTGAGAGAGAGAGAGAGAGAGAGAGAGAGAGACATACAGAGTGTGAGTGGGGGAGGGTCAGAAAGAGAGGGAGATACAGAATCCAAAGCAGGCTCCGGGCTCTGAGACATCAGCACAGAGCCCGACGCGGGGCTAGAACTCACAAACTGTGAGATCATGACCCGAGCCAAAGTCGGACGCTCAACCGACCGAGTCACCCAGATGCCCCATAATTTTAAAGATAATAATAAAAAAGGATTAGTATCAATTAAACAACTCATTTCCTGAATAGCAAATAAGGGCTGGCTCGTTCTGTGAGGGATGCAGTCTCATGAGACACCCCGCGTGAACACACGCACATCGCGAATGCACGCAACAAACAGCAAGTGCCAACAGTGTGCGGGGTCCGGGCACGATGCAGGAAGCAGGAAAGAGCCCTCCAAACGGGGACCACAGGCTACCCGGTCTGTACTTTACTTCTTGTTTATTGCACCTTACTCTCCCTAAAAAAGTTCCTTACAAAAACATCTCCTTAAAGTAGCAAACAGACTATATGTAGTTGAAGTTTGAAAAATGAAGAGGTGAGGCAGCATTTCATGGAAAATGCACTTGCAATTTATCTGGAATGCTGAAAAGAGCCAAGATAGATGGATAGAAGGGCGTTTCGCAGAGAGAGAAAAACAGGATGATGTTTACAAATGAACTGTGTAGGTTAACTTGGCTGGAGTAGAAGAAAGCTTTAAGGTTCAAAAGGCAGGCTGAGAAGCTGGAACTTGATCCTGGGGGAAGGGGGCACCATTGAGTATATTCGAGAAGGATGATACGGTAAAAGTGGACTTTTCGGTGGAGACATGAAAAACACAGAAAAGAGGCGGGAAAGAAGAGACATTCAGAAGATTTTCTCCCTGCGAAGGATTTTTGTTTGTTTCATTTCTGCCCCCACCACTGGACAAAACAGAAAAACTTCCAGGCATGACTCTTGTCTAAATCTTTCATAAGTAACAATGCTACTACGGACCAAATTATTCTTACGTATATAACCCTAGGAAGTGAGTTTAGATACGTGAGGAATATTTTTAAAAAATAAGTAGTACAGGGGTGCCTGGGTGGCTCAGTCAGTTAAGGGTGTGGCTCTTGATCTCAGCTCACGTCATGATCTCACAGTCCAGGGGGGCTGTTCCAGGGGAATCAAGCCCCCCGTCGGGCTCCATGCTGACGACAATGTGGAGTCTGCTTGGGATTCTCTCCTGTCTCTACCCCTCCCCACTCGAGCTCAGGCACTCTCTCTCAAAATAAATAAACTTAAAACATTTTTTAACTAAGTAATACATATATCTAGTTTCTTTGAAATAATTAATAATTCTACATGATTACGTTTGTCCTATGGCTCTCACAAGCTCCTTTTAACACTACAACCATTTTGATGGAAATATTGCTAAAATGTATTGTTTTTTTCTGTCTTCCTAAAAAGATAATACGGTGAGTAAAGGTTTGCAGAGAAACAGCATTTACATAGTTTCAAAGTATTCCTCCCCAAGACAGTTATTAAATACAAAAGGAAAAAAATAGTTACATTACAGCACAGAAACATGGTAGACATCATCTCCACTGAGGATCAAAGGGGGCGTCATCAGGGGAGCTGGGTGGCTCAGTCAGTTACGTGTCCGACTTCGGTTCAGGTCATGACCTCACGGTCCGTGGGTTCGAGCCCCGCGTCGGGCTCTGTGCTGACCGCTCAGAGCCTGGAGCCTGTTTCAGATTCTGTGTCTCCCTCTCTCTCTGCCCCTCCCCTGTTCATGCTTTGTCTCTCTCTGTCTCAAAAATAAATAAACGTTAAAAAAAAAAAATTTAAAGGGGACGTCATTAGTAACGGAGCAAACTGGTAAGACATGCCTCCCTATCACATGCACCGAGAACAGCACGTCACTTCTGTGGTACTCCTGACCAATGAGTGTGACCGGAACCATCAGACAAACCTGACGGAGGGACATTCTACTATGTAAGTGGCCCTTATTCTTAAAACATGTTAATGTAAACTCACGAAGAGAAAGAAAAAAGATTCAGGCAGTAATGCAAACTGAAGGCGACAGAAGGGCCCGGGACAGCTCAAAGAAACTCCCACAATGGACATTATTGGGACGGCTGGCAACATCTGAATGACACAGTAACTGTACCGCCTCAACATTAATTTCCTGATTTTGATAATTACACTGTGGTTACGTAAGATAATGCGCCTAGTCTTCAGGAAACATTCAAGTACTTAAAGAAACATTAAAGTACTTAAAGATAACGGGAGGGCATATATGCACGCGCGCGCGCACAAAAGTATTTAAGAATAAAAGATCAGGGGCGCCTGGGTGGCTCAGTCCATTAAGTGTCCTATTCGTGATGTCAGCTCAGGTCATGATCTCAAGGTTTGTGAGATCGAGCCCCAAGTTGGGCTCTACGCTGACAGCACGGAGCCTACTCAGAATTCTCTCTCTCTCTCTCTCTGCCCCTCTCCTGCTTGTGTAGGCTCTCTCTCTCTCTCTCTCTCAAAATAAATAAACTTTAAAAAAAAATAAAGAATCAGCACTTCTGCAGCTTTCCTATAGTTGAAAAACACACACATGAGGGAGAGGGAGAAGGATTGAGGAAATATAGTAAAATGTTAACATTTGAGAAATCTGGGTGAAGGGTAAATGCTATTTATTTATTTATTTTTTTTTTTGCAATTCTCTTGTAAGTCTGAAATTACATCAAAATAAAAATGGACAAGAAATAATGTATTTTGTTTAACTGGGGGTTTTGTTTTTGTTTTTGTTTTGCAATTTGGTAACAGGACTTGTATGCACATCAGGAACATAATAAAATTGAGTGATGCCCATTGGGGCCCCTCGGATACGTGAGGATATTTGCCCCAATCTAGAGGTGCCCAGCATCATTATTTTTGAACTTTGATAAATGCTTTTAATTTTCTTCCTATCTGCTGCATCCCCATCACCAGTGCCGACTGCAGCTTGCCTCCAGCAGCCCCTACTGTGCCTGCTAATTGCTCTAATCTATTACGGGCTTGGAAAAGCTCACCTAGTTCACGTTCACTTTACAGATGACACAATTCTAGCCCAGAGAGGCTAAGTCACTGATAGAAGGTATCCACATTATCAAGAACAGAAGGATCTGAACAACTCTTTTGCTCTTTTTGTGACATCATGCTGGTCTGATGAGGGTATAAAATAACAGAAAGTAGTTTATTTATGAAGAAGCATATTATGAGTAAAGTACAAGAACCCAAAGGAGCAGACTTTGTCATATTAATCTTTGCTGTTCACTGGAGGTTTTTTTGCTTACTTTTTTTTTTTTTTAACGTTTATTTATTTTTGAGACAGAGAGACAGAGCATGAACAGGGGAGGATCAGAGAGAGAGGGAGACACAGAACTGGAAGCAGGCTCCAGGCTCTGACCATCAGCCCAGAGCCCGACACGGGGCTCGAACTCACGGTCCGTGAGATCGTGACCTGAGCTGAAGTCGGACGCTCAACCGACTGAGCCACCCAGGCGCCCCTTTCCTTTTTTTTTTTTTTTAAAGCGACCTTCCGTTTCTTTCTTTTTTGTCGTCGTCGTTAATTTATTTATTTTTGAGAGAGCCGGGGAGGGGCAGAGAGAAAGAATCCCAAGCAGGCTCTGCACCGTCAACACAGACCTCCACCCCACAAACCGTGAGATTATGACCTGAGCTGAAGTCAGAGGCTCAACCGGCTGAGCCACCTCGGTGCCCCCTTTTGCTTACTTCCAAGTAGCTAGATTAGCCTCCGCGGATTAGGAAAGTGTTGGCGTTGGTGTATTTTAAGATTTCCCCCCAAGCTTCCTCTTTCTTTAAGAAAGAAACCCACATGTCTCATAATCTCCAGACATTTTACAGCTTGCAGAGTGCCTGGTTGAACTGCCCGAGGTTCAGATTGTTACTCACTTAGATTTATATGCGTGAGACACAACAATGCGGCCAAGCAGCAAAAGGGGGGCGCATGCCATTAAGTCATCCGGAACCGAATATAGTTTAAAATGTACAACACGGTAAAATGTAAGGCACAACTGGAGTGCCTTACTCCTCCAAAAGTATTTTTCCAGACGTTTTCAGATAACGGAGAGCATCTTCTGCCTCCTGACTTACTACGAACATTTAATGGGATGGAATCTCTGGAAACAATTCTTTGGAGTCATTCTCCCCAGAGGAATGGCATTTACTCAGAGGCTTCTGGATGGCAAGAATCGCTTAGAACAGAAAAGCCTGCCAAATGGTGGAAACTGCCATTTTGAGGAGGCTGATAGGAAATCACTTTTCAAGCCCCAGGATATCTGAAAAAAGTTACAAATCCAAATGTTTATGTATGGGGGAACTGTTTAAATAAATTTGGCATATCTATAAAAGTAAATATATCATGAGAAAGAACGAGGAAGTCCAGTAGCGTCGATATGAAATGATCTCCGAGGCATATTCGATGAAAAAAAAAAAAATTCAACGAAAAAAATACAAAAATTCACTCAAAATGGACCACAGACTTAAATGTGGTCTGAAAACTACAGACGTAAATGCCGTCTTAAAACTGTAGAACTCTTAGAAGAAAGCGTAGTAAATCTCCGCGATCTCGGATTAGGTAATGGTTTCTTAGATGTGACACCAAAAGCACACGCGACAAAAGAAAAAATAGAAAAACTGGACTTAAATCAAAATTAAAATTTTTGTGCCTCACAGAACACCATCAAGAAAGTCCACCCACAGCATGGGAGAAACTGTTTGCAAATTTTATATCTGAGAAGGGGCTTGGAACCAAACATACAAAGGACCTTCAAACTCAACAACAAAAAAAGACAAACCAATTAAAAAATGGGCAAAGGACTGGAATAGATATTTCTCCCCCCAAAAACCCCAAACAAACAACCCAATAAGCCAATAAGAAGATGCTGAAACATCATTAATCACGAGAGAAATGCAAATGAAAACGACAATGAGATGCCACTTCACCCCTGTTGGGATAACGATCATCAAAAAGACAGTAACAAGTATTGGTGAGGATGAGGAGAAATTAAATGTCTCTGCGTTGCTGGTGGGAACATAAAATGGTGCAGCCCTTTGGAAAACAGTTTGGCAGTTCGAGTTGCTCCGACTTACCGATCCTACTCCTCAGTGTACATCCAAGAGAACTGAAAACACGCTCGTCAACTGGCGAACAGGTCAACAAAGTCCGGTACAATATTTTTCAGGCATAAAAAGAAACAAAATATCGATATAGGCAAAGGATGTACCTGGAAAACATCGTGCTAAGGAAAACTAGACGCACTGTGATTCTATTTACAAGAAATCTCCAAAAGAGGCAAGCCCACAGAGACAGACAAGTAGATTAGAGGGGGTTGCAGGCAGAGAGGAACGGGGGGTGACCACTAAGGGGTACAGGGCTTCTTCATGGGGTGATGGAAGTGTTCCGAAATTAGGTAGCAATGATGGCTGCACTACTCTAAGATTTGGTGAATATACCAAATGGTATATACCAAAACCCACCGAATTTTACACTTTAAGGGGGTGAATTTTATACTAGGTGGATTATATCCCAATAAAGCTGCTGCTTAAAAAAACAAGTTGTTGAACAGCGGGTAGGGATTGTTACCAATTTACAGATCTGCTCAGGTCTCAATAAAATGTCTTTGGAAAGATACACAGGAAACTAACATTGGCCTCCTCAGCAAGGACTCCGAAGACAGAGAAAGATTTCTTACTGTGGACAGTACTCTCTTTTTAAACTTCTGAACTATGTCCATTTTTTTTTTTTTTATTAGAGGTGAACTGAAATTAGAAAATGTTTTTAATAGACTAGTCCCTTCCGCCAGTTTAACAATGCAAAGCTCTGTGCAACAATATACTCAGCGACAGCAGAGGGTACGAAGGCCAAAATTAGCTGGAAGTAACAGAAAAATTAGCGGTTTTCTATACTGTTTAATTCCGGTTCCATTAACTTTTCCTCATTGGTCTTCTCTTTGTATCTCAGTGGCTCTCTGATGAACACATTTTCTGGGCCTCTTTTATTTGGAGACCCAAACTGAACAAATATTTCCTATAAGGGATCAAATTTCCAAACTTAGAAAAAAAAAAAATCTATTTGAAAAACTTTTTTAAAACCTTCTTCTACCAGATGTTATATTTTAGAGGAAGATAAGAATAATAAATGACCCTTAGGAGAAAGCCAAAACCAGCTTAGAAACACTACTTCCTGCATGCTTTCCTCCAAATTCCCATCCAATTGGATTAAAACTACCCTATGAAAGCCATTCTTGGGGGGCCTGGGTGGATCAGTCGGTCAAGTCTCTGATTTCAGCTCAGGTCATGATCTCGTGGTTTGTGAGTTCGAGCCCCGCGTCGGGCTCTGTGCTGACAGCTCAGAGCCTGAAGCGTGCTTCGGATTCTACGTCTCCCTCTCTCTCTGCCCCTCTCCTGCTCATGCCCTCTCTCTCTCTCTCTCAAAAATAAACATGAAAAAAAATTTAAAAAGAAAGAAAGAAAGAAAGAAGAAAGCCATCTTCTATTTTTCCGTCATAGCACCAGTCCAGAAATAGGCTTCCAAAACAAGCCACCGAACCCCAGCTCTACTCACACCTGGGGCAGAAGGAAATAGCCCCACTGGGTAAAGTTCTCCCTTCCATTCAATTCCGCACCATCTGGCTAGCTGCTTTCACTTGGGAGAGCTCTGTACCACTGATGGAATTTGATGTACTGCATTCTCTACCCTCTTCTGTTACTATGTCAGGGCTACCCACCCCTCGCTGAGGCAAACAGG
The DNA here is from genome assembly GCF_016509475.1 of Prionailurus bengalensis. NCBI lineage: Eukaryota > Metazoa > Chordata > Mammalia > Carnivora > Felidae > Prionailurus > Prionailurus bengalensis. The sequence goes on along the minus strand of NC_057360.1, from coordinate 10,306,149 downwards.
GGCAGCTGGTCTACAAGGCTATGTGGACGCACCAATACAACCTAACTCCCCAGCGGCCCCCCCACTCCTCCCAAGGCTGGCTCCAGGCTACCATCCCGCCAGTTGATCACTCTCCCCATGTCACTCCCGCTCCGCTCCTTCCTACGTTTCTGCCACACCGAACTCCTAGCCCATTCCCCAACACAATACAGTCCTTAACACGCTCCTCTCTCCCGCTCACTCACACCGAGCCAATGCCTACTTTTCCTTCAAGGCAACTCTAAGACAATCACATCTGTCACTTGGTTCTGACTGTGGCTATTTTCCCTGAAGCTTAAATGCACTTCTGCAGAAGAGGCATAAAGCTATACAAATTTGCATCTTTCATCAATTCTAAGATGCCACTGATGGTTAAGACCCATTATTTCACGTGCCAGTGGGAACTGAATAATGCTGGTTCTGACTCACCAGCAACTGTAAGGCATATCCCAGTGTCACAGATATTAAAACATGAGAAACTGTCTCAAAATTAAAGATCTGCAGTAAACCACAAATCTGCAAGGTAAAGATGTCGTCTTCCAACTATTTACCCGTAACATGTCTCCTGATAACTGTTTCCCAGTCTCTCCCAGGCCTCTGGCATCTAAAAGTCTGCATTTTACTCCCCAACAGTTAACCCAGAACCTAAAACTTAAGATGCGCACAGTAAAACAGGAGTCCCATTTATTAAATTTAAAACCAAGAGTTCCTGTTTATTAAGCATCTGCTTAATAAAGTACGCAAAGAATGTGATTAAGACTTAGAAACCATTAATGCCATAAAAATAAAACTAAAAAAAAAAGCTTCTTTGCCTACAACGACCCAGACAATACCAAGTATTTCAGAATCGGGGTTAACCCGAACGTATTAAAGATGTCAAATGTTTTCAGTGTTTTTAAAAGATACACAGGATACGGACTTGGGTCCAAGGTTCCCAAGACATTCTTGATATTAGAGTTTGCAGAACCTCCCATTTGCAGTATTAGATTAATGTGACATGGTATTTACTTTAGTCCACAGACAGCATTTCTGCCCTAGAACAGAAACAATGGTAAGCACTTAAAAACATTTTCGTCCGATGTTTGCTGCCGGCTTTCAGGCGGCCCCATGCCCCTGCCCCTAGGCAGGCTGATAAGAAAGCCCAGGTGATCCCTCCCGTGGAGCAGGCAGGAAGTTACCACCGAACCCCAGCCAGCAGCCCTGGCCCCGCCCCACCATCTGGTCAGGGTCAAGATGAAGCCAGTCCCCTTTACCTGTTCCTCTAAGCCACCTCTGACCCTGCTTGGGAAGCCTGGCCTGCTCTTCCCAGGACGTCTCATTACATGTTTAGCAAACCTTGTGATACCTTCTTGGTGCACACGAGGTACCTTCCGTTTCTACATCTGAACCCAATACTGCGGGGACGGGAGGGGGATCCATTCCACCTCTGCAGCGCCCACAACAGTTATTCTTGAACTGATCTTCTGATTTCACTCCCAAATAGATTTAATGAAACCAACACATATAGATGTTCACCCACTGTTGTAAAGGGTCCATGAAAAGAACTTCTATTAAGGCCCATAGGAGAACTAATTTAAAAGGAGGTCGCAGGCCAACTGTCCGTCTATCCGTAGGTTCCTACAGAATCCGTGGACTTTATTTAGCCGCACTTTCTAACGGACCTTCCTTGTTACTTATCAAAAGTTGTCCCCCCTGGGGCGCCTGGGTGGCTCAGTCGGTTAAGCGGCCGACTTCGGCTCAGGTCATGATCTCACAGTTTGTGGGTTCGAGCCCTGCACTGGGGGCTCTGTGCAGACCGTGTGGAGCCTGCTTCGGGATTTTTGTGTCTCCCTCTCTCTCTGCCCCTCCCCCGCTCACACTCTGTATCTCTCTGTCTCTCAATAATAAATAAACGTTAAAAAAATTAAAAAAAAAAAAAAGTTGTGCCCCCTGTAGGGTAAGTTTTTAACATGATGCCACAATTTATCCTGAAAAACTACCAGCGTGGCTATGTGCTCTGTCACTGTGAACGCCAGAAGGCTACCTGAAATGACGAAGAATGGTGTATAACCGGGCGCAAAGACCCCTTTGTGTGTCCACTTCTGCTTAAATTGTTCTCATAATAGTGTCTATGGTTGTTACAAGAATGAAATGAGCTAGTATCTCATTAAAGGGCTCAAGGGCTTAGAAGAATGCCTGGCCTATGGAAGCTCCACATGGACTTCTAATAAAAAGCTAAGCAGCTGCAATGACACTTAGGTATATTTGTGCAATGGGATGTTTCTGGACTATACCAAGTACCCACCAAAACAGACAGTAGCCTCGCCCTTCTCTGAGCAACCACCGTACCAATAAGGAGCTCCCAAATCGTGGTCCCCTTTACCTCGTGCATTATTTGTTCTCTCTCCAATTGCACTCGAAGCACCTTGAGTGCACACACAGGTCACCCCCAGGCTTCTGCTGCACCTGCCACGGCACTTTTGTGGCGTCAGCCTCCTTAGCTGTGTGATGTGGGCCGGACTGGCTACTTCGGCAACGGTGTACCAGTGGTAGCCGGAAGGAGAGGCTAGAAAGGCTGCCCAGCCCCACCTCAATGAGATCTGTTTCTCGAAATGGAAGGTGTTCTAAAGCAATCGGTAAGTAAAGGCTGTTCAGCAATCGTTCACACAGAATCCAGAGACAGAGGCCAAGTTAGCCAGGATCAGAGCACTGGAAAACAAAACAATATCGGGGCGCCCGGGTGGCTCAGCCGGTTAAGCGGCTGGCTTCAGCTCAGGTCATGATCTCGCGGTTCGTGAGTTCAAGCCCCACGTCGGGCTCTGTGCTGACAGCTCAGAGCCTGGAGCCTGCTTCGGATTCTGTGTCTCCTTCTCTCTCTGCCCCTCCCCCTGCTCATGCTCTGTCTCTCTCTCTCAAAAATAAATAAAACATTAAAAAAAATTTTAAAAAAACCCAAAACAATATGACCTGACTACTGGAAGCAAGAGGCATCGTTACCTTTACTTACTCACACTCTGCCTAAAGGAGCTGATGCTGCTTACCGTAAATGCATATAAATGTTAAATACAATACGGAAATCAGGAAAATCTAAAGATCGATATTGGGGTAGGAGAATTGAACACAGAGAGGCAGGAGATACGGTCCATAAAGTGGCTAAAACAAAGCTTTCCCTGGCTGGCATTCTGGAAGAGATTTCTCGCATACATTATATGCGCAGGGCAGGCTGAGTCATGTGAGGAGCGTGTCCCCAGCCACACCTAGGGTAGTAAAATAATGAGTTTTATAAAGCAGGTTCTCCTGACACTCTTAAAAAAACCAAACAAGCAAAACAAAACAAAACAAAACCCCCCAAAAGCAGCGAACAACATGACACCACCATAGATTCAAAGAAAGTAACTGTACAAGGGGCCTAAGCCCAAGTGTCCGAGTGCAAAGCCAAGCCGAGGACAAAACGTGGAACAGCTTCAGAAATAAATGGACTGTATGTCACTTCAACAATCCTTTACAAAGACCACTTCCCTTAACTGGGCTGCTGATAAAAGTTGTTTGGTGAACCGTTTCCGTTATATTCTTTGCCACTGGGGTCTGCGCAGACCCACATTCTTAACAGATCAAAGGCAGACCCACATTCTTAACAGATCAAAGAACAGAGCCGGCTGTAAACACCGAGGTGCCAAATCGAGGCTCTCTGTAGCCTAGATCTGTGGCCACCTCACCCGAGGGAGGGGAGCGATGGGCGGGCCCCTTGAAGGCGACAGCAAGCGCTTTTCTTGGAGAGTAACTTTGGGAATGTCCCAGGATGAAGTAGAAATGAACTGATCACACTGCCGGCTCTAGAACACAGAGCACAGGCAACACGATTTTAGTCCAGAAATTTCCCATGGCACTTACTACCAGTCACCCAAGGCAGCCAACTGCTACACACTGTGTAGGGCCCAAGCCAGGAGTGGGAAAGGGCTTGGTACCCTACATCAGGAGGGTGAGAGGTCCCTGCTGAGTTACCCACCACACTCGCCGTGGTGGGGCCAGCCCACAGGGGGATGGGAATGGTCAGCACACCGTACGCCCAAAGATACCGCAGAGCGTGCACCGGACATTGATCCTCCCTGGGAGAAGAGCAGTGGTCACAGAGCAGGGGAGGTTGTGCAGGGCCCAGGAGACCAGGTGCTGGAAAGCAGCTGGGTGAAAAGACCCATCCCAGGGAAGCAGGGAGGTGGCAAGAGGCAAGTCTGCACGTGAGCAGAGGCTCTTAAGTCCCTGTGTATACCCCACTGTCTCATCAGACTCATGTACAAAACACACATTCAAGGGGCGCCTGGGTGGCTCAGTTGATTAAGCATCTGACTTCGGCTCAGGTCATCATCTCACAGTCCGTGGGTTCGAGCCCCGCGTCGGGCTCTGTGCTGACAGCTCGCTCATGCATGCACCCTCACGCTCTCTTTCTCTCTGCAAAATAAATAAACATTAAAAAAAAAAACGCACAGGGCCGCCTGGGTGGTTCAGTCAGAGAAGCATACGACTCCTGATCTCAGGGTAGGGAGTTCAAGCCCCACGTTAGGTGTAGAGAGTACTTAAATAAGTTTTTAAAAAGATAAAATTATTAAGAGCTTCAAGACGGTGACCTCAGAGCATTAAACCCCAAGTTGATTGCGGGGTCCTTCTGCGTGTGGTGCCCCGTGTGACTGCACTGGCTGTGTGCCTATGAGGCTGGTTGTGACAGCCATAAGAAATCGTGCCGAATACTGTCACCAAGTGTCTGTTTTTCAGTGATAAAACGTACCCATAAACCTAGCAACGGAATGAGTGGGAAAAGATATTCCTCTGTCACATTTATAATTCTGTATCATATCATCCAGAGCAAACATTGCCTCAAAGTTACCACCACTACCTAGAAAATGTTTTGGCTCTAAAACATGAAACAATCGTTCCCATTCTGACTCTGGTAGACTGATATGGGACTCCTTACGGAATGCCTTCAGGCAATCCATATTATGTTTACTTTAAGAGTTGAAAATTGGGGCGCCTGGGTGGCTCAGTCGGTTAAGCGGCCGACTTCGGCTCGGGTCATGGTCTCGCGGTCTGTGGGCGCGAGCCCCGCGTCGGGCTCTGTGCTGACAGCTCAGAGCCTGGAGCCTGTTTCGGATTCTGTGTCTCCCTCTCTCTGACCCTCCCCCGTTCATGCTCTGTCTCTCTCTGTCTCAAAAATAAACATTTAAAAAAAAAAAAAGAGTTGAAAATTACCTTTTATTGAAAGTGATTATTAATATATCTGCCCATAATATTACACTTCGCCAACCTGCTTATAGGTGCACTTGCATTCAAGGTTTTTGACATTATGTGGAAAACAAAAAGAAGTTGATCAAACTGAAGGATTTTAAGGAAAGCGATATGATCTGATGCAAAATGGCTCCTGCTCCCGTGTGGAAATAGAATGGGGGCGATACAGACAGAAACAGAGAAACCAGGGTACCGTAGCGGTTCTGGTACAGGGTAGCGGTGGCCTGGGCGGCAGGGGCGGGGTGACGAGGCAGAAATGGACACTAAACAGGACTTCGTGCTGATGACTGAACGGGGGAATGAAGAAAAATGAACCCAGAGTGACTCCTGGGTTTCTGGCCTGAACAGCTAGATAAATAAAGGCGCTCATAGAGCTGGACGTTTAGCTGGGGAGAAGGAAGAGAAATCAACCTGCGTTGTTGCACATGTTGAGTCTGAGACGTCTACACACCTCCGAATGGAGTCAAGTAGGTACCAGGATATGGAGGGCTGAAGCTCACAGAGGTCTTGGCTGTGTATACATTTCTGAAGATAGCAATACACAGGTGGTCGTTAAAATCACAGAAGAGGGGCACTTGGGTGGCTCAGCCAGCTGAGCATCCGACTTCGGCTCAGGACATGATCTCATGGTTCACGAGTTCGAGCCCCGCATCGGGCTCTGTGCTGACAGCTCGGAGCCTGGAGCCTGCTTCGGATCCTGTGTCTCCCTCTCTCTCTCTGCCCCTCCCCCACTCATATCCTGTCTCTCTCTCTCTCTCTCTCAAAAATAAATAAAACATTAAAACATTAAATCACAGAAGAAAACGTCACCACATTGGACAATAACGTAGAGAAAGATAAGGGCCAGGCTTCAGTGATGAGGAGCACTGAGCTGTCGAGGTCAGGTATGGAGGGAAGACGGGGGCAAGTTGTGAGAAGGGAAGAAAACCAGAGAACAGGGTGTCAGGAAGCCAAGGGAAGGGGCGTGGCAGAAAGGTCTCAGAAGATGACCACCGCAAAGGGTAAAGGGGGACTGGCAGCCTGGAGCGCACGGACAATCCTGACAGAAGTCTGTATGAGGAGGAAGCAGCTGTGACAAGGTTGGACTCCAGAAGGATGGGAAGGAAGGAAGGGTGTGCAGAGACAGGAGCACAGGCAGTTCTTGAGAAATTCTGCTGAGAGCCGGAGCCTGGAAAGGTAGCGAAAGGGTGTATTGTAAGAAGAATGATCCAAAGAGAGGCAATAACTAAAGCAATAAAGCTCTGGGTAGACGAAAAGAGCTTCGGGTTTCCCCAAAGCTGTATTCCCCACCCAATACAATGAAGGCACAGAAGGGCAAAGGAGGCAGGAATTTTTGCAAGGAAGTGATTCTAACAATGGATCACAGACTCCAGGCTGGAGAAGGAGAGAGGAGCAGCCGGGAAGTGATTCATGTAAATAAGAAAATGGGGAGGCATCAGAGGTAATGAGTTCCAGAAAGTATTGCAGTCAGACTCGAAGAGGAGGAGGGTGCTTGACCGACAGGGGGAGGTTTTGGAGCTGGTGCATTTTCTGGTACTGACGAGGTTCGGGGAAGACAAGCGGGTAGGACAGATGGTCAGAGCAGACGTTCAGAGCCGTAAGACACAACTCGTCAAGAGGCAGCACGCGCCTGGAAACTCCCTGCAGGTGACTGTGGTCAACAGGGATATGACAAATGAAGGGAAAACGCAGACACTCCCTGAGAGGGAGGTACAAAACAAGCCCTCTGGCCTGTTCCCCAGGTAGAAAGCTGCTCAGCAGCCTCCCTGGGGCTCCTTGTGTGTGTGTGGGGGGGGGGGGGGTCATGGCAATGCTCAGAGGCAGGCAGCACCTGCTGAGACTTTCAGAGCTCAAACTCTATGCTTTCATAAGGTAAACTATACCTTAAAATTTTAGACAGTTTTTTTTTTGAGAGAGAGAGAGAGTGTGTGTGCTCAGGGAGAAAGGCAGGAGAGAGAGAGAGAGAGACAGAGAGAGAGAGACAGAGAGAGAGAGACAGAGAGAGAGAGAGAATCTCAAGCAGGCTCCACACTCAGCAGAAAGCCCAACGCAGGGCTCCCAAGACCCTGGGTTCATGACCTGAGCTGAAATCAAGAGTCAATCAACTGGGCCACCCAGGGGCCCCGATTTTAGAGTTTTAGTTTTTATTTTAGATATTCAGAAAGCTCCTGTATCTCAAAACTTTACTTGAACCAAGTATATAGCAACACGTTGCTATCTGGTGACCCACAACTCAACAGACATCTACTGGGTTCCCACCGTTTCAGGCTCTTTTCTGGGCCTCAGTGTAGATGTACACTGTGGTGGGAGAGCCAAGAAAGAGCAGACAGGTAAGGAAAAAAATAACCTATTTTGTTATAAACAGTAGGGAGACTACACACGAGAGCAATGGACATCAGCAATAATGGGGCTGGCAGTTATATGCTCAGTTCACTTGGGGCCATGGCCTTGCTAGGTGCCACGGGCGTTCGCCACACGTGTGTTCATTTTTGTGCACGCCTGTGTCCAACATTCTTTCCATGTTATGTTGGTGTCGTAAATACCTCAAAACCTGATAAAAAAAAAAACCAGATTAAGAAAAACACAGAGGCTAACGAATTTTGAAACGATGAAGCATCAACACTCCACGGGTGATACTATTCACCCGTGGAGAATCCACTCTATGCCACAGGCTCTCTCTGTCTCGGGGCTCTCTCAAGACACAGGAAACTCTAAAGCCCAGTCAAGGTTTCTAGGCGGTCTCTTCATGTCTAAGGTGTAATTGTCAGTGCGGGGCAGCACTGGCCAGTGAAGAGCAGGACTTAACCAGTCCAATGCATCTGTCAGTTCATTATATATATATATATATATATATGTGTACATATATATATATATATGTGTATATATATATATATATATATATATGTGTATATATATATATATATATATATATATATATATGTATATATATATATTCCTACCACGGACAGAAAGCTATTTCAGGCTACCATTGCCACTGTGGTCACTCTGATGATCCCATATTCCCTGGACTATCTTGTGAGGACAGTCTGTCTTTACACAGGGGAGAAAAATGCACTACCAACCCCAACCACTTAACCACTTTGCCCCCTGCCCCAGCATTTATAATGCTTACTTTAAGTTAATAAGCTGACATTATGTTCTTACTGAATATCGTGCCCTTGAGAGCTTGGTTAGATGGTTTCCCCCTGAGCCATATCACTGTCAAGTCCAGTGTCTGGAGTAAGGCCTGACTGCTCCCTGGATCTTGAGGTCCCAAGTTCTAGGAGGACCTGCCTCCTTATTTTCGCTCACTCTCTGCTCTGAGGTTTACAGTTCCCACCTGGGGTTCAGTTTAATGGTTCGCCTAATATCTACTAAATGCTTCCCATGGTCTAGGTATTGTGCTAAATGTTAGAGACCCAGAGGTGAATAAGACACAGTTTCTGCATTTGGAGAAGCTATCTTGTAAAAAGATGATCTTATATAAAGCAATAGAAAGGAAGCTTAGAGGCAGGGTGCTTGGCCTTACCTGGGGATATCTGCCAGATGACATTGCACTTGAGATGGAAAGGCTACATAGGAGTCAGCCGGGTAAACAGATACAGAGAAGGGCAATCAAGAGGGAGACTGAATATATCATACACAAAATCAAGAAGGCAAAATGAGTATCGGGCAGAAACGTTGCCAACCATCAGTGGAGTGCAAGGAAGAGAATGGCGGGCGATGAGGGCAGATGAGGGCAGGACGTAGGAATCAAGTTCAGGACCTGAGCTCATCCCAGAGATAACAGGGATGAAGGGTCTTAGCACAGGAGTGGCCTGACTGCATCCGCCCATGAAAAACCCCTCTGGCAACAGCTGGGAGGGAAGACCAGAGGGGGAGCATGTCGCGGAGGGGAGACCCGTGAGGAGGCTCTCGTGGTAACCTGGGCTTAAAACGACTGGGACTTGTCCCAGCACACTGGAAAGGTAGAAATGGATTCAGAAATAGAAGGAAAACACTGGCAAGACTCTGATTACATTCACGGAGGTGGGGGAGGGAAAGGGAGGATTCTAAGATGCTGCTCAAGCTTTTGTCTTGGGCGACTGAGGGAAAAGCAAATGGGACAGCGGGGAAGTGAGAAGAATGCGGCGGGGGGGGGGGGGGTGGAGTGGAGGTGCAGTGTGGGAAAGGAGACATACGTGGAGTTGAGTTTTCAATATGCAGGGTCGGGGTGCCTCTGGATGCTCTGCGGAAAGTATGTGGACCAGGCGCAAGAGTCTGCAGTTCAGGGTGATGAAGACACATTTGGGAGTCACCGTGTCCCTAACGAATCCTTACGGAATGCCTGTATCTACCGAATATGGGCTGTGACAGAAAGAACGAAAGGAGAAGGTCACCGAAGACGAGCACGTGGTGAGACTACCAGAGGGCTGAGAGCAGAACCGAAGGAAAATCAACGGCAGGGCACCAGAGGGAGGCAAAGGCTTGGGGCGAACGGAAGAGCAATGAGAAGCAGAAGCGACGCCTCAAAGACAGAGGAAGTTAGATCAGAGCGAAGTTAGATCAGAGGAAGTTACATCAGATCATCAAAGAAAGCAAACGAAAAGGCCTGGAACAGGTCATTGGGTTTGGCGCTATCAGGTGGCCTTTATCAAAGTGTCGCGTGGGTGAGAGGAGGTCAGACATCATGACATGAGATGTGGACAGGAAGTACTGAAATAGAGCAAAGAACAGAACTGTTCGCAACCCGGCCACATCAACGATTTGAGATTTCCACCTACGGCCTATCTTGCATAATTCATTCCTGGTGTGGTGGTTACTTTTTTGTATCATCTTGGCTGATGGACCAATAACCTTTGGCCAAAGGTTAACCTGGGTGTTCCTATGAGGTTGTTTTTTGAAACACTGAAACTGGCAGACTTTGAGTAAAGTAGATTATCCTTCACGGTGTAGGGGGGCTTCGTCCGTTCAGCTGTAAAAGAACAAAAGATTAACCACCCCTGAAAAAGAATACTACCAGTAGACTGCCCTTAGACTCAAACTATACTAGTTCCCTGAATCTCTACCCTGCTGGCCTATCCCGTAGATTTTAGGATTACTAAGCTTACGTAACTGTGTGAGTCATTTCCTTAAAATTATCTATCTACCTACCCATCTATCTATCCATCCATCCATCCATCCTTATGGTTCTGTTTCTCAAACACGAATACAGATTTGGGTACAGAGAATGGTTCTAGACTAACAGAATCTCAAGGCCCAGTTTTCTGAATCTGATCCTGGGGTGTCTGGAATTGGCTTTCTAATGTGATTAGATTTAAAGACACAAATGACTCAATTTCCAGTAGGTAAAGAGAGCACCGATAGTCCATGGCACGATATGGTCAAAGAGATATGTAAACATCACCATTGGATATCCTACTAATCAAACACTTATAAAGGCAAGGTTCTGGGTCACCAAGTATATAATACCTTTGAACATTCATCAAACTAATGAATACAATGATATCAGCTGATTGTTCCTAAGGTCACTAGATAAGGTGGGAAAGAGGGGGTCCGAATTCCCAGTTGAATTTCTGAACAAATGATCAGAAAATTTCTCTATCCTGAAAGAGACCCTTATCTGCTTTAGCCACAGAGCCGAGACTGAGGACACCAAGCCCAGAATCTCATCCTGAGAGGCGCTGAACTACAAAGCAAACAGAACTCCTAACCTCACAGGGCATCTATTAAGGTGAGAGCACTGACCAGAAAGGACTAGAACCCTGAAAACCGGGGACGCTGTGGGAAGACCCTGATAAGGTGGAGACACTGAACCCCTAAACACTGACGCGTCTTCTCTCAGTAGAAGACACCTGCCTGAGCAGACTAACCTGAGAAAACGGTGATGGCCTCTCGGAGGCAGCTGCCCTGAAAGACACCGACTCTCCTCGGGACCCACACCCACCACTCCTCTGTGCTTCCAGATTTAGAACCAGACTCAAGTCACAGAAGGCCCCCGGCGGTACAGAGCATGACCCACGAGGAGACCCGCTACACTCCAAAAGAACTACTGGGTTTTTCTCATTTATACAGACAGAGATCCAGGGACTGCGTGTGGGAGAACGATAAAAGAAACAAAAGTGCATCAGGCCAAATTTATCGATATGGGCGCGCTCAACAGAGGTTCTGCATTTCGTGTTGCAGCTCAGAGAGTCACAAAGAGCTCTAATAGTTGGTTCCTTGGCCGAAACGTGGATCACAAGCGGCCACAGCAAATGAACATGAGAAGTGCCAGGCCTGTCTCGGGTTAATAGAGAGGAAGGGATTCAAAGGCTTAGGTAGACTGGAACGTTAGAGTGGATTTGTCATTTGAGACCTACTCACCCCCCCCCACTCTCCCGGGGCGGGGGGGGGTCCAGCAGACACACCTTTCCCCATGATGGTGAGAAATGAATTTCTGGGAGGAGCCCCGGCATCCCTGAAAAGCTCTGTGATTACTTTGTAAGCCAGCCCTTCGGTGGGAACAGTGCCTCCTAAAGGCGACGGAAGGAAGTGCTTCCTGGAGTGGCAGGGGCCAAGTGGCAGAGGTGGGTCTGGGTACCTCAACACTGTGGAGTGAGGGCAGAATCAGAACAGCCAGCCTTGCACAGACCTGCAGCATTAGCTGGATGATCGTGGTGTTCCTAGAAGAGATATAGACGGGCAGCCTCCTCAATTCTTACTTGACATGTAAAGACTTTTTTTTTAATGGTTTGTCTTGATTTCTCTTGAGAGAGAGGCGGGGGAAGGGGCAGAGAGAGGAAGAGGAGGAGAGAGAGAGAGGGAGAAAGAATCCCACGGTTCGACGCAGGGCTCGAACCCACGAACCGCGAGATCATAACCTGGGCCAAAATCAAGAGTCGGACGCTTAACCGACCGAGCCCCCCAGGCGCCCCCCCCTTACTTGATCTTTATAAGCAGAAAAGTTGTAGGTCAAGTGAATTAAACTCTTGAGTCATAAAAACATAAAGTCACACGTCCTCGATCAATTCCAACCTTGAGCCCGTTTACAGACCCAGAACACCTCGATAAAGGGGAGGCCAGGTCCAAGCTAGCATAAATTAAAAAAAGGTATCTGAATGAAGGTGTTTAAGTGGCAAACCACTAGCTCTATGTACCAAAATACTTAAAGAACTAAAAACGTGTTCTGTTGCTCTTGGTATTTACAAGAGTAAGAGAAAATTTCAGAGATAAAATACTGTACGGGCCCACAACCTCTTACCGAAAACCCCCGGGGCCAGATGTGTTTCAGATGGAGAATTTTTCAGGTTTTAAAAAAATTAATACAATGCCTACACTATATATCATCTCCCAGCCCCGGCAGGGCCCCGGGCAGCATCCCGTAACCAAACACATCAGTATTTCTGCAGTGAAACACGTATCAGTCACACCGAGTGGGATCGTGCCTAAAAACAGGCTCTCATTAGTACCGGTCAAATTCTGCAACCAAAAAGAGTTTGTGTCAAGCTTAGAAAAAACGTTTCGCTTCCAGAGATCTGGAGATTTTAAAGTGCTGATAAGAGGCTGCGAAGCTACGCTCTGAAGGGAGAAACAGAAACTGCGTGTTCTGTTTCTGAAGCACACGTATGACAGCCTGATCGCAATCGGTGTCGCCTCCACTTACTGTCAAGACTTTCTCTACCGTCTCCACGATGTACGATTCAGCGACTCTCACCAGGGTTCTTCTACACTGCCAGGCACCAGGGAAAAAAATTAAGTTCCTAACAGTGGAAAGCTGATGAAGACCAAGTCCCCACAAGTTCAGGGCTGGACCTCCTCTAGAGGCAGACGGCAGGGCCACAGGGCCACAGGGCCTCGGCCAATGGGGCGCAGGGGTGCAGGGGCCAAAGAAAGGCACCGGCGAGGAGCCTCTGCTGCAAACACCCTGGGCCTGTGTGGACGTCCTGCAGGGTAAGCCTGCCACTGGTCTAACTGCAGAAAGGTCAGCACAGCCTCCAGAAGAACTCAGCCCAAGCAGAGAGGCAAAGGCTCAGTGGCCTGGTCCACATGTAGAGCCTCCTGACGAGGGGCAAGGGACCTTTCTGAGCCCAGCATGGAGTCAGACACTTGGTTGACTAGATTCCGGCTGTGTCCTAGCCAGAAGGATCTGCGTAAGAGGGAGAAGAACCTACGAAAACCACCCAAGATTAAAAATCCCTGAGGAGTAGGGGCGCCTGGGTGTCTGTCGGGGTAAGCATCTGACTCTTGATTTCAGCTCAGGTCGCGATCTTGCGGTTCATGAGTTCGAGCCCTGCATCCGGCTCTGTGCTGACAGTGCAGAGGCTGCTTGGGATTTTCTGTCTCTCCCGCATTCCTTCTCTCTCTCTCTCTCAAAAATAAAACAAATAAATCTTTAAAAATCCCTGAGGAGTAGTCAGAGCATTGGGTGGAACAGACTCCACGCTGTTCGTAAGGAGGGCTTCAACACGGAGGCTCTGTGTCTCCAGAGCAGAATCAGCAGTACGGAGGCTTGGAGAGTCTCACACAAACATTACCACAAAGAGAAGGAAATTGGTGGACACCCTGGGACAGAGTAAAGACGCTCTGTAAACATTTCAGATATGCCAAAAGCCTCCTAAAAAATGTTCGGAGACTTCGCAAGAGAAATTCTATAATACAGCAGAGAAGTTGCAAAAATATATGCTTTGAGCTCCAACTCCATCATATGCTAGCTTTGTGTAGCCTTGGGCAAGTTACACAACCTATCTGATTCTTCGTTTCCCCATCTATAAAATTCATAAAAATAATAATTATCACAGAATTGTGATGAGTTGATGAGACAATGCACGTAAATTGCTTAGCAAAGGCTTGGCACACAGTAAGCACTCTGTCACTAAAGGCAGAGCAAAAGACAACAGGAAGCTAGTTCTAAATCCAAATTTCTAAGGGCTAAGAAACAGGAACTATAGACGGTAGAACACACACACACACACGCACACACACGCACACACAGAACCTGTATCTATACAGACAGATATAATATCAATCAATCCAAAATTTCTCCCTAACTACTCACCTTCTCTGTGCCCTTCTTAGCCGTTTAGGAGATTTCAAATATTTGCATTTTAACACATTTTTCTCTTAGGAAACTGAGTCTTTTACCTATCACCTAGGTAGAAGAAGGCTATATAACAAATACAACCTGAACGTGACCGGAGAGTAACTCACTATAAGACACGGTCTGGTGCAGACTCATAAAGTTCTCAGTGAAGCTCAATATAGCACCTTCATTTTTTTCAAGTGCTGTCTGGAAAAAGCATAAGATTATGTTAAAGCGACATAACTCCACACTGTGTTCCTTCACGACTGAAGACAAAAGAATAACACATTTCTTAATTTTGATAAAGGCATCTTAAAAATAATTTTTTATTTTTTTTAAAAGCTTATTTATTTGAGAGACAGACAGTGAACAAGAGAACAAGCATGCAAGTAGGGGAGGGGCAGAGAGAGGGGGGGGGAGAGAGAGAGAGAATCCCAGGCAGGCTCCACACTGTCAGCACAGAGCCTGACACGGGGCTTGAACCCACGAACCGTAAGATCATGACCTGGGCCAAAGTCAGATGCTTACCTGACTGAGCCACCCAGGCACCCCCAAAAATGTCTTTCAATTGCACAGAATAAATTCCCCAGATCCCAAAGTAGAACGTCAGAGTCCTAGCATGAACAATGTTCACTGCAAATTCATCAAAGTTTGTTCAGTTGGTTACAGCATGATACTAACTGCGCTCAAGTTGTGGATTTCAACCTGTGTGGCAGTTATCTACAATAATAAATAACTTAGGCTAGGTAAAGACATAGTACATTTCTAAACCCAATTAATTACAACTAAGGTCTGGGTACAGTATATCAGTTGCTAGAAAACTACAGTTGAGCCCTTGAACAATGCGAGTCGCCAGTAGGCCATTAGCAGTTAAGTTTTCAGGAAGCAACGTTGTAACTGAATTTTCGACCGGGGGGGGGGGGGGGGGGGGGGGGGGGGGGGGGGAGGTGGTCAGCGTCCCTAACCCCAGTGTTCTTCAAGGGCCAACCACATTCCAACTACATGCCCAGTCAATCAGAGGTACTGCAAAGTATCACGATTTCCAAAGAGACCCCTGAGTTTGGAAGAAAAAGAAATAAATAGATTACCGAACAATTTATTAATGAAATCATCCTTTTCTTGATAAAGGCTTAATGGGACCAAGAGAAAATTATAAGTGAATAAAAATCACAGCAGCCACATGCATTCAAAAAGATAATGAATAAAGAGGTTTAAGGGCAAAGATATATAGGTCCCAAGAGACCATTAAATTTCTCAATTTAGGCACTAGGAATGGGCCCAAAGCCAACTGATCTCTGCCTTCTTGTGGCAGTCAAAGTCCCAAGGACTGTGGTCTGGACTCTAGGGCATTGCTAATGTCAAGCACTTGGCAAAATAAGAGTGGAAAAGGAAGAAAGGAAAATCACTCAAGATACACGAAGACTTCGTATCTCCTCAGCCGCAGGGACCACGACCCAGAGCCGTACGATACTCGAGACCTTCTAGTTTTTCTAATAATTAAATTCCCTTCGATGGGACCTAAAGACCAAACGAATCCATAAAAATTCTGTCAGAGCAAACCCTTTATTCTCGCTTTTCAAATTATGCCACTGGTTGGAGAGAGCAAGATTAAAATCTTCACAAGGTTTAGGTACACGTGAGAGGCGCGTTTTACACGGAGAATTCAAATTCTCAGATAAAAGATACAACTTAAATAAAAACACCGGCTTTGGGGGCCCGTAGAAGATTCTAATCATCCAGGAAAAATGTGATCGTGGAATCACATGAATCAGCCTCAGTGGGAATAGAAAGGAATGTGAGAAATATTTAACAGGTAGGCCAGCATTTTCCAGATGCAGCAATATTTCTGAAAAACCACGTAGATCGAGTCTTTCCCAATCAAATCGCATTCTAAAAACTCAGTAGGAAAGATCAACCACCAACGAAATCTCATGTGTCCTTTGTGAGTTGAAACAAATACCTATTTTGTAATACAAAGAGTGCTCTATGGGTTTTTTTTTTAATTCTGTGAATTTGCATAATAGGTGAATCACATTTTCTTAAAAGTGGTGACTGTCGTGAATTTTTAATCTGTCCTTTATTTTTTTTTAATGTTTATTTATTTTTGACAGAGAGAGACAGAGCATGAGCGGGGGTGGGGCAGAGAGAGAGGGAGGCACAGAATCCGAAGCAGGCTCCAGGCTCTGAGCTGTCAGCCCAGAGCCCGACGCGGGGCTCGAACTCACGGACCGCGGATCGTGACCTGAGCCGAAGTCGGACGCTCAACCGACTGAGCCACCCAGGCGCCTCATAAGCTGTCCTTTATTATTCATGATTGAAGCATATCCATCCTGTGGAGGATCCAGTCTCCCTGCCGTATCCACAGTAATTCAAAGGGCGCCCGGCACTCGGGAGGTGTTTATTTAGTGCATAAAGACTTGGTGAAAACACAAACTTCGCTTCATGTACTTTTCACTTAGATCTTTCACAGAGGACTTGTTTTTATTTCTTCTTTTGGCAGTATCTGAGCCTAGTGGCTATGCTAGAGTTAGAGTAAAAACAAGTGGGAGAATTTTTTTTTAAGACGAAGTTTTAGTATCCTGACGGGCAAATCAGCAAAAGGCTGACCGAATTAGTACTGAGCTCCGTGGCGTTTCAACTGCAGAGGTAGTGTCTCAAGTCTAAATCTTGGCAACAAGCGTCAAGTAATAGAAAAGTCCTATTGACAAAACACTTAAGGGCTACAACGAACATGATCAAATAATTTAAATATGTAATAACTAGTAATTCCAGAACTATGATGTTTAAAGTCGTTGAAGAGGGCGCCTGTCTGACTCAGTCAGAAGAGCACGTGACTCTCTATCTCAGGATCATGAGTTCAGGCCCCACATTAGGTGTGGAGATTAGTTAAATAAATAAACCTTAAGGGGCAGTCAGTTGAGTGTCCGATTCTTATTCTTAATTTTGGCTGAGGTCGTGATCTCACAGTTTGTAGGTCTGAGCCCCGCGTCAGGCTCTAAGCTGACAGCACGGAGCCCGCTTGAGATTCTCCCTCTCTCTCTGCCCCTCCCTCGTACACTCTCTCTGTCTCGCTCAAAATAAATAAATAAACTTATAAATAAATAAGGAAACTAAAAGAAATAAAGTAGTTGGAGAATGTTAATTTATCGCACACATACTTAAAGAGTGAAAATAACCAGATGATACATGAAATCACACTTGGGGAAAAAATTGTTTCTTTTTTTTTTTTTTTCTTTAAAAAAAATTTTTTTAACGTTTATTTATTTATTTTTGAGACAGAGAGAGACAGAGCATGAACGGGGGAGGGGCAGAGAGAGAGGGAGACACAGAATCGGAAACAGGCTCCAGGCTCTGAGCCATCAGCCCAGAGAGAGGGAGACACAGAATCCGAAGCAGGCTCCAGGCTCTGAGCTGTCAGCACAGAGCCCGACGGGGCTCGAACTCGTGGACCGCGAGATCGTGACCTGAGCCGAAGTCGGACGCTTCACCGACTGAGCCACCCAGGCGCCCCAATAGTCCTTGTTTCAAGAAACACTGGATACCCGCTATGCGCCAGGCTAAATCCTAACTACAGATTACAAACTACTAACAAACTGTTATTGAGACATACATATGCCTCACTGCCCTTCAACAACCATTAGCATCTATCCTATCCACTGTGCTAAGCACTGGGGATATTTATATAAACAAGGCCAACGCTATCTCTGTCCTGGATTCTCAGAGAGGAAAGAAGAAAAACCAAATAGTTAGAAATTACAAAAAAAGAAATAAACAAAGGACCAGGAAATGATAACAGGGAACTCCCCTGGGCAGGGTGGTTAGAGAAAGCCCTCTCTGAAAAAAAGACATTTAGAAAGAAATGTGTATTTATTTCTGAGAGAGAAAGCACACGTGGGTGCATGCGAGCAGGAGAGCTGCGGAGACAGAGGGGACCCGAGAATCCCAGCAGGCTCTGTGCTGTCAGCACAGAGCCCAAGGCAGGGCTTGAACTCACGAACCATGAGATCACCACCTGAGCTGAAATCAAAAGTCGGTCACTTAACCAACTGAGGCACCCAGGTGCCCCTGAAAAAGTGACATTTATGCCCTCACTGACGAAAAGGAGACCGCTCTGGGCAGTCCTGGGGAAACGGTATGCCAGGGAGCCAGAACGGCAAATGCACAGGACCTGAGAGGGGGATGAGTGTCAAAGAGAACAAGATGGCAGTGTGGCTTGAACAGAGTGAGCCAGGGGGTGAGTGACACAAGCTGAAGTCAGAGAGGCAGTAACCAGATCTCACACAAAGCACCGCAGGCCATGGGGAGAAGCTGGTGAGTCACTGAGAATGTCAGGGGAAGCCTTTAAGGACTGTAAGCAAGAAAGTAAGACGATCTGATTACATTTTTCTAAAAATCATTCCTGCAGTTGGGCGAAGAATGGATTAAAAAGAGGCAAGATGGGGAAATGGGGGAGACCAGCTGGGTGACTCTGCCTAAAATGCTAAAAGTGGACGGTTCGTTGACAAGAAAAAAAAGGGGGTGAATTCCAAACGCATTTGGGCGATGGCAGAACCGGATGCGGGGCTTGATGAGGGGCAGGGCGGAATCGAGGGTGGGTCCCAGCCTTCTGGGTTGGGCAATTAGATGAAAGCCATTTACTGAAACGGGTGGTGCCAATCACGGAGCTTCCTTCTTCAGACCCTGTGTGTGTCCTTCCTATGTAAAGGTGATCAGAGACACGACAATTGCCAAATGCACTCAATCCTCATCTGACACTGTTAACCACTATCTCTTCCTTCAACCTTCATTCGGTCTTGGTTTCCAAGACACCACATTCTTCCCGGTCTTCATTTCCTCATCAGACCTCCCTCCCAGGTTCCCGATAGCCCAGGGCTCCGTCCTCGGCCCTCTGCTATTTCCTTCAACACACTCTTCCACGGTGACCTCATCCAAACCATGCAAGCTTTTACTCTCTTCTGTGATGCCACCCAAATCGGTGCTTCCGACCAGAGCTTTCTCCTCATCTCTCCAGCACCATCCATCCCAACCGTCTTCTGCCCACTTCTATTAGGATGTCTCAGCCGCGTGTAAAGCTCAACATACCCCAAAGTAACTTCATCACCATCTTCCTCATACGCTATTCCCTCATCCACATTCTTGACCTGTGAGAAGCCCCACCTGCCAAAAATAGGCTCAGCTTCCCAAGCCCCAAACCTTAGGATCACCTTACCCTCCTCTTTCAAGCCGACGGCACATCAATTTGCAAGCCCTATCAAATTTACTCTCTAGCTAGTGCTCAAGAGCGTGTCCTCTCTTCATATCCCACTGCTTTCATTCACGCCCCCCTCTCTGGAGTATTAGAATAGCCCTCTGATCTCCTCCGTCTCAGACCACTCCGACCCATCCTGCACGTCTCCACAGAGAAAGAAAGGCTTCACCAGCCTCCACAGTCCTCAGGATAAAGATCCACCTTACAAATGGCAAGCAAGGTCCTCTGTGAGTTAATGCCTCTGGCTGGCATTCCTGCCTTGACTGCCCCCATCTCTTTCCCAGCCACACTCCTACCTCTCACCACACGGACCGACCAACGGGTCCATTCAGGACTCTGTATATGCGGTTTCCTCGCCCAGTGCCTACTCAGCTTAAGCACCCCTTTCCTCTGGTGGCCTGCCCTCCAGTCTGAGATGATGGCTCTACCTAGGGGCTCTCACAGCACACCGTTATCCAAGGACTTCTTGTATTAACTATCACACTCTGTTTCTCCCACTGAACTGGAAATGATGTGAAGTCAGGGACCGTCCTTCTAGAATACTTTTGGTGCTTGGTACTTAAAAGGTTTGCTGGGTAACTATGTATCTGCATCAAATTCAGGAAGGTTTTCTATAAAAACGAACTGTTACGTACACCGCCCATGACCAGAAAAAGACGATTTGGCAAGAAGCAGCATTCAACCGTTTTCTAAAATTAAGCTCACCTTAGCTGCTGACACTCATACGTCAGTGTGCACCTTTCATTACGGAAGAGCTGGGTACATCCGAGATAAATGTAGCTCTCATTCTGATGATCTGTTCATATTAATATCCATGAATACTCAGGTTTTCAGTTCTGCTTCTTTTAGTATCTTCAGTCTAATTAAGATCATCCTGACGTCCTCAGTACAATGTCTGACCTCTCGTGCCTAATTATTCTGTCTGAAGCACCCGAGCTTTCTGACCAACCTTAGTTTTAGGCTACTTCCTGCCTTTACTTAAAAGACAAATACTGTCATCATCACCAACAACCCCCCCCCCACACACACACACTTTTAACCTTTTTTTTTTCCCCCTCACTAGAGATATTTACAGGGAATGGACTGTCTTATGCATACGAAGTACATTTTCAAGGAGGGTGAGACTTCTAGGTTCATACTTCACCATGTTGGGATCAGTGGCTAAATGGTAAGTTTTCCTGGTTCGGAAGATTACACCGAAGACTTTTCCAGGGAAGAAATTACTGAGTAAACTTGTATTCAGACACTGTGATGCAACTGGTATTTGAGGAACAAAAGAAACGAAAAAGTCTACGTGGTTTCCCAGGAGTTGGCCCTCTCTATAACCATTACTTAACCACATTCTGAGGCAGCAAGTACGCCGCTTGAACAACAGCACAAAAAAGTCCTATGGCCAACACTTCAGATGTCCATAAAACAACTCACCCAATGCCATAAATCGAGCCTGGGGTTTACCTTAAGTTGACCCATGAAATTAAGCAAGAAAAAAGGGTCATTTAAAAAAAAAAAAAAGGGAAAAGGAAAAACGGGCTTTTTAATGTGTCTTGACAAACTGCGGTGACTATGCCTGGAGTTATTACGTATTTGACCAAATTCTTTTAAGCCAGCTCATTCCAGTATTCCAGTGATGTTCCCAGTCTCTGCTTCCGAAGCAGAGGTAATCTAAATGTCCCCTCGGTGGGTGCTCTGCAAGCCACACGAGACGCACGAGACCCCGGGGCTCTTCCATCACGAGCCTTAAAAAATGGATCGGGGAGCACCCGAAATGGAACTTACAAGGTAAAAACCAAACATTCGCTTAAAGCGGGGAAACAACCCAACAAAGGCCTTGCAAATGAAAGCCCTACCACCTTCCGCCACCTCGCATAGGTGGAGAGCGCCCGAACCCCGGGCTCCCGAACCGGAATCCCAGGCGGGCCCGGGCGACCCCGGGTCCCCAGGCGGGGAGGGCAGGAGACCCCGCCGGCCCGCGGTCCCGACAGTCCCCCCAACCCCAGGAAGGAGCAAGGTGGGGAGCTCGCCCCTCCTCCCGCACGCGCAGGGATCGGGAGGAAGGAAGGCTCCGCGCTCCCCCGGCCCCGGAGCGCGCAGGCCGCGCCCCCTCCCCATCTCGGCGCCCGGCGCGCAGGGCCCGCGGCGGCCGCGAGGGAAGGGCGCCAGCCCCGCGAGGCCCCCGCCGCCCCGGCCCGGCCCCGGCATCACTCACACAGCCCGAGCGCCGCCGCCAGCACCGACCACAGCCAGCGCCTGCGGGCTGGGGCTGCAATCACTGCCTCGGCCCCGGCGGGCACTGCCATCGTCCTCCCGCCGCCGCCGCCGCCGCCGCCGCGGCCCTGGGTCCCCGTCCCCGCTGCGCTCGGCTCGGCTCGCCACAGGGGTTCCAGCCTCGTCGCGCCCGCGCCCGCGCCCGCTGGCACCTCCACGCCGCGCTCCCCGCTCCTGGCCCCCACGCCGGCCCCAGCCGTCCGCTCATTGGCCGGCCCCGCTCCCTCGCCAGGACGCGATTGGAGGACACCGACTGCCCATCACGCCCTCTGCTCCGGAGGCCCGCCCTCCCCCCGGTCCCACCCAGGCTTCCACCCCAGGCTCCTTCTCCTGGCGCTGGAGGCCTGGGTCTTGGGCGGCGCTGGCTGCCGCCCGGCGCGCCGCCTGCTCCGGTGTCCGCCAGTGTCCCGTCCACCGGTCGCCGTCTCCTCTGCCTCTTCGGAGCTCCAGTCCAGCAGATCTCTGCATAGTGTCTCCTGGCCGGCGGGTCTTCGCCGGGTCTGCGCTCGCCTCTGGGTCAGCCCTTCTGGGTTTCTGGAGCCTCACCTAAAGGAAAAGCGGCAGTTCATTTACAAAGAAAATAGAATGAAGGGGACGATGGGATGATGGGATGATTCGGTCGCCCACATGGAGCACATCTCCCGCCTGGTCCCTTGCGAGGCCTGTCCTTTGCCTCGACTAGGTAATTCATGTGTCGCAATTGGAGAAATCTAGCTTTAAAAGAAGTCTCCATCTTGCCCGGATCTCCTCTTAGGAGTACTCCTTTTGGCTTAAGAAAGGGTGGAAACTGGGAACGCTTTCCTGCTGCTTGGAACACGAATGAATGCGCTTTTTGTTTATTTTCCCTTTTGCACACTAAATGTCCCTCAATTTGTCAATAAAAGCGGGCGTGGGGAAGTTTCTGACTCTGAAGTGTCTTGGCCGACTCTGCTCAACTTGGTTACTTTGGCCCAGAACAGTGTATGCCACTCAGTGGATGCCCAATAAGTACTGGAGAGTGTTTGGAAGGGTCCTTATGAGATACCCAAGAAGGGCACAGAAGGGGGAACAGAAGCATGAAAAGTTGAGAGTAAGTGAAGGAAAGGAAGAATACAGATTGGCGGCGGGGGGAGGGGGGGGGCGATGGAGTGAAGGAAGGAACGAAATTAGACAATTAGACAATTAGACAATTAGGACAAGAGTGGGGCCTGGTGAGAAAACCCAAGTGCGATCTCTCATTTTGGGTTTTGTCTAAAGTCAGCTTTATAAACGCCGGTCCTGATATTTTTGCTGTTTTAGCCTCCCAACCTTGTATGCAAATTCATAATAATTAGCATTAGTGAGAGAAAACTAAAAAAGCGTGACATTTTGCCCTATAAGATCCTAATGAAGTGTGTCTGGAATGTCCATTGAATAGAATACAAATGCATTCAGTGAGCAACTACTATGTGCTATAGCTGTAGAACACCTAGGCTTTACTCTCAAGAAGTGCACAGTCCACCAGTGTGGACCAACAGGTACTAGATTTTTTTTAAATTTTGTATTTATTTTTGAGAAAGAGAGAGACAGACAGTGTGAACAGGGGAGGGGGCAGAGAGAGAGAGAGAGAGACAGAATGTGAAGCAGGCTCTAGGCTCTGAGCTGTCAGCACAGAGTCCCTCGCAGGGCTCGAACTTGTGGACCATGAGATCATGGCCCCAGCCGAAGTAGGACGTTCAACCCGTTTAACCGACCAAGCCACTCAGGTACCCTGGTACTAGAGGTTTTTAATGCTTGAAGAGAAGGGCGAATAAAGGAGAAACCCAAGGCCAACAGGGGCAGTGGTTCTCAAAGACACATGCAATGTTACAAGCTTCTCTGACTGTGATGTACCTCAACACACATACCTTCCCCCTCTGAGAACCACTGGCCCAAGAGATGTGTGGGAAAGATAGATGCACAGAGGATGTAGCATTTGAGATGGGCTTTAAACGATGAGTACAGGTTCGCCAGAAAGTGGCAGGAAAAGCAACCTCAGAAACAGGAAAACAGTACCAGGTGCAAGAAATAGTAAATCCTGCATGGTTTGGAACTTCAGAGGAGCGAGGGAAAGAGAATGCTGGAAAAGTAGGCCGTGGTCATCTTTTGAAGAGCCCTAGGTTGTCTTTATTGCACAGGCAGTGGGGAGAGGTAAAGGGGAAGTGACAAGTTCAAGCCTGTGTTTTAGGAGGGTGACCACTGCAGCAGACCAGGTGAGTGGGAAGAGAGGTAGAGGGGAAGACAAGGGGTGGCGAAGCATTTCAGGGAGATGGTGACGGGGCTGGGGATCAATTGGATGGGAAGTCTAATCAATAGAAAAGCATCCAGAAAGACAGGTGTAACCTCTAGTTTTTGGCCTGAGTAAAGAATGGTGATAACCAGGCAACCAAAACTAAGAGCTGAGGAAGAGGGGCTCCTGGGTGGCTCAGTTGGTTAAGTGTCTGACTCTTGGGATTGGGACTGAGTGCAGAGCCTGCTTGGGATTCTCTCTCTGCCCCTCCCCTGCTTGCGCTCTCTGTCTCTGTCTCTGTCTCTGTCTCTCTCAAAATAAGTAAATGAACTTTTAAAATATGTATAAAATAGCAATCCCTATCAAAATAACACCAGCATTCTTCACAGAGCTGGAACAAACAATCCTATAATTTGTATGGAACCAGAAAAGACCCTGAATAGCCAAAGCAATCTTGAAAAAGAAAACCAAAGGTGGAGACATCACAATCCTAGACTTCAAGCTGTATTACAAAGCTGTAATCACCGAGACAGTATGGTACTGGCACAAAGACACTCAGATCGATGGAACAGAATAGAGAACCCAGAAATAGACCCACAAATGTATGGCCAACTAATCCTTGACAAAGCAGGAAAGAGGATCCAATGGAATAAAGACAGTCTCTTTGGCAAGTGGTGCTGGGAACACTGAACAGCAACATGCAGAAAAATGAACCTGGACCACTTTCTTACACCCTACACAAAAATAAACTCAAAATGGTTGAAAGACCTAAATGTAAGACAGAAAGCCATCAAAATCCTCGAGGAGAAATTAGGCAAAAACCTCTTTGACCTTGGCCACAGCAACTTCTTACTCAACATGTCTCTGGAGGCAAGGGAAACAAAAGCAAAAATGAACTATTGGGACCTCATTAAAATAAAAGGCTTCTGCACAGCAAAGGAAACAATCTGCAAAACCAGAAGGCAACCGACAGAATGGGAGAAGATATTTGCAAATGACATATCAGATAAAGGGTTAGTGTCCAAAATCTATAAAGAACTTAACAAACTCAACACCCAAAAAACGAATCCAGTGAAGAAATGGGCAAAAGATATGAATGGACACTTCTCCAAAGAAGACATCCACATAGCCAACCAACACATGCAAAACTGCTCCATATCGCTCACCATCAAGGAATACAAATCAAAACCACAATGAGATGCCACCTCATACCTGTTGGAATGGCTAGCATTAACCACTCAGGCAACAACAGATGATGGCGAGGACACGAAGAAAGAGGGTCTGTTTTGCACGGCTGGTGGGAATGCAAACTGGTGTGGCCACTCTGGAAAACAGTATGGCAGTTCCTCAAAAAATTAAATATGGAACTACCCTATGACCCAGAAATTGCTCCACTAGGCATTTATCCAAGGGATACAGGTGTGCTGCTTTGAAGGGACACATGCATCCCCATGTTTATAGCAGCACTATCGACAATAGCCAAAGTATGGAAAGAGCCCAAATTTCCATCAACTGATGAATGGATAAAGAAGATGTGGTATATATATACACTGGAGTATTACTCGGCAATCAAAAAAGAATGAAATCTTGCCATTTGCAACTTCATGGATGGATCTAGAGGGTATTACGCTAAGTGAAATTAGTCAGAGAAAGACAAATATCATATGACTTCACTCATATGAGGCGTTCAAGATACAAAGCAGATGAACATAAGGGAAGGGAAGCAAAAATAATATAAAAACAGGCAGGAGGACAAAACATAAAAGACTCTTAAATATAGAGAAGAAACAGAGGGTCGCTGGAGGGGTTGTGGGAGGCAGGGGTGGGCTACATGGGTAAGGGGCATTCAGGAATCTACTCCTAATTTGGATGTAAATAAATTAATAAATAAGTAAATTCATATATACAAATAATATACATATAAATATGCATATAAATATAGATATAAATATACATATAATATAAATAAAATATAAATAAACATATAAATAAATTCATATATACAAATAAATTTATATAAATATATACAAATAAATTTATATAAATAATTTATGAATAAATATATAAATGAAAATAAATAAAAATTTTTATAAAAAAAGAAATTTATATATATGTAAATAAATACATATAC
Source organism: Prionailurus bengalensis (assembly GCF_016509475.1). Classification (NCBI taxonomy): domain Eukaryota; kingdom Metazoa; phylum Chordata; class Mammalia; order Carnivora; family Felidae; genus Prionailurus; species Prionailurus bengalensis. The sequence goes on along the minus strand of NC_057360.1, from coordinate 10,279,964 downwards.
ATATATATGTATATATAAATATATATTTCTATATATATTTATAAATATATAATATATATAATATTTATATATAAATATAAATAAATATATATTTATATATAAATATATACATATATATGTAAATAAATATATATACACATACATATATAAATATATATGTATGTGTATATATATATAAATATATATGTATATGTATACATATATGTATATGTGTGTGTGTGTATATATATATATATATATATATATATATATATATATAAAATAAAAGCCAAGGAAAAGAAACTGGTCTGTGAGGACGGCTAACGAGCTGGGCCTTGGACATAGCTTAAAATGCCGAGAACACACCATGGGGAACCAGAAGGCAATTAGATATCGAGGTCTGCCGCCCGGGGAAGCCGCGGAAGGGCTACACGGAGCCTGAGAGGCTGCCGTGGCGGTGAGGTGCTCTACAGTACGTGGGAAAAACGACCTCTGAGACATCACCTGCTTGGAAAAGTCAGAGGGCTTGTCTATCCGAGCACTAGTTGCTGGGACTCCTGGATGACACCCGGATTTGGCCACCCCCGGGCTGAGCACAGCAGCCCCCCTCCCTTCTTCCCTGGCTTCAAGCCCCAGCCAGCTTCTCCCCGCATGCCTTGGCATTCTCTCCGGTCCCCCAAAGCCTGTGTGCACCCCCCACAGGTAGGAAAACCAGGCCAGAGAGAACAAACGAGAAAACCTCGACTATGAGTTGTTTCGCAGGGGGCTGGCCTCCACCTGAAAGCGGACAGAATGAATTTCCCATTCACATCCTTTCTAGAGCCTTTCATCGGCTCCTTATTGCCCTAAGCATGAAGCCCAAACACCTTGGCCGGCATGCACATCCCTGCAGAGTGCGTTTGTGAGCCCCTGCCCTGTGCGCTCCAGCCCACACTCCAGTCGTGCAATCCGAACCTGCCTTCGGCTCCAGCCCTGCCTCTTCAGGCCAGCAGGGCTCTGTTCTCGCTGCTTCCTCAGGCTTCAGGCCTCCCTCTGTCCCTTGACGGTCAAAGTTTATCTTCTCGTCTTTCAGAATATAAGTGGAGGGTGAGTTCCTCTAGAAAGGTTTCCCGCAGTCTCTAATACCTGCGCCGCCCTGTGTGCACTTGACCACTGCCATCCGGTACAGCTCTGTACTCCTGATTTCTAACGCATCGTCTTTAGGTTTTAGAATAGGATTCCTCTCTCAGGGTCTTTGCAAACACACATGGGAGTAACGTATTGGGCGGTACGTTCTCAATAAATGTTACTAGTATCATATCAGCGCTTGCTTGCTATTATCTACTTACCTGTCTGTCTCCCATATAAAATGGTCCCCCTCTAGGGACACGAGGGACTAGCCATACGGTTCCATGTTTTCCCAGGGCCTTCAGACAGAGCCTGGCACACAGCAACACTCGTCTCCTATTACTCTCACTCTTGCTCCCCTCCTCATAGCCACACTCTCCCCATTGCTATTTCTGGAACATTTCAGGTACACTCAGGTCTCAGGGTGTTGGCACTGGCTTATCCCCCTCTACCCAGTTGGTTCTTCCAGATACGGACCTGACCTTCCAGATACACCTTCCTGACCTTCTAGCCTTTGCTGCCATGTTATCTTCTCAAAGAGGCCTATGCTTACCACCCATTCAAGTCGCAAACCCTCCCTATGCAATTTATGTCTGCATTATATTTGTCGGATGAAGAGATGGGTGAATGTTTATTAAATTGATCTAGTGAAGTTACAAAGAAAAAAACAATCATGCGAGGTTGTTTGAGCCACAGCCCTTACACTGGTTTCTGATCCTGCGTAGAAAGTAAATGGAAAAACAAACCCAAAACCTTTGGATTCCAATCATTATTGGTTAGCCCGTGATCCTCACTCAACAAACCTCCTTGTCTTCCCATACTGCTTTCCTCCTCCTAGAAACTTCCCTTCACCAGCTCAAGCAGTCCAGGCAATACGATCAGAATCCACTGAGGACTTCCAATCAAGTCAGAAAGATCCTTTCTGGATGACTGCCTCTGAAAAGAAGGGGCTCCTTGGGGGAGAACTTTCCCCACAAAATCAATAATAAGAAAAAGTCATGCACAGAGGCCTTCTGATAACAGTTATCTACACAGGCCCATCGGCTCACAGACTTCCTTTTCCATGCAGTGCACAAAAAATGCACTTGTGGGGCACCTGGGTGGCTCAGCCGGTTAAGTGTCTGATTCTTGGTTTTGGTGCAAGTCATGATCTCACGTTCATGAGTTAGAGCCCTGCGTCGGGGTCAGTGCTGCTGGTGTGGAGCCTGCTTGGGATTCTCTCTCTCTCCCTCTCTCTCTGTCCCTGCCCTGCTCGCTCGCTGTCTCTCTTTCCCCCTCTCAATAAATAAACTTAAAAAAAAAAGATAAGGGGCACTCAGGAGCATCTAGTGCTGGCAAATATATACAGACAGAATTTTCTAGGGCTGGAATTAATGGGAGAAATTAGGAAGAGGGTGACAGACACCAAAATTTCACACAGCTATTTGTGATTGTGGCAGAATCTTCCCCCACCTCCCGTATTCTCACTGGCGTTCCTTCCCTCCTTGTCTTTTAAGATATGTTGCTAGAGGCATTGGAACACTGTGATCTGTGGGTCGCGATAGCAAGAGGTTTCTGGAACACTGAGAATCGGATTATTCACAAATAGATATCAGAGTCAAAGATGAATCCCAGGCCACCATGAAAAAGATTTGCCTGAAGCTGAATCAATTTCATTGACATTTCTATTGCCAGGATGGCTTAATTCAGAAGGGTTGCATTTTTTGCTAGAAAATACTGAAAATTAGAGTTCTAGTGTCTATGATATTTCTGGGCACCAAATTGGGGTAACAAGAATAATGGGGGTCCTTAGAGAGAGGTTGACTGTAGAAGTACATGTCACCAGGCTTTTTCATTCACTGTGATGGGGAGAAAATGCTCCTTAAGATCCTCTGCCTCCCTGGACCCCACTTCTGCTTCACAGAAACCTACAAGGGAAGAATGTCCCTTGCGGAGGGTCACAGGTCACAGGTGTTCCTTCACCAGGATACAGATATTTATCACTGTGGGTTAGGCAATCGATGTTCTGAAGTTTTGTTACTGTCGGTCTTCCTGCATCGTTGTGAGAGGCAAGTGAGATACTCCGATGGAGCCTGAAGAGTAATAGACAAACTTTTTCAATCCCTGGAGCGAAGTAGGAGTAAGAAAAAACCCCCTGAAAACAGTAATAACTATAGCAAATTCAAGCAGGAAAGGAGAGCACAGAGACACCTTAGGAACTGTAGAAACCGAGGTTTTCAGAAATCTGAAGTGGCGACAGTAGTTTATCTCACAAGTCATAATTTTTAGCTCCTCATTCTCATGAGAAATAGAAACTTCTTGGCGGCTCTTCCTGCCCATGGGTCCTGTCCTGAGGCTTTAATAAAATCAAAAACCATAGGAAGAAAGTTGACCATTCAGTGTCTGGTACATAGTATTGTACTGTTTGTCGAGCAATCAGATGAATGAACGCACTGATATGAAATAAAACAAATGAAGAGGTCTATTTAGGGGAGCCACCCTTCCACTTGTTGCCGATCTGGTTTGTTATTTGTTAGAGAGACAGTTTACCAAGATCTGTATTGTTAAGGAACTTGAAACCAGTTCGCCAATTACTGAGCACCAGCTTTGTTGGCATAAGTTTAAATACTAAATATTTAAGAATTTAAAATATAGTAAGCAAGTCATGCCATAAAAGATACTGGGACGATCGGACACCAGTTATAATGAATTACACAATTGGTTGCCAGTTTATACAGATTTCAGTGTTGGTGTTGGCATCTTGTCCTCCAATAAATCATGATTAGAGGAGACAAGACTGCACCCCAGTTCTATGCCACATACAGTTGATTTTAATATGTTACAGGATCTCTCCGGGAAGGTCAGAGTTTGGGATTTATCCGAAAGGAAAGAGATTTTCCAGCCGAAGAGAATAGTTTGAGTAAAAACACAATGGGAATTCACAAGGCTTGGAAAGGTGGCATTTTGAACCCTAGGATAAAAGGTAGTCCTGAAACCGACAATTTTACTATTATTAGAAAGCGCAAGGTCCAGAACACGGTAAGGGAAAGTGTCTAGGATTTTCCTGCCACAGGGACATTGCAACAGACACACTGCGATCTATTAGCGATGAATATAAACAGACTTACGGTTTTCGAAATAAGAGGTAAATATTACGCTGGTAATGAGACCGTTTGTTTTCTTCTGTGTCGGATTCTCAAAGATAAAGAGTTAAAAAGGAAAATAGAAAACTCTAGAACACAAGACCATACGAACGCTGGAGACACACTATGTAAATAACCACTTGGGGGCGCCTGAAAAAGTATCTTTCCCTTCCTTTAGTATAGCAGGCAGCGGGAGACTACATCGGCTCGTTGGTCTAGGGGTATGATTCTCGCTTAGGGTGCGAGAGGTCCCGGGTTCAAATCCCGGACGAGCCCTCCTTTTTAAAAAAAACTTCCTTGATGAATTAAAAAGTTTCTGAATCTTAGAGCAATACATGCAATAAGTATATGTTGGTGCAAAACACGAAATCGAGGTGTTTTTTTTTTTTTTTTTTAACATTACACCCGATACCATGAAAAGACAACGTGAAAGCGTAGAAAGTTTGAAGACATTTTAACACTTTGGAAACGCTGCCCCTACCCCGGCCAGTTCCCGAGTCGCGCGCGTGGGCAGGGGACGCAGAGTTCCGTTCTCGGTTGCCCGCAGGTGTGGTTTAACCACGCCCCACCCCGCGCCCGTCCAGCCGCGGGCCGGTTGCTGGGCGTCGGCAGGCGGACGGCGCGCCCCTTCTCGAGGACCGACCAGTGCTCGGCGCCCTGCCCACGTGCGGCGGGGGTGTTGGGGGGACCAGGACTCTGCACCAGGCGCCTCTCTTTCCCAGCGCGCGTGCTGTAAGGGTGCAGCGGTTCTCCCCCTTGCTCCGACGCACCGTGGCCATTTGGTACGAATGGATCCCATTCGATTTCTTGCTTCTTAAAATTGGGGGAATCAACATTCGAGCTCAAGGGACCAGAGCACTCTGTTTCATATAACTGTGAGTAAGAAAAAAAGAATGAAAGTGTAAAGTGCGGAGGGAAAGAAAGAAAAGCCTGGGCTCGTCCGGGATTTGAACCCGGGACCTCTCGCACCCGAAGCGAGAATCATACCCCTAGACCAACGAGCCACTCTCGGCAGAGCGGTTCCCGGCGCCTCCCTTCAGCCTCGCCCCGCCTCTCGTCGCCTCTCCCGCCGACCCGACCTGCGACCTTTCTCCCACCGCCTGGACCGTGCACCCGCAGCGGTGGGCCTCGGAACCCCTCTCGCCTCAGCCAGACCACCCAGCGCCCGGGTCTACGCTGCACACCGCGGTAGCGGCGGGCGCGGAGGCCGCGGCTGGGAGTGTGCGGGGCCCCGCAGGGTGCCGGCCGCGCAGCGTCTCGCCGCCGTCAGTGCTCGCTGGGCGCGAGGGGACCGTCGCGCCTGGCTCAGCCTCCCGTTCGTGCCCTCGGACGGCAGCCCGCTGCTGAAAGCAGGCAGGCGGAGCGGGCGCGGAAGAAACCCCGGAGGAGGGTTAAGAGCTAACTTTCCCAGGACTGCTTATGGGATCTTGCAGATTACGGAGCTCGCAGGATGTTCGCCACGTCCCGCCCGTAGGCACTACGGGTCTCCCTTTGCAAAGGGAACGCAGGCCCCACACGCCAGGTAGCTCGCTTGGGGCGGTGGGCTAGAAAGGCTTCGGAAGGGGCGGCAGGTGGGGCGGAGGCGAGAGGCGCCCAGACGGCTGCAGGGGCCTGGAGGACTTCCGGCCCGGGCGCCCCCTGCAGCGGGAGGGCGGGGCCTAGACTCGCCCCGCCCCCGGCGCCCCGCCCCCGGCGCCCCGCCCCCGGCGCCCCGCCCCCGGCGCCCCGCCCCCGGCGCCCCGCCCCCGGCGCCCCGCCCCCGGCGCCCCGCCCCCGGCGCCCCGCCCCCGGCGCCCGCCTCTTCCCAGGGCTGAGGAGGGCCAGGTTCAGGACCCCAAGCTTCCTTTGAGTCGGGGTCCGTGGCAGCCGTTGCTCCGTAGCTGTCAGCTCTCCCGAGGGGTCAGTGTTCTTGCCCCTTCACCTTTTGGAAGCTCCCCGCTTCCCCCAGCTTCTCTGCTCTTCCCCTCTCCCTTCCTCCTGAGGCCAGCGGGCTCTTGGGGTGTCTCTCAGTGACTGAAGGTCAGGACCTGAGCTCACGCCCTTGGCGGGGGCGGAGGGACACAAGTGAAAAGCCCTCAAATCAGAGAGCAAAACTAAAAAACCTTTTTCATAACCGAATCTGGCCCCGTAGTGATCCCAGAGCCCTGCCCGAGGACGTGGCGGAGGAGGGCAGCCCGGCCAAGCCCTCTATTTGCTCTGATGGCCGGTCAGACTTTTAACGACACCCTCTCCTTGTCTGAGGTTATCCTCCTCCTCCTGAGCCGAGGTTTCAGAGCTTCGAACTCTTTCGTAGTTTGAGGACAGGTTCGGGGTGCGGTGGGTTCAGGGGTGACCGCGGGGAGGGAGGAGCTCTCAGCAGAGTCCTGAGCGATCCGCTTTGCCCTCTCCTTGAGACGGTGCCTTCGCTGGGCTCACTCTGCCCTGCCTGAGCCGGAGCCCCCTCCTGGGGCTCATTCCTTCCCCTCGCCAGGTGCCATGGGAGGTAAGGCTGGAGGCCTCTCCTGCCTCTGCCGGTGTCCGCTCTCAAGGTTATTGTTGAATTTCCCTCGCTTGCTTTCTCATCCCTTAAGCTGTCCGCCGTGACTTCAGAGGGCTCCAGCGAGACAATGCAGCATGATCTCCTTCTTCTGTAAGGGACCCTAAGTGGTGTCCAACATTTCATCCATGTCAGTGCGACTTGACTGACGCATCTGACCTTGTCCAGATTTCTAGGTGATTTCCTGAAGTGACATGGTCAAAGGAGGTGACCGTTTTTGTCCTTTGACGACTTCTCCGGCTCTTGAGGCAATTCCATGCCAATGAGCTTAGCTTGGCTGGTTAGCAAGTAAGGTGGAAACTGGCGTGGAAGAAGGGGACTGGTGGTTCTTGGAGAACTTTGAAACCCGTGCTTTGCTGTTTGAATTTTACTTAAGGGATTTGGGGGCATCGAGGCTTTTTGAGAATGACGGTGACGTTAGAAGTCCGACGGAAGAAAGATGCCTTTGACTTGGGGTCAGATGCACGAGAGGAAGATGGGGAGATTAGAGAAGGTCCATTAAGAGATGATTAGAATAACGCTGGGACGACGTCAGCCTTGAAACTGTGAACGGCTTTAAACATCACTTAGGTTCCTATTTTATGATTAACGGTTGTGTGCCACTGAATTCGGACCCAATCTAGACCTCAGCGGTGCAGCATTGGTTCTGCCATGATGCGGTTACTCTTTGGAAATGAGAATACAATTTAATCATACGGCTCCGCCATTCAGAGGGACCTTCCTGCTCACTCGGCCCCCCGGGACTGGACTCTCGACTGGGTGCCGAGCCTTGTTTGCTGCCTGTGAGGTTAGGCACCAACGGCCTCTCAGGCCACCGCAGTTGTCACAACTGGCAGATCTGCTTCACCACTGCAGGCCATGTCCTGATCCAAACAGAAACTTGAATCTGCTCACACATGCGTCTTTTTCCAGGCTCCAGTCCCATATCCCATAGTAGCTTCAGCTACTTTTTAGTAAACACATCTCTGGGTTTCGATGTGGTTTCCCCTCGGTGACTCTTTTTCTGAGGTTTATCTCATGCCTTCCTCTGGATTTTGCAGTCCCTGGATCATCAGAAATGAATCTTTGGAGCTGCCTCGGCCTGAGCGTTTTCACTCCCACGTTTTCACTTGATTTAAGCTTTGAGAGTGCACGAAGTCCTAGAGGGGATAGAAGTCCAAGGTCTAGATTGTGACAAGAACTGCCTTCTGCCAGAACACCATTTCCACCATCGCCTCTTATTTTCCTTCTGTTTCATACACACTTGGTCTTGCTCTGGAAGTTACTGGCTGGGGAGAAGAGGACAGAAGTGCACGGTTTCCACGGGCAAAAAGTGTGATTGTTCATGATAGTGTGTGACAAGGAAGAAAGATAGACAATTACATACCGTAAGATCTTAATTTTGTTACAACCAAGAATTAAAACAAAACAAATATATATATGTGTGTATATATATATGTATATATATGTGTATATATACATATATATATATACACAGATTTAAAAACTAGAAAAATCCATAAAATCTTTTTTTTTTATTTTTTTTTCAACGTTTTTAAATTTATTTTTGGGGCAGAGAGAAACAGAGCATGAACGGGGGAGGGGCAGAGAGAGAGGGAGACACAGCATCGGAAACAGGCTCCGAGCCATCAGCCCAGAGCCTGACGCGGGGCTCGAACTCACGGACCGCGAGATCGCGACCTGGCTGAAGTCGGACGCTTAACCGACTGCGCCACCCAGGCGCCCCAAAAATCCATAAAATCTTAACACCAGTGATTTCTAAGTAGAGGAATTACAATTTTTTGCCTATTTTTCTTTTCCTCCACAAGTTGTTTAAAATAAAGATGTACTGCTTTTATAATGAGGAAAAAAAATAAGGATAATGAGTATCTTGAAATCACAAAGGACACAGAGGGCTTAAAACTTTCTTTGTGCTTGGTGGAAGACAGGAGATACAGAATCAGAGGCAATGCAAAGCAGGCCCTTTGCTTTTTCATGCCAGCTGCTTCCAGAGGTGGTCAGTGAGTGACTGTCACCCCTGAGGGGCCAGGGGCAGTTGTGATGGGGACGTGCCCGGCACCATGCCGCACCTGCGGCTTCCTTAGATAGTCCGACAGGAGTGACCAGTGTTGGAAGTCCTATTATTTTGAGTACCAGCCATATATAATCATCCTAGAGTCTTGTTCTGAATGCTGGTACATTCCAGACAATTCCAGTACATTCCAGTACAATCCAGTCCACTCATTCTTTTAAAAAAGAGGCGGTTGAGAAGTGTGATAACTGACGTGACAGGTTTGCCTAAATTCAAGTACTTTCCTGAAATCTGTATGTAAAACTATACCACGAAGGGCCAGAGTCATTACTTACGGGAGTACCTAGGGGGACTCTTGCTCATTTTGACCCCTTCCTTCTGCATCATGTGCCCCTCCTGGCATCTCCCTGGCAATGCCAGGACCAGGGTGTTGCAGCTCCCACAGAGAAGCCCACAACTTGCCAGGATTAGAAGGAATAAGAAGTCTTTTTGCTTCTGTTTTTGAGGGGGATGGTTTTGCCCTGGTGGCTCCCTTTTCACTGAGAAGCATGAAGCATACTTGTTGTCTCCTCCTCCGAGGGGTCTCAAAGAACCACGGTTTCCTGCCCCATTTGACCACAGTGGAGCCTCTCCGGAATTCCCACAGATTTGTGGGATTTGAGGGCAGAGCTGGAATAAACGTCTTCTCAGCAACCATAATCACTGGGGTTGGGACCTCACTGGACTGAGGGGGAACCTGGGTTACCCCAAGCAATATTGGGAGGTGAGAGAAGTGTGTCTCCTGCCCCTAGACTTCTCTATACCTTGCTCTTTTTTTCAACCCCATCTGGGGAGGATCTCAACACCCAACTCAACCCAAGCTGGGATGACAAAGGAGACTTAAACTATTCCTTCTCTCGGGACATGCATTTTGATTGGGGAATAAGACCAAAGCCAGTGGAATCAGGGGCTAATTATGACATTTCAGGCATCTGGTATCAGATAAGGGAGGTGTTGGGTAGTGACAGATGTTGAAAATAATCCTACTCCAGCTCTGAAATCAGTTCAATCATTCATTACTTAACAAATATTTATTGAGCACCTATAATGCATGAGGCACTATACACAATGAAGAACAATACAGACATCGTCTTTACCCTCATGAAGCTCCAGGTTAGCTCTGGACAAGCAATACATTATTCCATGAAATCATGAGACTCATTTTCACTGGTGGCTTATGAAAAGAAATTCCATTTTATTTGAATAGCGCTTGCATTTTGCTCAGTGGTCTTGGTATCTTCAAAAGTCATCTGGTCACACATCATATAGAAGCATTCTATTCATACTATTTTTACCTGGTCCATAGAGCATCAAGTTGATTAAAACAAATTTAATTCTTTAGTAAACAATGGAATAGTAGTTTGGTGTATCTGGGATTTCCCTGTTGGACGCATCTGGCGTGTGTGTGTGTGTGTGTGTGTGTGTTTGCCTACCCAGCATAATTCCCTTTGGTAACAGCACCCCATTTGAGCTCTGTTGTTCCCATTCATAGTCCTTGAAGACTGCACAGGATTGACCCTTAGCTCCTGGCAGGGGGTCAGCGTGGTGGTGTCATGTGACCCAGGCCTGGCCAATCTGAACTCTGCACCTCCTTGGTCACAGAGACTGGTTCAGCTAGGAACATGTGATCCACAGGGGCCTATAGAAAACCTTTTCAGGATTTCCTCCCCCCCCCCCGCCCCCCCCATCGGAAAAGAATCTGCTTTTCCCAATTGGTTTGCAGGCTGTGAAGAGCCTGGTTGGGAATATGGCCAACACAGAGGAAAGCAGAGACCAAGAATGAGAGGTTTCTGATACTGAGTGTTGTATTTAGGCCTATCCATGGATTTGTATGTTCCTCAGCATATAGGGAGAGAGAGAGAGAAAGGCAGGGGGAGAGAGGGAGAGAGAGGTTGATTCATAGAGTTTTGTTTTTCATCAGCCAATTTTGGTTGGGCTTCTTTCATTAGCAACTGAAGGTCCTCATTCATTCAACCAAACTATTACACTCCCTAAAGTATTTAATCAAAAGAAGATGATGAGCCTATTGCCTGTCCACTAGTTTCTTCCTTTTATTGGACATATATTTATTGTCTAGTCTACTGATCACAGGCCCAAACCAACGTGGTTCAGGGTGACCTCAGTGAGGAGAGTGGAGGGCTCAGACCCCGGGGCTTCTTGTGGTCATCTGGTTATCTGGTTCCACATGCAACTGAAATAGTGTCACAGCCCCCTATTAAACACTGGCATATCCTTTCAAAGCATCCGGGGTTTTTTCCTTGCTCCATTTCTGGAGAAAGGAAAGATACAGTTTAAAATTCAAGCTGGATGACAAAGGTACAGGAGGAGGGACTCTGCCCCCTTTCTTTAGCCTTGTAGCTGTGAAGAACCAGTGTTTTCTTTCAAGCCTATTAGGGAAGCCCGAAGGAAACACAATCTTCCTGGCCCGGTAAGGACCTGGAGCTACCCTAAGACAGCCATAGATTCCTTTGATCCTCAACTTTGAGATCCCAGATCTGCAAATGCAACACATAATCAGAGTTGTTTCGGGAAAGGAGAGTGATAACCAGCTGGCCTAGCCTGTGGCAGGACCCGAGGTTCTGAGGTTCCTGCACTTTGTGAACTCCCTGCTGAGAGCCCCCATAACTAATGACAACCTCTGGGAATAGGGTCTCTGTTTTCTCACAAAAGAGATTCAGGAATGTGACTAATAGGGACCCAGGCAGACAGAAAGGTATTCTGACCCCATCACACCTGCTCCTTCAGTGTCACATTCCTGTCATTTTGTATTGCTCCTTACTCACCTGCTGCTGTAAGGTGTAGCCGCTCCAGACAAAAAATAGTTTCATCTTCACATCTACATCCCATGCTTTCTGTTCCAGTCCTTTTTCAAGTCAAGGAAAGTGGCAGATGTCCCCTTTATGTCACACATGCTCATAATCATGCACACATTCACTAAACTCTGGTCTGAATATGCGTGCGTGTAGAAATAACCCAAAGACATATATAATAGTTTGCGGGGGGGGGGGGTGTATACGTCTCTGTTGATGATAGATAGATAGATGATTGGATGGACAGATATACATTATATAGACCTCAAATTAACTGAAACACACATCTCTCCAAAATTCTGCAAAAACATAAATCTTCTAATATTGGGCTTGACTATGTTACAAGTTTTAGAAGATGCATGTATTTAAAAATAGTTTTGAAAAAATATATATCCCAAGTATTAACACTATTCTGGCATTAGGAAAACTGTAACAGGATGAAGACATAGAGGTACCAGCAGTGACATAAGGCCCTTTGTCTGGAGGACTATTTTCTGAGTCAGGGTAGGAGGTGGTCTAACAGGCCTCCAGAAAAACAACTGCCCACCTACCTCATCAGCACAACGAGACACTGAAATACTCGCATCTGAGTAAGAACCAACCCTAAAGATTAAACATTTATGTGGATTGACCTCTTTGGGCACGAGTGCATCAAGAGGGGAGGAGGGTATTAGTCAAGGAACGGGTAGTCAGGCCCCTGTTCCTTGCAAAGCCCCTGCACTTTCCACAAAGAACATTAAAGCGAAAGCTACCCAGTGAGAACAGACTGAAGACCCAACCCTCCTCCTGAGTCTGGAAAGAGAGCCTGGGCTTTGATTCCAGAGCAGCTTCCCAGGGAATCTAGGAAGGATGTTCTAGTTTTGTACCTTTCAAAATATGATGCTCAAAGCACCTCCCAGGAAAGATCTACTCCATGCTCAAGATCTCCTCCCGGAAGTGCAAATCTCATCCCTCCAGGCCCAGAGGGCGGGCATCGTTAAGGTCTCCTTGCTCTGCACACAGCACATGCAGCACCCGGAGCCGTGAAACCTCTGGACATCTGCTTCTCCATGAGGTTTGCTCCCTGCCTCCACCTCCTCCCCACCCCCCCACCCTCGGCAGAAGAGGGACCGCCAAGCCTGTCACCTCCCAGTGTACCAACAACTAGAAAACTACCCAAAAGTAAAAGCTCCCTCTGGATGGAACAGATACCTATTTTTTTAATGTTGCAGTAAGTATCTCTTTCCAGTCCAAGGATTAAAAACTGGCTGGCCAGTTCAAATTTGGATGAAGCTGAGACGTTGTCTCCGGGTCTTGATACAATGTAAGGTCTTCTGTAACTTATCGGATTTATATTTCCGGCGACACTATTTTCTTTTGTCCCTAGCCGGTCTGAAATTTGTTCTTACTTACATCTGAGAATCGTAACAACTTGTCAGAACAGTAAAAAGGCTATCACTTTACACAAACAAAATCTGATTAGCTAAATCAGAATCCAGTTCCGACGTCAGCTGCAGGGACAGGTGGGTGTGGATAGGATTCAGGCCCCGCAGCTGACCAGTATTCCTGGGAGTTGTCACCACAGTAAATTGTTTTAAATAATTTTTGTTTGTCTGCTTTTAACCAAGTCCAGGAAGTGACACAAACTCAGGCTGACAAAAGGCTGCTGCCCTCTGCCGGATCTGTCTGCAAGGGGACGTTCAGCGTGGAGACCTGGGAATAACACGCTCTGTCTTCAGGCTGCCTCCGACCCTCCACGAAATTCTGCTTTGGCTTCATTTGCTGCTACTACTCTTGCTGCTGCTTCTAAAGAGAGGTCTCCAGCAGCTGCATCACTAGGCACAAGGAGCTCTTCACATTTTAGTGTCCTGGACAGGAGTGTCATCCTGTGAACAGAGGAGGAAAGCAGGAGTTAGGAAGAGAGGGTGGGGAAAATCCTCAGCACATCTTGGGGATCCCAGATCGAGCAGTAATTGTACCGCCAGTAGAAGCAACGGTAATAATAACGCTATGTGCTTGATGTAGTTTTCTTTTTTTTTTTTTTTACATGCATCAACCCATTTATTCCTCACCAAAGCGACAGGAGTTAGGTGCTTCTATTAGCCCTGTTCTACAGGTGGGGCAATTAAGGCACAGAAAGGTCAAGTGACTTCTAGGTCACACAGCTAGGAAGTAATGGAGTCAGGATTCAAAACCAAGGACCAGAGCTTGAGCCCTCAACTACTAGGTGACACTGCCTGTTCCTTGATGCCTGACTTCCCATGTCCTTCCTGCCCTAGCTTCTTACCCACTAAATTTCATCTTCCTGTTACACTGCTCCAAGATTTTTGGTGGCATAAAAGTGCAACAAGAACAGAAGGAATTGAAAAGAGAAGGTGGATACTTAGTAAAAGGATAGGAAAATAGCTGTTTATCCAATACTCATCCAAAAGTATTAGTTTCAGCTCCTTCTGGGATGAGCTGGCCTTACCACCCTGAGTTCTCTGGCTGGGAAAGAGACATTTATGAACGCACCCGAGGCATCAGGTAGCATGTGCCGTTGGCCCCCCCAGGGCACTATACTGAGTGTGTGGAGGCGCCTGAGTCTCTGGGGGTGTTTGTCCTTGGGGCGGTCGGGGAAGGCCTATGGAAGGCCGAGATTCAGTGGGAGGATTTCCAGGTAGCAGCGAAGGTCACCTCGGTTGGGGGTGCAGGCGTTTCTGGTGGGGGGCGGAGGATGCATCGCATCTTGTGCAATGCAGGGTGCTGTGGGCCGGCTGGAGTCCTGCGCCATCACAGGGGAGAGGGAATGGATGGGGGGAGTTCAGCATGCTGAGGAGGGTGAACTCAAGTGGGATCAAAGGTTTTGCGGTAGGAGAGTAGCCACGGAGGTGGCATTTTCGGGATGATGAGCTTGGTGCTCGTGTACAGGGCGGGTCTGGAGACCAGGGATTCCGTTCGGAGTGGGTTGTGACTGCAGAGACAAGAAAGGGCAGAGCTGGGGCCACGGCGGAGATGGAGGGACAGCAGAAGGCACCAAATGGGAACCCCCCTGATACCCAGATGATTAGGCAGGGAGGTGGGAGAAATTAAGTACCTCATCAGCAGAAACGCTTAAAGAGAACAAAGGAAACCAGTAGAACCCTTTGGCTTCCAGTAGAATACAAGTGAAGACACAGCAAGCAGGAGGAGTTTGGTTCTGGGTGTGAGGGGCTGGCAGGCATCCGAGCACAGTGCCCTGTCCGTGTGGGGTTGGGACACAGGCCAGGCTGGTGCTAAGCAGTCAGGAGCGGCCCAGTGGCTGGTGGTGAGGCCCAACCTTAGGGGTCAGTCACAAAACACAACAGCTAGAGTGTGGGAGCCGGGGCTGAGGACAGAATGTGGCAGCTCTTCTTTAGGAGGGGGAGGGAGGGAGGCTGGCTGGGTGGCCCAGTGCTGACGGACACTGGTGGGAGGGAGGTGGCTTCCGGGGCAGGTTGCCAGCATCAGCCCCTTGGCAGAGGTGAGGATGACCAGTCTTTGGTGGCACTTAGAGCTTCAATTCTTAGTTCAGAGCAAGACCACAAGGGGAAGCAAATGAGAGGGAGACAGAGCGATAGGGGAGGGGCAGACTTGGGGGCTATTTCTTTAGGACTGGGCAGATCAGAACATGTCTGTAGGCAGAAGGGGGTGAGCTAGTGAGGGGCTAGAAACCTGGAATACATGGATGGATGAAATCCCCAGTGTAACCCCTCACTTAAAATGCACAGACACACACTACAAGCGTCCCGTAAAAATGTCCAGCAACTGGCATTTGGGGGAAGCCAGATCACAGCAGATGGGGGTTCATCTGAGCAAGTAGGGACCTGTTCTCGGATTCACACGCTGAGGGTCTGAGGCAGGGAGCACCCCGGCTGCTCTTCCTTTCAGTCACCTAGGAGGTGAGGTCGTCTGCAGAGCGGGAGGGGCTGGGGGAGGAGTAACTGAGGAATGTGGGTGAAGACTGGCTCAGGCCGGTTGGTAAGAGTTCCTAATAGATCCAGGCAGCATGGCCGTGTGAATTGCACAGTGACACGCACGAGTCTCGGCAAAGAAGCTGGTGCGACGGTGGCTTAACTTTGCAGATTAGAGAGAGAGGAGGTCAGTGGGAAGAGGGCAATGAAGGGGGCACCCGGGTGGCTCAGTCCATTGAGCGTCCGACTCCTGATTTCGGCTCAGGTCATGACCCCAGGGTTGTGGGATCAAGCCTTGGCGAGGAGCTTGCTTATGATTCTTTCCCTCTGCCCCTCTCCCCCACCCACATGCACTGTCTCTCTCTAAAATAAAAAATAATTGGGGCGCCTGGGTGGCTCTGTCAGTTAAGCGTCCAACTTCAGCTCAGGTCATGATCTCACAGTCCGTGAGTTCGAGCCCCGCGTCGGGCTCTGTGCTGACCGCTCAGGAGCTTGGAGCCTGTTTCGGATTCTGTGTCTCCCTCTCTCTCTGCCCCTCCCCTGTTCATGCTCTGTCTCTCTCTATCTCAAAAATAAATAAACGTTAAAAAAATTTTTTTTTTAAATAAAATAAAATAAAAAAAATAATAACATAAAATAAAACAAATGAGGGCAATGAAGGTGCAGGATAGCACAGCCACAGACCTGGTCCCTGTGACCCCCCCCCCCCCCCCCCCGAGTTCTCAGTGTAGGACAGGTGCTAAGGGAGGGGCTGAAGAGGGAGAGCACAGGAGTGTGTTCCCAAGTGAGGAGAGACAGGCCAAGAACTGAGGCTCGGAGACCTGCCCACTTAACCAGGAGGAAAAAGTAAACAGAGTTCTAAAGGCAGGGGAGGCCCAGGAGAAGGTGGTATCTCATCAGCTGAGGGAGAAAGGAATTTCGAATCAAATCCTGAGAGATCAAGGAGAATGCCCGGGAAAAGCAGTGGAACCAGGCAGTGAGGAAGCCAGCACTTGTCGGTCCTACGAAGTCTTGAATGTGATGTCAAACATCCTGAGTGTCGTCCTTGGGGTAAAGTTTATCTCTGGCATCACCTGAGCGCCCTGCACGGTACTGGGTGCGTAACAAGCATCTGAGAACCACCTGCTCAGTTTATTTACAGTGTGGGAGCCGGATCTTACTCGGTGCCCTCTTTCTGGGGGCGCTTTGCCTGTAAACAGAAGCCCGTGTTGTGATTTGATATAGCCAGCCTGTTCCAGGACTGGAGTTCCCAGAATGGCTCATTCTTTAAGCACCAAATGTTAAAATACTTGTGAGGGGCTGGGTCACAGGCGGTTAACCCTCCACAGCGCCGATGCCTCGGGCCTACTGAGGCGGCCTTCCCCTGCTCTCTCTTGAAGGAGTCGCTCCGTCCTCTGTGCCTCACACAGGGCTGCCTTCCCTGGGAAGAATGACATTTATTCCCATCTTGTCTTTGTTCATCTCTTTGTTTTATCTGTCATCATCATTGAGAGGGACAAAGAGGATGGGAGTCGACACGCCTCCCGGGATACAGGAATCCACGGATGTGCAGAGATGCGGTGTGATGTAGCTCATTCTGATGACTAGAGCCCGTGTCCGTCATGTCAACACTGAGCTCTGTGACCTTGGACAAGGTCATGTCCCCTCCTGGAGCTTCAGCTCCTTCCTCTCGAAAACCAGGGGGTTGGAGGAAGGGTGCCAAAGTGTTGTGCCTCCGTGACAGGTCAGGAGGGGGAGAAGGACAGAGAGGTGGGGGGTGGGGAGCTACTCTTTGGGACCCGGGCTTGGGTTTGGAAGCAGGGCGCTCGTGAGGGTGCGGGCATCCGGCTCCCTCCCCAGGGCTGTCAGATACAAGTGACCCGAGAGGTCCAGGTGAGCCTGTGCCAAAGCTCCCAGAGCTTCTGCAGGAAGCCTTCTCTACCTGAGACCTCCCTGAAGCTCTTCCACCAGGGTGACTTCCTAACCCTTCAAGACTAGAAGATGCTGCCAGTGAGACGGGAAGCTCTCCTGGGAAGACAGGCGCCTCCTAGCCTGAAAATAAGAGGTAGCAGCCACTGGCAGGTGGCCACGTGGACTCAGTGGCTTCAGTGTCAAAAAGAAGTGAGGATCTGAGGGGCACCGAGGTGGCTCAGTCGGTTGGGTGTCCGACTCTGGCTTAGTTCGTGATCACACGGTTCGTCAGTTCGAGCCCCGCATCGGGCTCTCTGCTGTCAGTGCGGAGCCTGCTTTGGATCCTCTGTCCCTTTCTCTCTGCCCTTCAACCTGCTTACACACACTCTCTCTCAAAAATAAACAAACATTAAAAAAAAAAAGTCCGTATCCGAGGCACGTGTTTGCGTTCTGGACACCTGGTGGAGGTCTCCAGGTGACAGGATCAGATCATGCGTTTATAATGGACGGTGTTAAAGAAACGTGAAGCATCTCTGTCTAACAGCCCAGCCAGAGGGGTCTTGGTCATACCTCAAGAGTCTTTGGGACTCACACCTTCTCTCTTGGGTGGGAATAACGTGAGGGTCCCCGGTGAGTTAACCTGCCCCCAAACACATCAACCCCTCTGATACGTCTAGTTCTATCATTAGAGATGATTTCTTTTGGGTCAAGCAGTTTTCTCCTTTTTAAAAATTCGTTCATTCACTCAACAAATATACTTTTTAAGAACTACAATGTTCTGGGTTTAGTGGCAAATGCTGGGGATCGGTGACGGGGAAAAAGTAGAGAGAGATGATAAGAAAATAAGTAAGAGCGTGTCAAATAGTGATACACACCGTGATGGCAAAGTGGAACAGTGGATGAGAGTAGCCGAGGGGTCAAGACAGGCCCGAGGGACATCCGAAGGATGGGTGGGAAGCGTCCCAAGTGGGGGACAACCGGGACAGAGCTCTGAGCAGGGAGTGAGCTTGGCATAGTTGAAGAACCAAATGACCACTGATGTGGCTACAGCACAGTGAGGGGAAGGATCAGGGGCACCTGAGAGCAGCAGGGCCTCACAAAGGGTTTGGATTTACTTTGAGTGCACTGGGATATCATGGGACAGGGGATGGGGAGGCGTAGTGGGATGCACACCCAGAGATACGTCCAATCCTAGCCCCCGGTACCTGTGCATGTGGACTTACTTGAAACTGGGATCTTTGCAGATGTAATTAAAGACCTCAAAATGATTCCGGATTTAGGGTGGGTCCTACATCCAATGCCTGGTGTCCTTCTGAGAGAAAGGAGGGGGGTTGGGGATGCATAGAGCCAGGGAAAGACCCCATGAAGACAGAGGCAGAGATTCGAGTGACGGGTCTGTAAGCCAGGGAATGCCGAGGATTGCTGACGGCTGCCAGATGCTGGGAGAGGCAAGGAGGGGCCGGGGGTGCCAGCGGCCACCAGAAGTTAGGGAACCGGCTCGGGACAGACTTTCCCTCCGAGCCTCCAGAGGGAACCAACACTGCCCACGCCTCCAGAATTGTGAGAAAATAAAATTTCTATGGTTTTAAGTTCCCAAGTCTGTGGGATTTGTTATGGCAGCCCTAGGTATTGAATACAGGAGGTGAGTAATTTTAGCCATGAGTAGATGATCTAAACACACACACACTTTCTCCTTTGCCTGTGCTTCGAGCTTCCCCGAGACAACTCCCTGCCCACTGCCACACCCCGCCTTCTTCAGAGTGCCCTAAGGAGCTGCTGGTCCCCCACACTAGCCGAGTTGATGGGGAAGGTGCGCCCCCTTCATCTCTGAGCCCCTCCGGCAGGGAGCTGGGCCCAGGGCCCTGACTCAGTCACCTCGGTCTCCACACACACCCACAGCACGACAGACCTCCGAATGGGCAGGAAGGTGGAGACAGCACGGGCCTCCTTTCTTGTCCCTCTGTCCCCTCACATTTGCCACAACTTGTCTCAACCCAGTGCCTGTGTTTCTGCACACTTGAGCTCATCTGCGAGGAAGCGTGAGCAGGCACGCACTGGCCCCGGCCCTGCCTCCTCAGGGGAACACGCCGGCCACTCACCTCTGTCTTGGGGGCCTCATCGCTGGGGTTGCAGCCTGGCTCCAGAACGGCCCCCTCTTCGTCCTTTTCCTCGCCTCTCCCCTGCTCAAAGCTGTGGCTGCCCTCCACTCCTCCGGGGGGGCTCGGTGGGGCCTCCCCCGCAGCTCCCTCCGCCAGCCCCTTTGTGTCTTGGCTCCTCTGCCCGGGCTCGCCCTCTTCATTTTCTGCCCTCTCCTCCTTCACCTCTGCAGACTTTTCTGTCTGTTCCCCGGCTGGTTTTTCTTCCGTGGGGCTCCTGCACCCGTTCGCTGCCTCCGGGCTGGAGGCCGGGGCTGGTTGAACGGCCTCCTCCTTGGCTGGACGGGTGCCGGCCTCCTCTTCAGAGCCCCCCACGGCCTCCTGGCGATGCTGGGCTTCCCCCGGGGCCCTGCCCTCCTCCTCCCGCTTCTCCGTCCTGCTGGACGTCCTCCTCAGAGGAGGCTTCTCCTGGGACCCCGGCTCCCCCACCGGCTTCTCGCTGGGCGGCGGGGACCCCGGGGCCTTGCTCTTGGACGGGAACACCTCATCCCCATTCTCTTCCTTGGCACCATTCTCCTGGGATGACTCGGGGGCCCTGAAACCTCCCAGGTCCCCACAGTCTGACTGAGACCTTCGGAATCGCCTGGAGGGAGGGCGCCTTTTTATCGAGCCCCTCGTCCGCACCTGGAAGAACGGGTGAAGAAGAATTATCTGAAGCCTGTAAAAAAAGGCCAAGAGGAGGACGGCATGTTCCTTCAACGTCCAAAGCACCGCTCTGTCAGCCAGCTGTCAAAGGGTCATTTGATTTTCCAGGAGAATGTACCCTGTGTGCTATGTATCACTGGCTAGGGCCCCAGGGGGGTCGTGAAAGCACATGGTAACCCATAGGTTTTTGTCTCATGAAAACGCAAATGCTTTCCCTCCACTAAAAAGGATAACCTCCAATTTTATTATCCTGTGAAATGGTCATCAGTTTCATGTCTAACTTAGCAATTGGATTCTAACATCTGTTTCTTCAATTGCCTATAAATAACCAGTTGTTTGTTCTCTGAATGAGCTTTACCATCTAAATTGACAAGCTGAATAAAATCTCTCTCTCTTGTGAATAAGAGTCACGTTTTAGCATTCAGGAAATTATACTTTGGCAGAGGTGAACCCAACAGAGGAGAGGGTTAAGGGCCTGCTGATGGCCTGGCCTTGCTCTGGGACCTCACGGGCACACCGCTGGACAGCTGGTGACTAGCTTCACCCCCTTCCCCAGCGTGGCCCTCCTGGCCCTCTGCAGCACTGGCTAATGCCAGGAAAGCTGAGCAGCTAGATGCCTTTGCTTTCCAGGAACCAGGTCCACCGTGAGCGGAAGCCATGCCTTAGAAGCGTCCAACGGAGCCGCCTGAAGATCCTCTCCTCTCTGGGAATCACTCAGGCCTCACGTAGGCCCACTGGACTTGGCCGTAACTTCAATGGAAATGCTTATTTGGATGCCCTACTTTATTCATGTGATGCGTCCTTATTTAAGTCTTTATATGTAGACGAAATCTTATTTTTATAAACCTCAAATCTGATTTTCCCACTGGCTTACATTTTGGTTATTTGTCAATTCTAGTTCCTTCTCAGAAATTTGGAGTCAGTACTTGGTTTAAAAGGGCTTCCTAGGCCCTTTCCTGAGACCCTGGTGCTGCCAGCCCTACAAGCTATCAAGGCTCCGCCTGGCCCTCATGATCAGAGGGTTCAGGAATAACCTTGCCTCACTCTGCTGCTGTCAGAAGGCTAAAGCCTCCAGTATTACAACCTGGGGGCAGTGTCTCCCTCCCTGCCCCGACTCCCTAGCCTCCCCAGAGAGCACCTTATGAAGAGACGAGGCTCTCCCCTGGATTCCTCTCTGCCGTCAGGGGTCTCTCCCTGGTCTCACTCTGGGCTGGAGGATCTCCAACCTATCCCTGGCCAGCAGACTCAAGCCTTAGCGCCAGTTTGTCTCCCTGGGTCCTACCTATTTCTACACATGTGACTTTCTTCCCCTAGATGGGTTTTCTGGAATGGCCCAAAAGACCCCACTCTTTCCATCTATAACTTTAAAGTTATATCCATCTGCCATTCCCTGGAGTCACACCCCCCTTATGTCGGCCCTTGCCTGGCTCTGGCCCAGATTTGCTGGACACCTGCACGGGTTGTATTGGAGAATATCTCTGATTCTTACTGTGTATGGCATCAGGCACAGGATCTGATGAAAGGAAGCACACACATCAGGGCAGCATCTACAGAAATGGGCCCTAGGTACATCTTTTTGCAAAGGGAACCGTTTGGATGTTCTTTAACGGGGAGGCTGCAGTAAGAATGATTTAAACCCATACTGGGTCGCTTAGAAGTATTAACATCAAGCCAGAACAGAGTGTTCTGGAGTCCCAGTGACCCTGCCCACCCTCTGCATCAATCACCGATCGGGCCTTGAGCGTTTATTTTCAGCTTTTGACACGACTCTCTGTGCAGCTGGGGTCGGTCCTGAATTCTCACCCCTCTCTCCACAAAGGATAGAGCGTTCCACCCCCCAACTGTGCTTTCTGGGCGAGCGGCACAGCTACTGGGAGAGGGGGTGAGAGGCAGGCTAGGCAGAGGGGTGATCTCAGTCACAGATCGCCGGCAACAGAAGAAATTTCCCTCTGCTGGAAACCAACTCGACTGCAGCTCAAAAGCGTCCTCCTTTCCCCGAGACAACGTCAGGGCAGAGAAAATCCAGGACTGGCACCGGACAGGGCCACAGCGCTTCGGACCCAGAGGTTACCTTATTGTAGCAGGGCAGATGGCTGCCCTCCGGAGGCTGGTCAAAGCTGACCGGCACCTCCTCCAGCTCGCCAGCCTGACACCGCACACCAGGGCTGCTGGGGGTGGACGGCGGGCTCTGGAATGGCGACACCGTGGCCTTGAGTCCAGGACTCTTGGGTGAGGCGCCAGGCAGCAGGGCTGCTGGATCGAAAGCTAAGTTGGCCTGCCGAGAAAAGGTGAGACGTTTCAAACGGGTGGGAGATGGGTATGTCTGCGTGAGCCTGTTGGGTGCCTGGCCCGGAACTGGTTGCGACTACATAACATGAGGCTTTTTGGGTTACTTCCCAACCAATTATCCAGTCACGTCACGTCCGACCCCTGAAAGCACTGCCTCCTCAAGCCATCTCTGGCTACCTGGCTCACCACAGGCTGCATTCCAGAAGGCCCAGAAAGTACCGATTTGGATCCAACAAAAACGCCCTGGAACAGCTCCAACTTATACACAAAGAGGCCAAAGTAGCACCTGCAGGCACACGATCTCACAGCAAGTCAACGCCCTTTATCAACTTTCTCAGCAGAGCCAATAGTAGCCACTGCCTACCGGACGCCTCCTATTTGCTGGCATACAAAACCTTCCCCTCTACAACAGACCTGTGTGTTCCATTTTGTTCTGATCGCGAACATCAGGAAGGTGGCGAAGGAGCCTGCCCTGGGATTCAAGCCAGCTCTGCTGGTCTCTTATGCGTTGTTGGTAGATGGCCAGAAGAGTGGTGGACACAGCAGGCTGCCCAGCCCTTCCAAGAGGGGGCCCGCGGAGCAGACGTCAGTGTGTGCCCCACCTGGGCCATGGCGGGGCAGGTGAAACCAAATTCAAGGGCATCCGGAGGGCAACAGAGGGGAGAGGTTACCCAAAGGTAACAGAGGCCTGAGGGAGCCAAGAGCTGGGGGCGGGGGGGGGGGGGGGGGCCCGGGCGAGGCAGGTGGTCCCAGCTCCAGCCTGTGGCAGTGGTCCCAGCTCCAGCCTGTGGCAGTGGAGAAGGTGGTGGTGCAGGAGGGCCTGTGGGATGGATTGCAGTGAGCACTGGGTCCTCTTTAGCGCCATCGAGGGGCAGTCCTCCTGCTCCGGTGCCCTCTGGGTCTCCAGATCCTGGCCCAGCAGGGAGGACTCGCCCGGAAGGGATGGTGTGACGGGCAGATGACGCAGTGGGAAGTACAGGGGCTCTCCACACAGACAGACCTGACTGCAAAGCTCAGATGTTTCACTTAATAGCTGTGTGACCTCCAGTGAGTCCAATAAATAGCCTGAGTCTTGAACTGTATTTGTCCAAACCGGTTAGCATGACCGCCTGAGTCCTTCATGATCTGGTCCCTGGCACTCGCTCCTGCCATCACCCACTCATACTCCACACTCCCCCCCCCCCCCCCCTCCAGAGCCCTCTCAGTGCCCCCTTCTTCCAGCCAAGGCTCTGCTGTCCAGGAGAACCGTGTGTGCTTTTGGACCTGCAGACTCTACGCTGTTATTCTTGTTTAGGAAAGTACCAGTATCTCTGTGACATTAAGAAAGACCTTACAGCAGGGGCGCCTGGATGGCTGTCGGTTAAGCATTGGACCCTTGATTTCCACTCAGGTCATGATCTCTTAGTTCATGAGTTTGAGCCCCGCACTGGGCTCTGAGCTGGCAGCACTGAGCCTGCTGGGGATTCTCTCTCCCTCTGCCCCTTCCTGACTTGTTCTCTCAAGTAAATAAATATACTTAAAAAAAAAAAAAAGGCCTTATAATATGGACAAAACTCAGTCACGGTAAGAATTAAGAACGTGAAGGTTGCATAGCAACGCTGTGAGCCCAAACCATGGCAAAAAGCAGCACATGGTGAGTGCCTGTGGCGGCTTCAGGGCAGTGGACACTTGGGTTGGGAGTTAAGAGGTCTCCCTCCCCGCCCAACTTCAAGCTGGAAAGCTCCCTCTGTAAGACTGCCTGCAAATAAAATATATTTTGCTAGCCAGCAGGAAACCTGAACTTGGAATTATGGGCTAGTCCAGTGAAGAAAAACCATACCTCATAACTCATCTAATAGAGTATTTAGAAGGAAAGTCTAGCTGATGATGCATTTCTTAGTTCTTGGCCACCCCCCCCCCCCCGCCTCCCAACAAAGTAAGGGCTCCTATGGCATCTGGCCAAATTGTCATTCTGTTCTTCTTCTTTTTTTAAAAGCAGGCTCCAGAACTCACGACCCTGAGATCAAGACCTGAGCTGAGATGGAGTCTGACGCTTAACCGACTGAGCCACCCAGGCGCTCCTTGTGGCTGATGTTCTTAATGAGATTGAAGGATCAGTGATCACAACCTTCTTCTCAGTGGCTGAGCTTCCCAGAGACGCTCCTCACTGACGGGAAAGGGGAAGGAGACCGAGACTACGGGGCACAGAGCATGTGGGAACTAACTTCCGGCACTCGGATGAGGGCTGAGGCGGGCTGCAGGAAGGCGAAGGTGCAGGTCCCGGGCTACGCCCCTCGGCTGGCTGTGCATCGGGATCCTTTCTGAGAGACCCTCCTTACGTACGTACTCGGGAGCCTTGCACAGGCAGAAGCTCCTTCCCCGCTGCTGCTGCGGTGCCATCGGGCCTTTTCAGCGGGAGTTACGCTTCAGGGAGTCCCCTCCCACCGGCCACAGGGCGGGCTCAGGCCAGAAACCAGAGAGGCTTTTCTTGACCAGAAATCAGGCCCGGGCTCTCCCAGAGGCGGAACCGCAGAAGCGGCAGCTACTTGTCTCGGCACGCCTCTAACACTGATTTCTGACTAGGTTTTCCTAGCCAGGCCCAGATGGGAGGATACGGTGCACAGGAGCCTTACGGTTCTCCTGGGTGGGGCACAGACACCGTGGGGAAAGCTCTTGCGTCCTCCACACGCCCTATGCAGACACGCCCCTCTCCTCTGCGCTTTGGCTCACGCTGTCCCACACCAGGGGCACCTTCCTCCTTCCTTTCTAGCCACCCATCCCTGAGGACCGACTCAGGGTGTAGGTGTTTCATAAAGCATTCATTAATTACTCCTGCCCACTCTTCTCTCTTCTTGCTCTAAAATTCTAGAGCACGGCTCTCACCTGGGGCGACGGTGGGGGGCAACTGTGTTCCCGGGAGATGCCCAAAGACGTCTTTCATTGTCACAACTTTTGGAGAGTGCTACCGGCATTGAGTGAGTAGGGACCAGGGATGCTGCTAAACATCTTGCGATGCACAGGGCAGTGCCCCGCCTGCGCAAACACTGCCCAGGTTGAGGAACTCTGATTTAGAGTAAGAACTGACACACGGCAAGCACACCATTTAGACCTCTGGGGTTTCCTCTCCTTTAAGTCTCTTATCGTACTACGTGTGAAAATCCCGTCTCCCCCAAAAGGCTGCGAGCTCAAGTACAGTGCCGCACGGTCAGTTCCATCCCCAGGAAAGGCAGCCAGCTGTGGTGCAGTGGTGAGGGCTCTAGGTTCACAAGCTGATAGACGGAGAGGCGGGCATTCCAAACAACGGATTCTGCCATGTCAGTGCAATGCCTAGCTGTTGAATTTCAGCCCTGTGTAAAGCTGAAACGGTTCGTGGGGGCATTCAGGCCTTGCTTGGGAGGACCTGGCTAGTCCTGGAGTGTCTCTTGGGCTCTAATGTCTTTTTCCTGTAAGATTCTTGAGACATCCCATTATCTGCCAACCACCATGATCTGTTAACTTCATGAGCTCATGCTTGACATGATGTTTATTTTAGCTCTTTGCCCCTAGATAGGGCTCCTCATCCTTCACAGCTGGTTATCAGAGATCAACTCTTCAGGTGACAGATGGTGCTATCCCCAGGAGCCCCAGAGACGTGCACATGTTGCACAAGAGGTGGGGTGGCGTCAGAAGTAGCAATGGGTAACCACTGTGCACTTACCTGAAGCTTCTCAATCAGAGGCGAACTCTTCACCTTGATTTTAGGAGGGTGGCTTGCATTGGGCGGTGATTTCTACAGAGCAAATGGACCAAAACAACGGAATCAGTGAGGTGAAGGGAGGTGGGGTTCTGGCTGGAGCCCCAAAGGCCCAGGTGAAAGAAGAGGAGAAGTTGATTTTACCGCTTTCCCACTTAGCTTTCAGCAGCCCACCCACCTGATCAGGGCCTGGGCCTGGGTGGGCTCCCCACCACCCCTCCCTCGTCTCACAGGTATAAGACCACTTGAATCTATGAATCAGAGCAGGCTGGACAGACATCTGAAACACAGGTGGTCTCCTGTTCCAGAAAGGATGACTTCATGGTCATTATGAGACAACAGACTATGGCTGAGGGGATGAGATTTCACCTCCTGACCTTCAACAACATGAGCCAATGACGGGAGGGAATTCCAGAGAGAAAGGGCAAAATGACTATTTGTTCTGTTTGTACAAACAACAGAAGACACCACAGACTAAAGGTGAAAGCTTACAGAGGTTTAACTGAAATTTCTCCCTTGAACTAATGATATTTTGGAAAATCCAAACCACCAATAGTGTTATTTATAGATTATCATTTTCCAAAACATCGTTCATTTCGATTAAGCAGACATTTACCGAGTATCTACTACATTCCCAGCATTGTCTTGCCTGGTTATATGACGATGAACACGATATGGTCTCTGGCCTCTAGAAGCGATCAATGGCTGATACATACATATAAAACCATACATATGGAGGCACCCTGGTGACTCAGCTGGTTAAGTGTCCGACTTCAGCTCAGGTCATGATCTCATAGCTTGTGGGTTCGAGCCCCACATCGGGCTCTGTGCTGACAGCTCAGAGCCTGGAGCCTGCTTCAGATTCTGTGTCTTCCTCCCTCTCTGTCCCTTCCCCACTCATGCTCTGACTCTCTTGGTCTCTCAAAAATAAACGTTGAAAGAAATTTAGAAATAAAAACAAAACCATACGTCATGTTCTGCTAGTTGGAGATATGTTTGTGATGAATGTCGGTCAGGAACCTTGTCTGTATTTTATTATATCTAAAAATATGGACCCCTTCTTGTTTTGTCTAAAATCCCTGCAACTTGAGCCTGGTTCTACAGGTATATGAGGACACTGATGATGATGATGATGGTGAAGAAGATGGTGGTGACTTCCATGTTGTTTAGCAGAGGCCAAGGCACAAAAGGGATTTTTCTACAGTTTAGAGACCCCACATACATTACCTGCCCCAGCCCCCATGGACTCATTTAGCTGAATCACAAAAAGAAGAACACCAATCTCCTGGAAACATTCTGAGATACTTATTGAAACATTCTGAGATACTTATTGAGTGAGATGATTGTATTTTAGTGATGGAAGGAGGAAGATTTACTCAGTTCAACTCCTTGTGACCCTTTTAAGGCCCAACATTGAGGAAGAGGCACTGGAGTGGGACAGTTACCAGCTAGGACTCTGGCTCTGACAGGAGCCGGGCGGGTGCCCCGGCCTCAGCCTCCTCCACCAACACCCAGGCAGGTGGGTTAGAATAAATGACTCTCAGAACGCCTCCAGCTCGAAGGTGCCTCTGGCTCCATGAGTTTACACTGTCAGACATACTCCTAGAGCAGTTTTCAAGGTGCCTTGTGTTGGTGACAAGTACAAAGAGCTACCAGCCCCAAATCAGTTGACTTCTGTGCTCTATGGTGAAATTTCACATGAGTCACTATTTCTAAAGATACTGTTTAAGGAAGTGCAGCAACAATTTTGCTGACAAACTTTGCTTTTTGTAATACCAGAAACTCTTCTCTTCCTCAACTGACCACTATACGTATATACATGTATATATATACATACACATATGTGTATGTGTGTGTGCGTATATATACATATGTATATATATATATAATTTATTTATCGTTGAAAGACAGAGAGAGATAGAGCACCAGTGGGGGAGGGGCAGAGAGAGAAGGAGACACAGAATCCAAAGCAGGCTCCAGGCTCCGAGCTGTCAGCACAGAGCCTGACGTGGGGCTCGAACCCACAAACCGCAAGATCATGACCTGAGCCGAAGTCGGATGCTCAACTGACCAAGCCACCCAGGTGCCCCCATATATATACTTTTAAGTAGGCTTCACACCCAGCACGGAGCCCAACGTGGAGCCTGAATTCACGATCCCATGATCAAGACCTGAGCTGAGATCAAGAGTTGGATGCTTAACCAACTGAGCCATCCAGGCGCCCCCTGACCACTATCTTCTGAAGAGAGTGAAAATTCAATACACGCAGCCCCTTCGCTATAGGATAGTGCGGGGAACCTAGCTCATGCTCCCCAAGATCCTTATTGCTTGGAATTGAACAGCAAAGCAGGACTCCAAAATAGCTGCTAGTGCAGTTCCTAGGAATGGCAGCAGGTGGCAGCATTTCCTTTGCCATTTAACACGGGACTCCAGGCAGGTGGCTGGGCCTAAGACCACCGAAGGAGAAAAACCAGCCTCAAGCTCTATGTGTGTATATTCATATCTGCACATGATGTTCCTATAATGTCTAGAAATCATGAACCTGACTTTTCAGATGGGAGTGTTTTTCGGCCCTTCTCTGGCAGACACGGCAAGGTTTACGGCCATACTAAATACCCTTTTGGCTGGGTTCTCCAGAGAGGAGTAACTCCTGGTCACCCCATGGTCTCAGGCCTGAACAGGCATAGGGAGGGGGCGGGAATGAAGGGATGGAGAGACCCTTCCCTGCACTGTGCCTCGGGGACTGAGCGGCAGCCCGACTGCGGTCCTCCCTTCAGGCCCCCCTGAGGTTCCCCAAGGCCACGCCGTGGGAACGTAAAGTGGAGAACTGCAGGCCGCAGACTCCGTCCAGCCCAGCCACACAAAGCTGGTTGTTCTTTTTATTTCTGTGTGATTTTCAAGGTGACAAAAAGTCATCGATCCTGGAAGCGATGTCCTTCTTATGTGCAAGCAGCCGGTCACTCCAGGCAGGACTCTTTCCTCTAACATCCACTCTCCTACTCAGCCAGCCCTTGGCCCTTCTATGCTATTTAACCGCTGGGCGGTACCTCATGGGATGAGCCTGTAGGTTTATTTCTCCCAGAGCCGGGAAACTAACCTGACTCATTCTGCTTTTATTCCAGAGAATAAAACACCCCCAACTGGCCCCCATCATCTGTCTGGTTAGTGTTCCTGTCTTACTTCACAAATAAGGAAGAAGGCTCAGTGCAGTATGGTGGCTTCTCCAGGGCCAACTCTGGGTCATCAGGGGGTAGCCTCACAGGAGGCTCCTGATGGCCAAGGCCTCAGCCTGTTGCCCAGGGGCTGAAAGTCACAAGGAGAAGCTGACCCTTGGTAAAGAGAAGTTGTCGGTATGCATCTGGCCATAGCACGAGCTAATAACCCCATGATGCCACACAACCATCAAGTCAGTGCTTGAAGAAATGCCAACAGAAAAGGCTCAGTTTTTAAAAACCATGTTTCTCGGGGTTCCCATTCCAGAAGAAGGCTGCTGTTCGGTGTGTGGGGCAGCGATCTCTGAGCGTGGGGCTCTAGACGCCCCCACCCCACTGGATCAGGGGCAGCTGCGCGTTTCTGCTTTCTCTGGTGGGCTTTGGCCTGTAAGCCTTGGGTGGGAAAGGCTGCTCTCCTCGTGTTCGTTACATACGTGCTCAAAGTCACACGGGTATCTAGTGTCTATTGTCAGGCGGCTGGTCCTCAGAAAGGAAGGGGGAGGGAGGTAGTTGAAGCGGGATTTGTGAATTGAACCGTCTTTGGCTTGCTTGCTTTCTCTAGAGGCTGGCTTCCCAGGCTGGACGAGAGAACACGTGAGTTCATTTCTGCAGGAGTGTGACGGGAGCACAGTGAAAGTTCATGGGCTGCTGGGATGGGGGACGGAGAAGTCACTCCTACAGCTACAATTAGATAAATAAGGGTCGGTACATACGCAGTTTGGGAATCTACTGCCGGCTATGATCTGTGATGCCAGCACCTTCCTTGTGTTGGTAACATTGGCTATTTATATGTGAGGGCAATGAGGCTTCTGTGTGCTCTGATTTTCTTCCAATGATCCAGAACAATAGCCAGTCTTTGCAAGGATAGCACAGAACCACGGCATTCGCCCATGTGGCAATTCTGCCTTATGTAAGTGCTGCGTCTCTTTCCAGGTGTCTTTTCCACAAGGAATGTCATATAAACCGGACCTGGAGTAGAACATAATACTCTACAGCACATTCTCTTTGTTGAAATTCTCAGTCTTGAGAAATAGTGTTCCTGTCCTTGACAGACCCTGAAGGAGGCTCCGTTAGAGAGAGTAGGAAGGAACCTGGTCTCCAAAGTAAAGAATTCTGGAAGCAGTAAGAGGAGATGCATCCCCCAATCTGAAAGGGAGAAACCCCCTGCACAGGTTTCAAGGTCTGAATGTGTGCCTCCTGTGCCCCCTCCCGTCAGAAGGAGAAGGCAGACTCACAACCAGTGTCCCCTGAGCCCTGGAACGGCACTTACCTCCTCACCGTTCTGGCCCAGCTCTACCTTGGGGGGGAACAGGGGGAGGGAACAGGGCGGTTTCCTTCTTGTTGGCTTACAGGCTGGTGTCTGGAGGGAGAGGGACAGACAGACACACAGAAAGAAAAAGAGAGAGGTAATCAGGCAACAGGGAGGAAGAGGAGCAAGTGGAAGCTGGTTGAGGAATGTTCAGGGATGTCTGGAGGAGAAAAGATGTAGGAAGGCTTGCCTGCCACTAGCCATACACAGGAACTCTCTCCACCCATCCACCCCGCTGACTCCCAGGCTCCCGTCCCAGTCCTGCTGCTGCTGGAGCCTTACTTGACATTCGCTGGCCTGAAACAACGTCTCAAACCGGTATCTGCTTCTAGCCTCCAGGCGCTGCCAGTACCCTAGACCAACACTAGCTTCTTCACCCTTTATGACATTC
Source organism: Prionailurus bengalensis (assembly GCF_016509475.1). Lineage (NCBI taxonomy): Eukaryota > Metazoa > Chordata > Mammalia > Carnivora > Felidae > Prionailurus > Prionailurus bengalensis. Next base: position 10,248,866 of record NC_057360.1, on the reverse strand, counting down.
CTACAATGTCTAGAAATCAAGGAGTGATTTTTCAGATGGCAAAACAAAAGCACAAAACACTGTACCTAAAAAAGCATGATAGCAACGCCTTTGTCCCAAGGGGCCACCCCCCAACTTTGGGGTGCCCTTCCTTCATGTTCTCCCAAGGAGCTCTTCAGACTGCGTGACTCCAGAAAATGTAGCCCAAATCTCCCCCTTTTACTCTGTCCTCTCCAGCAGGATACCTCTGGGGCCCACTGATCATTGGATCCCTGTCCTTCTGGATCCCTGGCTTCCTATCTGAATGCACGTTCCTGTAACTCTTCTCTTCCTCTTCAACTCTCAATTCAGAATCTGTCCCCCTCTTGCCTGGCTCCTGATTCCTGGACCCTGGGGCAGGGCTGAGGATGGGCATTTCTTTATTCTGAACCAGTCTAGGCCCGGCACAGCTGGGCGAGATCTAAGTCTCCCATAGTGGATGATCGAGATGGAAATGAATCCAGGCATCCATCTTTCCAGCTTTCTGCCCTTTGTCTCCTCGCTCCGGGCCACAGTGTAAGCCTCACTCTGGTGAGGAAAGATCCTGCACAGGCCAGCAGCATGGCCACATTCCTCACATTCAGAGGGACCCCTCTCTGGCTTCTCTTCCTAATTTGGTAATTACCAAGCCTCCTCCCTCCCTCTCCTCTGGGCCTGACCCAGACTTCCCCTTCCTCCAGCCCCCTTCCAGAAGAGGGGCTCGGAAGACGCCTGACTCACCTCCTTTGCAGCGGCTGCCTGCTCCCTAAACCGCCCAGCCAGCTGGGCCACCGAGGGGGGTGCCGAGTCATCCACGTTGGCACTGGTCTCTGCCGGTCTTTCCTGGCAAACCAAGGGAAAGCAAAAGTTAACCAGCAAATCTATCCTCAGCTCTTCTCAGTGTTGTTACTGGGTGCCACACACGGCCCTTGTTTTGTGACCGTAAGCAGAGAAGCTGTGACAATGAGGTATTTTAATAGCATCTTGCAATTGACCCCTGCATCCAAGGATTTTAAAAATCATCCAGTCGGGGTGCCTGGGTGGTTCAGTCGGTTGAGCGTCCGACTTCGGCTCAGGTCATGATCTCGCAGTTCGTGAGTTCGAGCCCCTCATCGGGCTCTGTGCTGACAGCTCGGAGCCTGGAGCCTGCTTCGGATTCTGTGTCTCCCTCTCTCTCTGCTCCTACTCGCATCCTGTCTCTGTCTCTCTCAAAAATAACTAAACATTAAAAAAACCTTTTTTAAATCATCCAGTCAACCACGTGTCGTGAATATTTAGGGTGTGCTCGGCCCTGGGTGTGGCTCTGGGTCCCGTCCCGAAGGGGAACCCAGGGGTCTGGGAAGCAGCGTAAGCCCTGTGCTCCTCATGCTGCAAAGACCTAGACTGAAAAGGGGCATGTGGAGAGATGACAGGAGTCGCCTTCCTTTGGTCAGAAGAGGCTTTCAGAAATGGGGCTGGCAAGACGCATTGGCAAGCAAGGCTTCAAGTGTATGAAACGGGGTAAGCCAATGCCCTTTATTCAACTTTTAGCATGTGTATATGTCTTGTCTTCCCTCCTTAACTGAATGCCTTGGACAAAGAAGCGTCCGGTACGTATTTGTTGAATTAATAAATAAATGACAGGAGAAGCAGGTAGGACGGCCAGAGCCCCTGGATTCAACCCCAGGGTGGCTCTGTCTCCCACTAGCTCAGTGACCTGGACGAACGCCTTTACCCTTCTGTGCCCTGACGGGGATAATAGTAGCACATCACTCGCAGGGTCTGCGGATTAAATGATTTACTATCTGTCTGAAGGGCTGGGACCAGGCCTGGCACACCCGTAAGCGCGTTGGAAGATTTGTTTAAATTCCTACAGCAACGGGGTCCTTCCAAGAGCCCCTGTGATGATTCAGGTCAGGTACTTGACACGGTGCGTTTCTGTCTCCCCAGAAACTCATCGCTTTCCCTCCTGTTCTTTTTGCTGGAGGAACCACCTGGGCGATGGGCTTCTCCACGTTGGCTACGAGCGTGCCTGTGCCCCTGTCCTGCCACCAACAAAGACCACTGCTTCCCTGCAGCCGTCCCTCCCTCCAGTGCCTCCAGGCTCCCCCAGGAGGCCAAGACGCACGCACCCCAGACACCGTTCACCCCCACGTGCCACTTGTCACCGCGACACGACACACTCGGTGAGTCAGCGAGTGCTGTAAAGGGCCGCCTCGCTTCTGCCGCCTCGCATGCGGCCCCCATAGTAATTTTTTAAACGTCCCTTCTCGAGACATGAGGCTTCTGTGTTTTGTGACCCCGTTGACGGCATTTCTCACACGGCTGCAAACGCGCCCTACCTTTTCCCCTCCTCACGGGTGGCCTGAGACTGGGAGGATCTGAGCGGCAGCTGGCCCAAAAAGTCCACGTCGCCACGGGGCGCATACTTTCCAAACACAAGGCATGCTCCCCCCACTTCCGGCTCCCCACGACACCCAAACACACACACATGCACGCATGCGTGCGCCAAAAGCCCGTACATACGCACGCACGCATGCGCGCGCCAATACGCATGCGTGCCCACGGGGCGCATGCACTGCACATGCGCGCGCGCGCATGCGCACTTCTTAGGCCCTCCTTTTTTCTGCCTGGGTGTGTTTCCATAGGGGTGTCGCAGTAAATGTGTCTGGTTGTGCCAGACGCTGCCGGCTTGGGGCAGGGCAAACCCGGAGCCCACCAAGGAAAGGTGCAGTTAAGTAGATGGGGCAGAACTCTGTGAGGCAGGCTTTGTTCAGAGACGGGCAAGAACTGCTGGGACCCCGGCCCTTCAGATCTGAGAACAGGCTGTTCGGGAGGAAAGACCAGTCCGTCCGTCTTTACTGTTTCCGTCTGTGATTCAAGGTCAACCCCATTCCAGTCTAAACACCCGATGCTGACTTCGCATAAAGATGTGAAAGGATTCACCTCTATTCAAGATGCCAGGTTCTCCGTAATGCTGGGGAAAAGCGGGGGAATCTGATGCCCCCTCCGGGAGGGGCCCGCTGGGCAGAGGCACACGACTCACACCTGTCTGCCTTCCACGCTTGCCACGATAGGGGTTGTCAGAGGGGAACGGCTCATCCTTTGGGAACAACGGAGAGGCTTCGGGCACAGTGTGATTACTTGGGCCGCTCTTGGCAAAGACGCCAGGCCGATCAGTTTGTCCATCTGTCTAACTTCCTGCCCACGTAACAGATCAGTCTCTCTGTCCGTTGCTATTTATTGCTCGGGGTCCTGCTGACAACGGTACTTTACCTCAGCTTCGAAGGCACCCAATCACTGGTGTGCAGGAAGATACATTCCAGATAAAAATAGAGCTGTACAGGAATCAAAAACTCCTCCCTAACTTCCCTGTCTGGAAACTGGGCTTGGCCAGGGGCTCAGAAGTGAGAGATCTATGAGGCTTCTGGAAGCATTTAGGGCTTAAAAGCTGGGTTGAAGGAAAGATTTTAATACCCCCGAGTTTGTTTTCCTGGAGCCCAATGAATGACTTTTCTTTAGAACGTCTAAGGACTCCAGAGCTGGTTGAAACTGTTACATCCACTCACCACCAGCCCCTCGTCAGATTCTTTTTTTTTTTTTTTAAATATTAGATATAATTTATTGTCAATTTGGTTTCCATACAACACCCAGTGCTCATCCCAACAGGTGCCCTCCTCAATGCCCAGCACAGTCTCTTATTCTCAGTTGTAGAAGACTGCCTTCTCCTAGCTAGCCCACTGAAGCCCAGAAAGGGCGAGTAACTTAGCCAGAGTCACACAGGAGGAAGCCAAACAATAATCCATGAAACCTTTTACTCCAACACCCGATAACCCAGCAAAGGATATTAGTTAAGTAGTGTAATTTGTGAAGGTGTTTTGAAAACTAAAGTGCTATACAAAGAGTGAAATTATTATTAGCCACTGGGTTGCACAGATACAATGGAAGAAGCATGGCCTTGGAGGTGGACAGAAGCCAGTGGCCCAGCCGTTCTGAGGTCCTGCCTGGATTTCTGCCTTGCGACTCTGGCAGGTACAACTACTGACCTCCTCCAGGGGTCCAATGGCACACCACCTCAGGTCCAGGTTAGTGAGCAACTTCACTAGCTTTGTGTCTTGGCGCTGGGGCTGGTTTGGTAAGGCCATGCTCTCGCCTGGACTGAGAAGGACTTCCATGCCCTTGCCTCGTCTCAGACTTGCCTGGGACCCCTCAGCCTCCCCGGGATTAAGTGTTCTTTCTCTGTCCCTAAGATGTCCACAAAGGATTTAACACAGAGCCTGGAACATAGAAAGTCTTGTTGAAGGGTGCTGTCTTTCTCCTCCCCACATCCAACCCAGCCTGCAGTCTCAGGGCCTGGGTACCTGTTCCCAGGGTCACTGACACACTCTGGACCGTGTCGGTCACGGGACCACCCCGGCCTGCATCCACACTGAGTCTTAACCGCTGCTTAGACCTCAGCTCATCCTTTCTTCTTGGGCCAATCTCTAGGTCTTAAATCTGTTTCCTGGACTCCTGTCCTTTTGTGTCTTGCTTTAGATGACACTCATTTCCTCGGACTGTCGGTCTTCATTCCATTTTCCTGGGCCCAGATCTTGCTTACCCAGCCCTCCCTGCTACCATTCCAGCCCGGCGCTGCCAGCCAGCTTGGAAACCACTTCTGTGGTTCCTGTCTGACTTTGCCTAGGCCAGAAAAAAAAAAAACCAACCACCTCTGGTGTTTACTTTCCATTTCTATGGGACTTTCTTCTGAGAACTGAGGAGCCCCTGTGTCTGGACGGCATGGAACTTCCCCCAAGCTGTTGCCATGTTGAGTAAATACGATTTGCATGCTGCCTACGATCCACATAGTGGGACCTTTGTGTACAGGTCCGAATTGGGCTCTGCCCACCTCCCTGGCTCTGCCCCTGTTTCTCCATCCTCCACCTTGGCCCAAGGTCTAAGTATCTGACAGTGTCTGGGCCTTGGATTAGGGAAACAAGGCACCAAGGGAGGCCTCTTCATCTGTAGCTTGGGAGGAGAAGCAATGAGGGGGCTCTGCCCGGGGGCTGAGGAACCCCTGCTCTTGGCTAAACGGAAGGTTCTCTTGCTCACCAGAAACAGGCCAGACACCCAGAGCCTTGAAAATATAAGGTGTGCTTGCTTCTTTGCACTTCTAGATCTACAGGGGATCTTAACCCGGTCATTTAACGGATCTGCACTCTTCCAACAGGACCATCCTTAAACCATCACTTCAAAGGGATCAACAGACAAGTCTCTCTGGGATGCCACAGTGGTTCCAGAGTCTTCCTTTACACGCTTACCTTATATCCCTGACACTTCAGTTCACCCCAGTGTCCAGCCATTACCATCCTTGGATGATGCAAACGGCACTGGACCGGGAACCAGATGGGCCCATTTGACCCACCTACATACTTAGGACACCTGCTATGTGGGAAGCACTGTCCTTAAGAGCACTTGACACATTTCCTGTAACGCTCACAACACCGCTGCCAGAAGGAAAAACTGCCCAGAGTTGCTATTCAAGTTAGGAAGGGCCAGCCCCACAGTTATCTAGATTCCAAAGCTCTAGCTCTTTCCGGACCAACATGCTAGATAGCTCTAGACCTTTACTGGAAGGGTTATCTTATTCAGTCATTAATATCTTAGTCTGCCATCAATCAATATTTGCTGTTCTAGGCCCTGGGATATAATAGCAAACAAGGCAGGGTTCTTGCCCTCATGGGGTTGCTATTCCAGTGAGGGAAGCAAACGATGAACATACACACAGATAAATAAGGTAGCTTGTTAAATGCTAAGGAAGAGAGAAAATAGGGCACTTTATCTGTGGGGGGTGTGGGAAGGCATTTATGAGGGAAGACATCATCCGAGTTAAATCCCAGCTGAGGAAAGGGTGGGGGGGAAAACTCTCCTGAGCAGAAAGCACAGACAGAAACGAAGGCTGAGGGCCAGAGCGAAAAGCGTGGCAGGGACATGTTGGATACGTGAGACGAGGGAGGTAAGGGCGACAGACAGCCTGGGGCCTGCCATGTGGGAAGCAATCTGTATCTTATTCTGAGGGAATGGAACGCCATTTGGAGGGTTTCAAGGACGGGTGTGACCTGGGTCACACATAAGAGGCTGTCTGTGGAGGACGGATGAGAAGTCGAAGTGGAGACCAGGAGGAAGGTTCTGGCAGTGGTCCAGGTAATGGTGGCGTGGCCAGACTTGCAGCAGGCAGGGGGTGCGAAAGGGCGCGCTGGGAGTAGGACAATGAAGAATTATTGATGCACCGGGTCTAGGACGCAAGGGACGAGAGTGGCCAAGGACGACTCCCGGAAGTCTGATCTGGACAACGGGACTCAGGGGTATTGTTTCCTGGGTTGGGGACGGCTTGTTGGGGAAAGAAATGTGACTGAGGGTAGATGGGGGATGAACAGGTCTTGCTTGCTCATGAAAGTCTGGACTGTCTGTAGATCCCCAAGCGGAGACAACGATGCAGGGAGCCGAATGGACACCCACATCTGGAGCTCAGAGGAGGCATCCAGGCTGGAAACAAAACTCATTAGACATGGTATTCGCAGTCACAGGACTAGATGAACTCCTAGGATATACAGAACAGGGGAAGGAAGAGGTCCACAGACGGAACTCTGGGCCACCTGCTTATCGGCGCTGAGCTGGCTTCGCTCACAAAGGTGGGGACACTGCTCCTGGGGCTGCAAGGCCAGCCCTGCAGACACTTCCCTGCAGACTGCAGACGGGAGGAGCGGGCGCCGGAAGGTTTCTGTGGCTTAGGTGACAGAAGGTAAGGAATCCTGGAATGTCACGGCCAGAAAAAGCCTCATGCCCTCCACCCATGCTGCTGGCTCCCTTATTCCTCATTTCTTGAGCATCTGTAGATGCCACAGGACGCGCTGGGATAACGGTGGCCCTGACAGAGGAAACAGCCTGTTTTGGAGGAGGTGGGAGCGGAGGGGAAGTGAAGGAGAACAGCAACATGATGAGGCAGGAGAATGGGAGCGGATGTGAACGCTGATCAGATGTTTCACACAAGGGGCGCCTGGGAGGCTCGGGGGTAAACATCCGACTTCGGCTCGGGTCATGATCTCACGTGAGTTCGAGCCCCACGGCGGGCCCTGTGCTCTCAGCTCAGAGCCTGGAGCCTGCTTTGGATTCTTTGTCTCCCTCCCTCTCTCTCTCTCTCTCTCTCTGCCCCTCCCCCTCCCCCTCTGCCCCTCTCAAAAATAAACATTGTTATTATTTTTTAAACCCAACAAATATTTCGTATAAGTCTAAAAAAGTCCCCAGTATCCCCTCCCTACCCACTTATAGGCTTTAAGGATCTGAAAATAGCAGGTGCTTGGCCTCTGAGAATCTCTCCCAGGGAAAACCCAGGTAAAGTACTGTGCTTGCAAGGAAGGGCAGGCCCCTGACCCGAGGAGTGTGTCCCTCCTGAGGACCTTCAGGGCTTCCCATTTCCTCCCAGGATGTGGTGCTGTGGCCCAGCAGCATAGACAGAGTTCAGCAGCCCTCGATGGGCAGGACACCGTGCCGACTGCTCTCGTGGTTTCGGAATCAGTGTAGCCCACAGCCCCAGGTGCCTGGTGGCTCATCCAGGCGGGCTTAGTGGCAGTGGTGCAGGCAGGGCTAGGGTCTAGGTGCGTCCCAGGTAACAGCAGGGACAACAGAGAAGAGGGACAGAGATGCTCGTTCTAGTGCCATTATAGAGACGGGACCTTAAAAAATGTAATTTGGGAGATACGGTATGTTAAATTTCTTTATAAAGACCCGTTAACTATTGGACAAGCATAAGGAAAACATTTCTTTTGAGTCTGATGCGGTTGGCAATGCACAAGGACAATTTGATAGCAGTGGAAAGAGCAACTAATTCAGAGTCAGACCTGGGTTCTAGTCTTGGCTCTGACATATGTTGGATGCGGGCCTTTCTGACCCTGAGTTTCCTCATTTGTAAACAGAGTTGCTAACACCCGTCAGCCTTTGCTCCAACCCAGTGTGCAACACGTGCCCTGTCTTCCGGAGGCTGCACTGTCGTTTTCTCATACACACCAGCAAGTGGCTGATAGCCCCAGAGTCCCCACGAGATTCAGAAGTAGCCTGGTCTATTCCAGGAAGCGTGCACAGCTGACTATGTTATCGTGCTGTCTGTGGGGCAGCAGAGCACACAGCTCAGGCTTTGAGCCAGACTGCCGGGGTTCAAATCCTGGCTCTGCGTTCACTAGTTCTGTGGCCTCGGACAAGCTACCTTAAGCTTTTGTGTGCCTCAGCTTCTTTTCGTGCCTCAGTTTCTATCTGTAAAATAGGGGGATGATGAGGGTAGCACCTATGATACATGGTCACTGGAGGGAGTTGATGAGTTCATGCATGTAAAATGCTTCGAATGGGGCACGGAATGAAGTACGCGTTCCCGAACTGTTAGCTATTACTGAACGCTGGCTGTGGGGCTAGCGGCTCCCCTAAATAGGCCAAGGGATGTCCAGGGTCTCGTCGAATCTACTCTTGCCCTTCCATTCCCTCTGGGTCACGGAAGCCTCAGGGGGAGCCCCAGCTGGCTAACATGGGCTCCCGCTGCTTCCTGCCATCCTCAGCTCAAGGGTGGGCTGTCTTATCACCTAGGCAGCCTCCTAACACTCCATCACTGGCTGTTCAAACCATCGCTGAGCAACTGGCATGCACAGGAACGCGCGATTAAAAACAGTAAGCGAAACTAAGCTTAATAGGATGGCTTTTAGGGTCATGACGTAGGTCCCAGCTGTCCAAAGCCCTGTCAAATCAAAGCAGCTGGATCAGACTATCAGATGAACGCTGAAGACGTGCCACTTGCTCCGTGAAGGAAGCCGGTCACCAAAGACCACGTGTTGCGTGACTCCGCTTATACAGAAAGTCCAGAGGAAGCGAATCTTTGGAGACAAGAGAGTAGATTCCTAGTGGTGGCAGTTACTGTGTCGTAGATTGCTACAGAGAGCAGTGGTTGCTGAGGGCTGGAGGGGAGGGGTAGACAAGGAGGGGGGGTGCGTGCCAAGGGGCCTCTTCTTTGGGAGGTGATGAAAATGTTACAAAATCGACCGTGGTGATTGTTGCACGACTCTGTGAACACACTAAAAACCGTGGAATTTCACCCTTTAAATGGGTGAATCGTGTGACACGTAAATTCGCTCTCAATAAAGCCTGTTGGTTTGGGAGTGGGAGAGACCAATGGAGAGAAAGCAGCTCTGTTTCCACGCTCCTGACTTCCCTTCCTTCATGGTCGGCCTCCTCTACCCACAGGCTCGGGCTTTCCCAGGCTCCCAGCATGCCTTACGGCTGCAGACCTATCTAAGGAGTCTCTCCCAACTTGCTGCTGGAGGGGCTGATTATGCAGTCAGGTACCTTATAGGTTTGTAAGGACGACGGAATGAGTTTGAAGCCAAACACCCAGCAAAGAGCCTGACACTTAGGGGGCACTCAGTCCACGGTCACTCATTTATTTATCCACTCCGTGAATATTTATTGAACATCTATCATGTGCCCAACACTGCCTCAGTGTGGGGATATAAAGACGAAAGCTCGTGGTCCTGGCGCTCAAGGAGCTTCTCGTCCAGCTGAAAAACAGAATAAGAAAACTACCATAATGCAGAAAGACCGCGGCCACAATTGGGAAACGTGTGTCACTGTGATAGAAGCTCAGGACTTAAGGGGACTTAAGCCACGTGGGTGACTCAGGGAAAGCTTCGCCGAGGAAGTGATGCTTAAGCAGTCTGGAAGGCTGGGAGGGACGGAGGGACGGGGGGACGGGGAGGGGTGGAGAGGGAAGAGGCCTCGTCAGGCACAGGGGACCCACTGGCAGGTGCAAAGTGTCAAAGCGTGGAAGACTACTATGTCTTGGGGAGACTTTAATTGGTTCAACGTGGGCTAAGCAGAAGGGGGGATAGAAAAGAGGTAGAGAAACAGAAAGCTGTGGCTTGCCCAGGGTTGGGGCGTCTCCACAATTTAATTCAGGCCCTAGCGTTTCCCTGTTAGCTGTATTGACCCTGGGCAAATCTTGATTTCTCTGAGTCTCGGTTTCATCTCCTGTACAATCAGGGTGATAATCCCCGTCTCGCTGTGCTGGGATGAGGAGGATAGGAGATGATGGCCACCAGAGCCAACACTTACTCCGAGCCTCCTCTGTGCTAGGCTCGTACCTCGGCACATGGGACGTGAACGATGCCAGCCGCGGTACTGAGGCTGCGCTACGGGATGTGGACTTTCTTCCCGGGGCTGGGGTGAGCTAATAAAACATTCTCACGGGGAGCTGCCGGATTTGCTGTTTAGAAGCGTCCCTCTGGAAGCAGGTGGTACAACAACATGTATTTCCATCCCTTCTGGTCCTTGGGCAGCTGCCGCTCTGTGAAGGCGGTGCTGGTGGAAAGGGAAGTGTGTTTCCGTCCCCCTCGCCGCCTCCTTCGCATTTCCTCCTTCTGGTGTGATTATAGCTCGTTACCACCTAACACGGGGAGCTCTCAGAGGCCTGCTGGTTAGGGACACCAGGTAGGTCCCGAGCATGATCTCGGATCGGTCCCTTTCTTGTGCCCCTTGAGCTCCTGAAGCCTCGGCCTCCTCGTCTGTGCAGGGAGAATAACACCCGCCTCACCTTCCTCGCGGGAGAGTCGTGAGGCTCGGAGGACTCAAGGAGGAGAGGAAGCGGAGATGGCCAGGATGGGTACTGTCTGCACCCCAGAGTCTATGGGCTGCTGGGGAACAGAGATGGTTAAAACGTATCTAACGTGTGATGGATCTGCATGGTAGGCAGAAATGGGCCCCAAAGACGCCCACATCCCAATCCCTGGAACGTGTGGCTATGGTAGGCTCCGTGGCCAAGGGGAATGAAGGGAGCAGGTGGAATGAAGGTTGCCGACCGGCTGCCCTTAACATAGGGAGACTGTCCTGAATTAGCTGGGTGGTCCCAATGCAGTGACGAGCGTTCCTAGATGTGGCAGAGCCGGGTGAAAGGGGGCTGCTAGCCGGAGTGAGGCTGTAAGGAGGGCGTAACCCACCACCCCTGGCCCTGAAGACGAGGAGGGCGACAGCTGAGCCGGGCAGGCAGCCTCAGAGCTGGAAAAGGAGGGGGTTTCTCCCCTAGAGCCTCCGGAAGTGACCCAAAAGAGACCCATTCCGGACTCGTGAGCGCCAGAACCGCAAAGCAACAGACTTGAATTGTTGAAGCCACGAACTTTGTTACGCTGGCCGTGGGAAAAGAGCGCGAGCCGGCAAGTTCTTGCTGAGCACCCGCTGGCCGTGTGTCTGGGCTGCGGGATCACAGTGCTGAAAACGACACACCTGCTCTCCCTGGAACCCACGTTTGCGGGGGAGGGACCGGCAGTGAACAAATGAACGAGTGAATGTATCGTATGTGAGTGGTGCTAATGCTCTGAAGGGTTAGCCTGAAAAGGGGGCGCTGGGCACTGCTTCTGGGGTGTGATCACAGGAGACCCCACCCCCCAGAGGAGGAGGGGGATGAGGGGCAGGGGGAGGAAGAAGAGGAGGAGGGGGAGGAAAGAGGAGGGAGGAGATGACTCTCAGTTGAGGACGCTGTGAACTGAGGACACCATCCCTCTGAGCTGGGACCCGGTTCTAAGGGCCACGCAAAGTCACGGGAGGGTTTTAAGCAAAACCATTGGATTCACTTCTGTGATCCCTGTGGCTGAGAAATGGCTGGGGACAGGAGCCCAGTTTGGAAGCTGCTGCCATTGTCACAAAAGGTGAACAATGAGCATGTTGACAAGCCACTGCTGCCCACGGGGCCTCTGGCCAGGTCTGGATCTGCCAGGGCAGCCAGGAGGTGCGTTCGGGGAGGCTGAGTGCGGGGAACAGTGGCAGGGCAGGAAGGGGGCCGAGATCCTGACAAATGTTGAGGGACAGTGGCTGGGGGCAGTGGCCAGGATGAAAGCGAGTCTGGTGACAGGGGGCCCAAGGGTCTTGAAGGTCGGGAGTCTGCAATCTCGGATGTACAGCTGTTAGATGTCTAGCGTTATCTGGCCCCTCCTGCAATCTGCACCTTGAGTAAAGGCTATTAGTGCAAGCAGCAGCCTTGTATTTTTTGCTTGCTTCCTTCCTTCCTTTCTTCCTTTCTCACCTTTATTCATCTTTGAGAGACACAGAGAGACAGCACGTGAGGGAGGGAGGGGCAGAGGGAGGAGCAGAGAGAGAGGGAGACACAGAATCCGAAGCAGGCTCCGGGCTCTGAGCTGTCAGCACACAGCCCAATGCGGGGCTCGAACTCACGAACCATGAGATCGTGACCTGAGCCGAAGTCGGACACCTAACCCACTGAGCCACCCAGGCGCCCCTATTGTGCTTTCTTGAGGGGTGAGAATCCCAAGCGTCTACGGCCCACCTTTCGTGGGTAAAGGAATAGCGTCAGGCCGCAGAGTTTGTGGGTTCACCGGCTCAGAAGATGTAAACGAGCCCTTACCACACGGCAGGCCCTCGGCCAGACTCTAGGGGTTTGTGGGTGAGCGGGCCGATGGGGCGCTTAGGGCTGCCGCCCTTGCAGGAGAGTGAGGACCAGGACTCCGCAGGGGCAGAGACCAGGGCTCAGAGGAGACCGTGAGCAACACGTCCATCCGGGATTCAGTGGCTGTCTTAAGGATGGCTTTACAGCTGTAGGGCTGGAGCCAGCATTCTGCCGACCTCAGGAGCCTGCCAGATGAGGGAGTCTTCCCAGACTGGCAAGGGACAGGACTCAAAAGCACTTTGGGAGAAAGGATTCCCACCCAGGATGGGTGCCTGTCCAGGTGGTGCGGGGAGGAGTCAGGATCCTGCCCACGTCTCTGGCAGACAGGGGCTCCCTTTCCAGAGAGGGGAGCCTGGGGAGAAGAGCTGGGTGGTGAGAGGCAGGGCCAGCCCCAGGAGCGGAGGGCTCTCAGGAGGGTCAGGGGTCAGCCCCCGCACCCCCCCCCCCCGGCCCCAAGTGCCTGCCGGGGATTTCTGGAGTCTGCACCCTCGGTTTGAAACCTGGCTCCTGCTACAAGGTGAGCTGGGGTGCAGAGGAGTGGCGGCCCCCCCCAGCCTTGCCTGTCGGGCGGCCTCTGAACAGCTCGGCTTCTTGTTTTTGTTTATAATTTGTAGGCCAAAAGGGAGTGTTTAAAAGAACTGACTCCGCATAGCCGGCAGGGCTGATCTGGTGGGTCTTCCCCCACCGAGGCCGACAAATCAACCTACGATCCGTGGCTCTCCAGTGAGTTCAGAAGGGCCCTGTCTCACACTGCTTAGTGCCGTAACAAGGCCCGTTTCACTGAGAGCCCCTCAAGTCTGAGGTGCGGGGTGGGGCCCGGGGAGCCACGCCCGGGGGTCATAGCCGCAACCCCCTGGGGGCCCCGCATGAGAACCTAATTAGGAGCCATTCCTGCTTCCGGGGTGAGCGTGGCAGCGAGCATGTGTCCTGGGGTCCGGGACATTTGTCCTTCAGGCCGCAGCAGAAAGCCGAGACATGCCTTCTAAGATTAGAACGAGTCACCCAAGGACCCGGGCCTGCCTCCCGGTCAGCTGCAGCCTCTCCTGTTACAGCAGCTCCCCTGCCCTCCCCTCCTCCCTCCACGTCTGGGGCTGGACTTTTAGCAGGGAGCCCCTGGGGACAGCTCTGCAGGTTGGGTCACCGCAGGCAGGGCGCACGGCCGGGCCCTCCGCTCCCTCCCTGCTCCCTCCTGTGGTTTTACCACATCTTGGCCTCGTTCATTCATTCATTCATTCATTCATCCGTCCATCCATTCTTCCTGTCCCTCCAGGCCCCGGGCCAGGACAGAACAATAAACTAGTTCTTCCATAACGGAAGCTACAGTCTAGTGAGGGAGCCATGAGTTCCACGGTCATTGTTATTCTTACCCCAGTTGATTGTTCACCAGGGAGGAGAACGATACCCGGGGAAAGGACAGGGAGAGCAAGTGACAAGGGGACCGGACCCGACGATCGTGTTTAAACTGAGCTCTGAAAACTAAGCAGAAGGGATGCGAGTGAGATGCGGTGGGGAGGGGAGGGGGGTGGCCAAGAGCATTCCAAGGAGCGCTGACGCAAAGGCCAAGAAGCGAGAACAGGTGTTTGCGGTAATGAAAGGAGGCTGGAACTCGGAGAGCTTATCAAATACCCACAGTTTTGCAAGACTGTCTCCTTCTGCTGTAACCTCCGAGCACAGGGACCATGTCTGATTCATGTCCCCATCCCCTAGCCCATTGCCTGGCCCACGTTAAGTGCTCGAGAAATGCCAGTAAATGAATGAATGAAGAAACGAATGACGCCACGGTACTAGCCAACAGCACTGGGCTGACATTGTGAAAGCTTGATAAATATAGATCAGGACCTTGGAGTGAAAATGGAAACAAAGTGTCAGCCAGGGTTGGCTCTGGGCATACCAGAGCTGAATATTTTCATTAAGGCTCATTGACTCATCCAAGGTCACTGCAATCATAACTGGAGGGCAAGGAATGAGATCTTCCTTGGCCAGTCGAATACTTAGCAGTCTGACCCTCCAACCTCTGCTTGGAGCTGGGCAATCCGTTATAATTTCATATTCCCATCCCTGGCATCTGTCGTCTCCAGTTTTAACAACCCAATCTATCCTCAAACATGACCTATCTAAAACATCCTTAAAATCTGTCCATTTTTTATCTAGAGCAGTTGAATCTTTGTGCTCGCCTGTCGATATTTTCGGACGCGTTTCACCAAGGAGCAGACTGAGGCAAAGGGAGGCACGGGTCCCCTGCCAAAGTAGAATGGCGTCTGCCCCAATGGATCTGAGGCCCACAGCTCTGCCCTGACCTCTGCCACCGTCCTCCACACCTTTGGGCCAAGGCCGCTCTCGGCAGGAGTCTGTGATCCCCGATGCATCCTAGAGGCCCCATACACGGGACAGGCTCCACCTGCCCTGGAACCCTACCCAGCTGGGAGGGGCCGGAGGTCTTGAAACTCTTTTTTTTTTTTTTTTTTTAATTTTTTTTTTTAACGTTTATTTATTTTTGAGACAGAGAGAGACAGAGCATGAATGGGGGAGGGGCAGAGAGAGAGGGAGACACAGAATCGGAAGCAGGCTCCAGGCTCTGAGCCATCAGCCCAGAGCCTGACGCGGGGCTCGAACTCACGGACCGTGAGATCGTGACCTGAGCTGAAGTCGGACGCTCAACCGACTGAGCCACCCAGGCGCCCCTTGAAGCTCTTATTTAATGATCTTTCCCATCTCCTCTTGCCACATCCTTCAAAGAAGAGAAAAGAAAACCACCTGCCTGAGTTTAGTTGCTTCACTTGAAAGGTCTATTGGGTTTTATAGAACAAAACTGCTGGCTTCCTTGGCCTGAAAAGGGGAGACAGGAAGGGTGGGGAGTTTGGCCTTCAGCCTGCAGAGGCTGGTCGATGGCCACACCTCCCTTTCTCCTCTACCCTCCCTTGGGGCCCAGTGGGAGCGGTCCCTCCAGGTGCTGCTTGACAGCATTCCAGGGCAGCAGCCCCTTGTGAGTGCAGACCTGCGTGCAGTGACTGCAGGGCCACTGGGTCCCCGTTGTACCCAACGTTGTCAACACTCGGAGTGATTTATCCGCACCCACTGCCATCACTGCAACGTCTCTCTTTAGAAACTCGTTTTGAATTAATAACAGCAATAATAAGGCAGCTAACGTGCCGCGTGTTTACCATGCCGGGTGCTGTGTTAAGATTGTCTCCTTCAAGTCTCACAACATCCCTGGGACACGGGTTTCGTAGTCACCTCCAATTTGCGGATGGGAAAACAGACAGCTCCAGAACTGGCTCAGTACTGCACAACTACCTATGACGGGCCTGCCATCCACATGCACACGGTCTACAGAAGCCCGTGTCCTAACCACAGCACCACGCCGCCTCCAGCAGAAAAGCATTGGTGAGTTCACATTTTGAGATTAAAAAGTACTGCTGAATTAAGTAATAATAAGACAAACGACCCAATTAAAAAAAAAATGGGCAAAGGTTTTGAACAGACACTTCACCAGAAAAGATATATGAGCAGCTAATAAGCACATTAGTGATTAAGTAAATGCAAATTAAAACTGCAAAGAGACACGACCACACGCGCACAAGATGGCTCAGATGCACCAAACCGACACGACCACATGTCGGTGAGGCTGCAGAGCAACCGGAACGCTCTTCCCATTGGTGGGAACGATACATGGGAACCGGAAATCTCTTCCCATTGGTGGGAATGCTACACGGAAACTGGAGCGCTCTTCCCATTGGTGGGAACGCTACACGGAAACTGGAACGCTCTTCCCATTGGTGGAAACGCTACATGGAAAGTGGAAATCTCTTACCATTGGTGGAAACGCTACACGGAAACTGGAACACCCTTCCCATTGGTGGGAACGCTACACGGAAATTGGAGCGCTCTTCCCATTGGTGGGAACGCTACAGAAACTGGAAATCTCTTACCATTGGTGGAAACGCTACACAGACAACGGAACGCTCCTCCCATTGGTGGGAACGCTAAGTGGATAGCCACTCAGAAAAATATTTTAGCAGCTTCCCATCAAGTTACACACACACTAACCTAAGAGCAGTGAAAACATATTTCCACATAAAAACTCGTATGTAAATATTTAGAGCAGTTTTATTATTAATAGCCCAGATCTAGAAACAACCCAAATGTCCATCAACTGGTGAGGGGGTAAAGAAAAATACTGAGTGATACTTGTATTATAGAATACTACTTAGCAAAAAAGGAATAAACCAGAGCTACGCACAACAACATGGGTGAATCCTGAAAGCATTATGCCAAATGAAAGAAGTCAGGCACAAAACACTACCAGTATGATTCCATTTACATAATATTTTTAAAAGGCAAAAGCTATAATGACAGCAGATCGCTGATTGCCCGGGACCGAGCGTAGGGACGGGGGACTGACTGCAAAGGTACAAGGGAACTTTCGAAGTGAAGGAAATGTTCTATCCCTCGGCTGCGATTTATACCTTATGGTGGGGAGTACATGCACGTACATAGTTGTCAACACTCATCAATTTGTACATTTAAAATAGGTGAATTTTACTGTGTACAGATTTTACCTTAAGAATGTGATAAACATTTAAAGCATTAAAAAAAAAAAGTACTCATCAAATTAAAACGTTTTTAAAGGTTGAGGTTGCACTTTGTCTGCACTTGCCCCGGGGCTAGGGACCCCAGCCTGGTCCCAGGATGCCAGCCCCGTGGGCCCAATGGCGTTGGCAAGATGGCACCACGGTTGCAGGAGGTTGGCAGCCCCTGGAAGCCTCTAGGAGCGGGCCACACCCAGCCATTCCCGTCCAACCCGGGGCGGCTGCCAGTACTCATGAAGCAAGAATGGTGAAGCAAGTACAGAATTTGAAGCCTGAAAAGGCCCGGTTTTTCACCATTCACGGGTGGTGGAATCTCAGGCAACTGCCTGGTTTGCTCAGAGTCTCATCGGTAAAATGTGGCTAATAACAGCCCCTATGGCGTCACGTGGACGCTAAGAGTTAGTGTTTGATTAGACGGTTTGGGTTCAAATCCACATCCTGCCTCTTACTAGATCTATGATCTTAGGCAAGACTCTTAACTTTGCTGAGTCTCAGTTTCCCTGCTTGTAAAATAAGGCTTTTTAAAAAAAAATTTTTTTTTAACGTTTTTATTTATTTTTGAGACAGAGAGAGACAGAGCATGAGCGGGGGAGGGTCAGAGAGAGAGAGGGAGACACAGAATCCGAAACAGGCTCCAGGCTCTGAGCTGTCAGCACAGAGCCCGACGTGGGGCTCGAACTCACGGACCGTGAGATCATGACCTGAGCCGAAGTCGGCCGCTTAACCGACTGAGCCACCCAGGCGCCCCTAAAATAAGGCTTTTAATAGCACTTGTCTCCTCTGATTATATTATTCGGGCTATAAAGCCCAAATGAGATCATGCACGTGAAGCCTGGCACATAACAAGCTTTCCCTCACATGTTAGCCATGGTCGTTGTCACTTAAGATACTGACTGGCACACAGTAGGTGTTAGTTGGGACGTGGGCTCCCTCGCACTCCTTGCAGGGATGCCTGGCTGCTGCCAGTTGGTCTTGAAGAATTGCAAGGGCCGGGCAGGGACCTGCCAGGTCACTTTCATTCTCCTCCTTCAGAACAAGCTGGCAGACCAGGTGGGTTGGCACTGCAGCTCAATGTCAGAGGAATTTACAAATGGGAGTCTTCTGAATCACACAAAAGAATCAAGTGTGATTCTGGACCCCAGCCACAAGCAGCCTCCCTCGCAGCGGGGCCGTCCGTGTGCTGGGTCACGTGGATGTCTTGGGGGCGAGGGGGGCGGGACCAGCCATCAGAGGGAGGCCTGCCTCGGGTTTCTGTAGGTGGGGAAGGGTCTTGCCTTTCACCCAGGGCCCTGCACCACGAAGGGGCCGTAAAAGGAGAGAGCCCCGTGGCCAGAGTGTGAGGGCTATGCCTGCCCGTGCAGGTACAAGTCCGACCAGGATAGCTTCTCAAGAGGGAGCAGAGGCCCTCTGGGGCTACTGTGGGCGAATGGCTTGAGCAGCTCTCCAGGGAACATGGCTTGGGTCCAAATGGTGCAGGAGTGGGAATAAGGGGTTAAGTTTCTGGGCAGACATGCTCTGTCCTGCAGAAGGGAATATCCAGATGAGTTATTTCAAGAGCTGAGCAGCCTGAGGGCGGGGAGGCCACTGACCCAGCAGTCAGGGGAGCTGTGTGAACTCTTTGCCCTTCTGTTTCCTCATCTGCGAAATGAGGGGCTCACTGAGGCCCTTAAAGCTAGCTCACTCACTATTTTTTCACATGAACGTCACTCTGAAGAAAACGAATACCTAGGTCATCTTTCTTGTGGAGAGGGAAACGGAGGGAGGTAGCCGAAGTTCACGCAGAATCGGAGCAAACTTTGCCAGCAAGCTCAGGAATCCCAAGGAGAGCCGAGTGGTACGGCCTGACCGTCTTTACACACAGCTCTTCCCCTCCTCCTTCCAAGGAAGAGTCGAAGAATGGACCCCCCCCCCCCCCCCATTCTCAAACCGGAGATCGAATGGGCAATGTGATGTAATCCCTTCATTCCAATTGGCAAACGGGGCTCAGGAATTCTTTTGGGAAGAAGGGTCTCAGAAGAGCAAGACGGCATGGCCCAAAGGGCCTACGAAGCGTTTAGCACTCAAGAGGAAGTGGACGAAAACCCAGCAACGAAGAACCACGACCAAACTGGCCCCGGGGGTACGAGGCCCAGAGACGCGTACCTGTGAAGGGACAAAGTAAAGGAGTACAAGAGAGGCCGGTTCTTTCCTGTGCTGCTGCCCCGGGGCGGGGGGGGGGGGGGGGGGAAGAGGGACCCTCGCTCTGGTTTTCTTTTAAAGTTTATTCATCGGGGAAGCCTTACAAAGAAGTCACGACAGGCTTGGTTTTCTTTCATTCACACCCCTCGGCTTGTTTGCTATCTGTGCACCCAGGGGCAGGTGCAGCCTCGCAGTTCTGAAGGGGGAAGGGTTGAGGCAGGCTAGCGCCTGCCTAGGGCTCTAAGAATTAATGGACCCGCAAGGAAGCTCTGGGGGTAGGTGCGGACAGGCACCCTAGCGTGGGTGACCCCCTGGGGCCCTGTGGGAAGAAGGAGGGATCCTTTCCACACGGGGCTCCCAGGTTCTGGGCAGAAATTCATCACAAGGAACCCGGAAAGGGTCCTTCCCGTGGTGAGCACACAAACACACTGATCCCAGCCCAGGAAGCAATGAATACAGGGCCGAAGACACAAATAAACCAGTCTCCTCCCCTTGTCCTCTCCTCCGCTTCTGTTGTCTCCTCCACCGCCTGCACGTAGGAAGTCTCTCTAGACACCAGCGAATCTGCTCCTCACTTATTGGGCACAAGATGGCTTGGTTGTCTCTTAATGTTTATTTATTTTTGAGAGAGAGAGAGAGGGAGAGAGAGAGTGCAAGCAGGGGAGAGTCAGAGAGAGAGGGAGACACAGAAGCCGAAGCAGGCTCCAGGCTCGGAGCCGTCAGCACGGAGCCCGACGCGGGGCTCGAACTCACGAACCGCGAGGTCACGACCTGAGCCAAAGTTGGACGCTTAACCGACAGAGCCACCCAGGCGCCCCCGATTTGGTTTTTCTTATCGACAATGGAGCTGTGGCCATCCCAGGCAATACTTAATCCCATCACACACACACCCCCCCCCCCCCCAACACCTGCTCACTGCCTCCAGGGAGCCCGGGAAGGCCTTTGCTATGGCTTTTCCGGGAGAGGTGGCTCCACTGTCAGAGGCTTCCAGGCCCCTTCACACGCAGGGAATCTGGGAGTGCAAAACGACCTCCTTAACCCCCACGGAAAACAGAGAGGAAGCGGTGCTTAATTCCACCTCAGGGTCAGCATGGTGTGGTAACGAGGTCAGACCGGCCCCGCCAGCCTGCTGTCCAAGCTCAGGCCGGTGAGATGCAGTGAGAGGGCTCAGAGTCCAAAGGAGAGTCTAGTCCCAGATCTGCCCCCCTTAGCGGGGACCCGTCTCCTCTAGAAATCATTCCCTCGTCTGTAAGACGAGGATGATACCTGCTACATAGGATCATTACGAAGATTAAATGAAATGAGTGTGGGAAGTGTCTTACGAGCCAAAAGCTATTCTTCCTACTCTCCACCAATCTGATTTAATCTCATCAAGAACCGGTCCTTATTAGGGTTAGGACCTGCTTGGTCGTTGAGACATTTAAGTTATGCAGGGACTTCTCCATAGGTTCATCACTGCAGGTATTTTAAAGCCAAGCAAGATTTTTAAATTTTTTTTTTTAAACGTTTATTTATTTTTGAGACAGAGAGAGACAGAGCATGAACAGGGGAGGGTCAGAGAGAGAGGGAGACACAGAATCCGAAACAGGCTCCGGGCTCTGTGCTGACAGCACAGAGCCCGACGTGGGGCTCGAACTCACGAACCGCGAGATCATGACCTGAGCCGAAGTCGGCCGCCCAACCGACTGAGCCACCCAGGCGCCCCATGCCAAGCAAGATTTTAAAAAGATACAATATTTCCCCAGAAGTCATGGCTAAACCTCATCTTAGTGAAGGCCAGAGAAAGTTCCTGAAAAATAAAAGCAATCAGATGGCCCACAGACACAGGAAAAGATGCTCAACATCAATCAACCTCAGGGAAATACAAATCGAAACTCCAATGAGATTATCACCTCATACCTGTCAGAACGGCTAAAACCAAAAACACACGAAACCACAAATGTCGGCAGGGATGTGGAGAAAAAGGAACCCGCTCACACTGTTGGTGGGAATGCAAACTGATGCAGCCCCTGGGAAACAGTATGGAGGGTCCTCAAAAAATTACAGATAGGATTACCATATGATCCAGTAATTTCACTACCGAGTATTTACCCAAAAAGAACAAAACTACTAACTCAAACAGATATACGCACTCCCGTGTTGATTGCAGCCCTATTTATAATAGCCAAATTATGGAACCAACCCAAGTGTCCATCAATAGATGAATGGATACAGAAGATGTGGTATATATACAATGGAATATTACTTTTTTAGTCAACCATAAAAAAGGAACGAGATCTTGCCATTTGCAACCACATGGATGGATCTAGAAAGTACAATGCTAAGTGAAATAAGTCAGACCGAGAAAGACAAATATCACGTGATTTCACTCACATGTGGAATTTGAGAAACAAAACAAAACAGACAAACAAAGAAAAAAAAGAGATGAACACAAAACCAGGCTCTTAACTATAGAGAACAGAGAGGTTACCAGAGAGGAGGTGGGTGGGGGGAAGGTGAAAACAGGTGATGGGCACTGAATGATGCATAGAATTTTTTTTTAATGTTTATTATTTTTGAGAGAGAGACAGAGAGACAGAGAATAAGCAGGGAAGAGGCAGAGAGAGAGGGAGACACAGAATCGGAAGCAGGCTCCAGGCCCCGAGCTGTCAGCACAGAGCCCGACGCGGGGCTCGAACTCACAGACCACGAGATCATGACCCGAGCTGTAGTCGGCCGCCCAACCGACTGAGCCACCCAGGCGCCCCTAGAATTGTTAAATCCCTACGCTGCACGCCTGAAACTGACAGAACACTGCCATAGGCGAACTACACCAGAATTAAGATTAAAAACATTAAAAAGCAATCAATCAGCAAGTTGATTTGTTGAGAGAAATTCAGTCACGGTCCCTGCTCTGTGGAGTCCAGTTGGGGAAATCTGAACCAAAAATAAAGCAGGAGCGAGTGACGAAGATGACAGTCGTATCCATGGGGGCACGACTACTGGCCCCAGGGAATAGCGCAGGCTGTAACTGTTGCTGCATGTGAGGACCCAGGAGGGAGAAGCCACGGGGTAAGGACGGGGGTAAGACTGGATCAGAAGGTGGTTACAGACAGTGCTCTGGAGACAGCGTGTTTGACTCCTAGCCCCACTCTGCTCCTGATGTGACTGTGGGCAGGGAACTTCGCCTCTTGCGGTTTCGGGGGCCTCATCTGTAAAGTGAGGATAGCAATATTTACATCAGGGTCTTGTCTAAGATTCAAAGGAGAGCGTGCATACAGTGCTTAGCACGGAGTCTGGCACGTAATAAATGCTCGATCAGTGCAGGCTATTATTAAACATGAAGCCAAAGGACTGAGAATTTATCCTGAATCTGTCAGGAGTCCATCGGGGAGTTTAAAGAAAAAAAAAATTTGTCCTGAATTCTTACAAGGCAAACCACACTGCAAAGAGGCACTCGAGCAGCCCACAGTGGTGCAGACAGCCTTTTGGAGAAAAGGCTGGGTGTCCAGGGAAGGTGTGGGACACCCAGCTCAGGCGGCAGGAAGGGATCCTGTGACCTCGGAGGCTCTGCAGCGAGCGCATGGGGAGTTCAGGGACATTCCACATTTATTCTGCCGGAAAGACGGACAAAATATAGAAGACAGCTGGGAAAATGGAAGGAAAAATCCCATTTAAGGAGCAAACGGAGGAGGGGGCTGTCAGGGGCGGGAAGAGAAGACAGAGGCTAAGAGCTGGAGATAGAAAACTCCAGACTGGTATCAGCTATAGGATCTGGCCAGAGAATACACACGTGGTCTGAGGGGAGCCTGGAATAACAGTTCCCAGCATGCTTTGCTAAATTCCCACGCCTGGCTCTGGGGTTCATGACATTTTTTTTTTAATTGATAGTCTTTTTTTTTTTTTTTTTTTTAAATTTTTATCTTTTAAAGTTTAGAGAGAGACAGAGCACAAGCGGGGAGGGGCAGAGCGAGAGGGAGACACAGAATCGGAAGCAGGCTCCAGGCTCTGAGCTGTCAGCACGGAGCCTGACCGGGGCTCGAACCCACAAACTACAGTATCATGACCTGAGCTTCATGAAGTCAGGTTCTTAACCGTCTGAGCCACCCAGGCGCCCTGGGGTTATGACATTTTGAAGGCACTGAGATTAGTTAGCTGAAGCACAGGACACAACAGCAGAGTACAGGATAAAACAGTGTTAAAATGAAGTACTTCCCTTTTTTTTTTTTTTTAATTTTTTTTTCAACGTTTATTTATTTTTGGGACAGAGAGAGACAGGGCATGAACGGGGGAGGGGCAGAGAGAGAGGGAGACACAGAATCGGAAACAGGCTCCAGGCTCTGAGCCATCAGCCTAGAGCCCGATGCGGGGCTCGAACTCACGGACCGCGAGATGGTGACCTGGCTGAAGTCGGACGCTTAACCGACTGCGCCACCCAGGTGCCCCAGTACTTCCCTTTTTTAACTAAGAGAGAAATTCTAGAAGCTTTTAAAAAGAAGCCCCTCTAGCTGTAAAAAAAAAAAAAAAAAAGCAAATTTTTTTTTATAGCAAAAATACTGTAAATGAAGTAAAGAGAAAACAATAGATCTGGAAGTGTTTGTAACAGATGAAAAGGAGATGGTATCTGTTATGTAAAGTGCTCTTACAAAACGACAAGAACAATGTGTAACAAAGGATATAAACAAGCCATTCACAGAAAAGCAAACCCCAAAAGTCCAGGAAACGTAAAAGATGCTCAAACTTGTGAGTTGGCAGAGAAATATAAGTTAAATTAACCCTAAGACTTCTCTTTATGTTTATCGGACAGGTCACGGGGGAGGCAGGAGAGGAGAGAAATAGTTATTGCTGTTTGGGAAACAGGAAAAAGGAACCATCATACGTTGCTGGAGGAAATGTGAGTTCTTACAGCCTTTGGGGGAAGTTATCTGTCAATATTTATTAAATTAGATTACACAAACCTTGCAATTCAGCCCCATGCTCCTGAGAATATACTCCATAAACATAAAAGGCCCAGCATCTAAGGACGTGGAGGCTGATTGCGGCCCTGTTTATAGCGGCAAAACACTGGGAACAGAGCAAAATACCTGTAAAGAGGGAAATGGTTTATGGCCCATCCACGTAATGGGTTATTATGAAACCATTAAAAAGG
The DNA here is from genome assembly GCF_016509475.1 of Prionailurus bengalensis. Lineage (NCBI taxonomy): Eukaryota > Metazoa > Chordata > Mammalia > Carnivora > Felidae > Prionailurus > Prionailurus bengalensis. The sequence continues at coordinate 10,224,526 of NC_057360.1, read as the reverse complement.
ATGAATTAGAGCCCTCCAAACTTCCATGAAAAATTGTAAAGTGAGAACAGTAAGATGCACAGAAGTCTGTATAATACGACTCCAGTTTGGGGCGCCTGGGCGGCTCGGTCAGTTAAGCGTCCGACTTCGGCTCGGGTCACGATCTCGCGGTCCGTGAGTTCGAGCCCCGCGTGGGGCTCTGCGCTGACAGCTCAGAGCCTGGAGCCTGCTTCGGATTCTGTGTCTCCTTCTCTCTCTGTGCCCCTCCCCCACTTGTGCTCGGTCTCTCAAAAATAAATCAATGTAAAAGAAAATGCTTTAAAAATACGACTCCAAAAAAATTAAAAAAAAAAAAAAAAAAAAAGGGGCGCCTGGGTGGCGCAGCCGGTTGAGCGTCCGACTTCAGCCAGGTCACGATCTCGCGGTCCGGGAGTTCGAGCCCCGCGTCGGGCTCTGGGCTGATGGCTCGGAGCCTGGAGCCTGTTTCCGTTTCTGTGTCTCCCTCTCTCTCTGCCCCTCCCCCGTTCATGCTCTGTCTCTCTCTGTCCCAAAAATAAATAAACGTTGAAAAAAAAAATTTTTTTAAATAAAAATACGACTCCAATTTTATAAAGCAACGCTAAGCGACCCATCTCACTAGGTGTGTGTATCTACAGGAGTGTGTTCGCATAACATGTATGCAATGACTTACATAGGATAGAATGCTTTTATCCTACAGAAAGGGCTACATGAGATTTCTGGAGGCTGGGGTGGTGAGGCGGGAAGCTGATTCGGAGGAGGCAAATCAAAAGGAAAACACTGCCTGTAAAACCCAATTCGCTTGCTATCACTTCAGTTACATTGCGTTGTGTATGTGTATTTGAATGAGTAAATTAGAAACTGATTTCTAGGGTTGCCCGGCGTTGTTTTCAAAGGAAAGCAAGCACGTTGCCAAGACATATAATAAGATAAACATAACGAAAAATGTTTGCATACTGAAATGAGACTCTGAAACTCTACTCCCCAAGTCTTTCGGGAAGGTCCGGTCGGAACAGGGGAACGAATACCTGAAACCAACTCTGGAGTGGGTCGTCAGTCCTCTCAAAATATCAAAACCAGGACCTGAGTGTCAGGGGACAGGACACATATGCCCGGATGGGAGGAGAAGGAGGAAGCGAAGTTAATAATTCCATAAAAATACTGTGTTGCATTTGTTATGATGAGCACCGGGCGATGTATGGAATTGCTGAATCACGATATTGTACACCTGAAATGAACATAGCACCCTATGTTGACTATACTGACACTAAAATAAAACGAATCCAGTATCCGAATATGACTCGGTGATCAAAAAGAATGGAATCTCGTCATTTGCAGCAGCAAGGAAGGAACTAGAGTGTATCATGCTAAGCAAAATAAGTCAATCAGAGAAAGACATGATTTCACTCATAGGTGGACTTCAAGAAACAAAACAGATAAACATAGGGAAGGGAAGGAAAAGTAAGATGAAAACAGAGAGGGAGGCCAACCATAAGATTCTTAGATACAAAGAACAAACTGAGGGTTGCTGGAGGGGAAGTGGGCAAGGGGATGGGCTAAATGGATGATGGGCATCAAGGAGGGCACTTGTTGGGATGAACACTGGGTGTTATGTGTAAGTGATGAATCACTGGGTTCTACTCCTGAAATCAAGACTACACTGTACGTTAACTAACTTGGATTTCAAGAAACGAATTAAAAAAAAAAAAGTGTGTCGGTATCACAATTTCGGACCTCAAGTTATATTACAAAGCTGGTGTAATCAACATAATGTGGCACTGGCACAAAAATAGACACACAGATCAATGGAGAAGAATATAAAACCCAGAAATAAACCTACAACTATATGATCCATTAGTTTTGGACAAAGTGGGAAAGGCTATGCAATGGGAAAAGGACAGTCTCTTTGACAAATGGAGTTAGGAAAACTGGACAGCGACACGCGAAAGAAATAAACTGGACCACTTTCTCGCAGCATACACAAACATAAATTCAAAATGGTTTAAAGACCTAAGTGTGAGACCTAAAACCATAAATGTCCCAGAAGAGAGCAGAGGCAGCAAGGTCTCTGACACCAACCATAGCAACATTATTCTACATATGTCATCCAAACAAAAAGCTTCTGCACAGTGAAGGAAACGGTCAACAAAACTAAAAGGAAATCTACAGAATGGGAGAAGATATTTGCAAATGACACGTCCAACAACAGGTCAGTATCCAGAATATATAAAAAACTGATACAACTCAACAATCAAAACCAACAATCCAATTAAAAATGGGCAGAAGACATGAACAGACATTTCTCCAAAGAAGACATACAGATGGCTAAAGGACACACGACAAGATGCTCAACATCACTCATCAGCAGGGAAATGCAACTCAAAACCACAATGAGACATCACCTCACACCTGTCAGAATGGCTGAAAACAACACAAGAAACAACGGGTGTTAGCAAGGATGTGGAGAGAAAGGAACCTTCTTGTACTGGTGGTGGGAATACAAACTGGTGCAGCCACTGTGGAAAACAGGACGGAGGTTCCTCAAAAAGTTAAAGATACGACCCTATGATCCAGCAATCGCACTACTAGGTATTTACCCAAAGAACACAAAAATACTAATTCAAAGGGATCCATGCACCCCAATGTTCGTAGCAGCATTATTTAGCATAGGCAAATTATGGGAGCAGCCCAGGTATTCATCAACAGATGGAAAAGAAGATGTGGCATATATACACAATGGAATATTATTCAGCCATAAAAAGAACCAAATCTTGCCATTTGCAACAACATGGATGGAGCTGGGAGTATAACGCTAAGTGAAACAAGTCGGTCAGAGAAAGACAAACACACATGATGTCATTCACACGTGGGATCTAAGAAACAACACAAACGAGCAAAGGGGAGAAAAAGAGAAAGAGACAAACCAAGAAACAGACTCCTGACTACAGGGGACAAACTGGTGGTTACCAGTGGGGAGGTGGGTGGGGGATGGGGGAAAAGAAATAAACGTAAAAAAAATTAAAAATAAATAAATAAAATAAATAAAAATATGCACCTTGAAGCTGTTTTTAGGCTTAGTAAAATCTAGGCAAATTTACCCCATTTTCAGGAGCCCCAAACACATTTTTTAAAAAAATGTTTCATGCAGTATTTGAATCCAAACACATTTTTATTTATTTAAAAAAAAGTTTTTTTTAATGTTTATTTACTTTTGAGACAGAGAGAGAGCATGAACGGGGGAGGGTCAGAGAGAGAGAGGGAGACACAGAATCTGAAGCAGGCTCCAGGCTCCGAGCTGTCAGCACAGAGCCCGACGCGGGGCTCGAACTCACGAACCGTGAGATCATGACCTGAGCCGAAGTCGGACGCTTAACCGACTGAGCCACCCAGGCGCCCCCCAAACACATTTTTAAATGCCGTCCCTTTGCTGTTACAGACTGCTCTCTGCTCAAGGAAACGATCGATCCGAAGCCAAAGCATCCCCTTCCGGGTCAGCATATACTCAGAAAAAAAACCAATTACGAGACAAGAGAAAGGAGAAAGAGGTCATTTCCTTTAGGCCCCACACCCTGATTTTCTACAGATCTTGGACCACTCAGCACGGGTACATTTCTACCCTCGACGAGAAACAGGCTACGTCCCCAGCAGAGTCGTGTAATCAGCGGTTTGGGAAAGGAAAAAGACGCCAGGAGTCAACACGGATCGTGTGTCTGCTCCGTTCGAGGCGGATCATGGACGTAGTGTTTAGTCCCCTCAACAGCCGTGTGGGGTAGATACTGCTATGCCATTAGCCTTGTTTGACAAGGAAGCACAGGGATAAAGGAATCCTCCCAGAGTCCCACGCTGGTCTAGCGGAGTTGGGTGCAGAACTTGGTCAGACTGACGCTTACCGCGACACAGCCATCCTCCCTTCCATGACGTGTGTTTGTACTCTAGATGCCAGTGGTGTGGGTTCTGAACAAGAGCTGCCCTGCTGGGAATGCAGCTTGATACTTGGGAGCCACGACCTCTTTGAGAGCGGGTGGGAGACTTTCCCAGCGTGCAAGACCCGTTCTGATCCCGAGTGTACCTCCAAAGCCTGTTTTCACGCACCTCTCCACTTTCACTGAGGGTGGGCGCTACAAACCCGGGTGCCCTCAGAGGCCAGGCAGGTGATGGACAGGATTGGGTGGGGGAAACCCCCGCCACCCGTGTGAAAGGGGCCGCTGCCACCCTTCTCCGGCCCACTGCCCGCATGGCTCACACTGAGTCGTTTTGCAGAAGGTCATTCAAGTGATTGGCTTTTTCAAGAGAAGATTAAAAGCCTGACTTGTAAGTATGATCTATTGATTTGGGGTTTTTTTCTTAATGTTTGTTTTTGAAAGAGAGAGAGACAGACGGACAGAGGGCGAGTGGGGGAGGCGCAGAGAGAGAGGGAGACACAGAATGCAAAGCAGGCTCCCAGGCCCTGCGCTGTCAGCACAGAGCCTGACTCGGGGTTCGAACTCGTGAACCACAACATCGTGACCTGAGCTGCAGTCGGATGCTTCACCGACTGAGCTACCCAGGTGCTCCTTGATTTCATTTTTAATAACAAAAAAACAAAACATAAAACAAAACAAAACAAAAAAAAGGAAAACTTCACTGGGGCGAGACAATGTGTGCCTGCAGCATGTGATCCAGAAGTTTGCTACTTCTGATTTATGGAAAGAATGTTTATCCTATTTGGCCTGTTTTCCTGGGTGATCCCCGGAGCTATCCTTTGGTTTAATAGGTGCATTTATTTTTGATTATCAAGTGTACATCACTGATTCATCGCTCTTGATATTAAATAACATCGCAGGCATTATCATCTCCTCATCGCATTCTAAGGGGGGTCAGGGTGAACTCCAGACAGGATGAGGGAGGGACCTGGGCTTGAGTCCTGCTCCTGCCCCGTCAGCAGCCACTAGACCCCTTCACCATGCTGAGCGTTAGTCTCCTAATCAGTAACATGGGCCACAAATACCCCACTCGCAGAACGGCTGTGAAGGTTTTAAAAGACTAGCTGTGTAACAAAAGTACTCGATCAATAAGTGTCCCGTTCCTTGTAAGAGACAGATACGAGGCTCCGTAGGTTCACGTATGTTGTAAAATAGATGAACAGAGAGAGATGTGGCTTTACTGAGGGTTTCTTTGCTTTACGAAAGGGCTTCCCATCACCAAAAGGCTTTCCCCAAAGCTTTCCTTTGTGTGTAACTTTCTGGGGGTAAAAATAAACAGATATTCTGCCTTTTCAGTAGCTGCTCCACAGGGCTATCATAGTTGGCGGGAGGTGGGAGAACTAACTGCCCCACAAATAAGAAATAAAGAATGGGGGCGCCTGGGTGGCGCAGTCGGTGAAGCGTCCGACTTCGGCCAGGTCACGAGCTCGCGGTCCGGGAGTTTGAGCCCCGCATCGGGCTCTGGGCTGATGGCTCGGAGCCTGGAGCCTGTTTCCGATTCTGTGTCTCCCTCTCTCTCTGCCCCTCCCCCGTTCATGCTCTGTCTCTCTCTGTCCTCCCCCCCCAAAAAAAAAAAACACGTTGGAAAAAAAAAGAAATAAAGAATGATCCTCCCGGAGCTGCGAAGCTGCCATCGATGCCACGACAGCTAGGGACTCGACAACCAGAGGTCTTCCCGCTCTGCAGTCTCCCCGTTGCCACCTCCCACCAGGTGGCATCGGGAGCAAAGGCCCGCTCACCGCACGGCCGCATGGTGGGCAGCACAAAGCGAGCTGTGGAGGGGCCGTGTGTGCACCAGCGGGGATGCGAGGCGGCGCACGCAGGTCACAAAGCGGGGAGACGTTTTGGAAATCTCAGGACCAAAGCTGAGGATGTCATGGGCTCTGTTCTTTCTGACGGCACCGCCACAGGAAACACCTGTGGACAGCAGGAAACTGGAGGAATTAAAAATAACCGCCTGATCCCGAAAACATAAATAAAAGAGGAGAGTAAAACGGTCCCTTTTCTTCACAGGGAACACAAACAAGGCAATATCTGGTTTGAGCCATTTCCTCTCTGCAAAGCACATCCCTCCTGTGGGCAGAGATGTGCCTGGGCCACACGCTTCAACAGCCCAAGACGTCCGGATGCCCGGGATGGTGGTCGCGGAGGGTCCTGAGCAGGCTCTCGGTCGCCACGCTGGAGATTCCTTTTGCAGGAGCGGGGGACTGAGGAAGCTGAGCTCATTTCCTTGGGGCAGAGGTGTAGCCTCCATCTAGTTTTGGAAACGAGGGGCCCCTGTGCTCTTCCTCCACGGGTTTCCCAACCCCTGGGACTTGGTCTCCGGGAGGCACGAAGATCAGCGACAATCGCTGGGTCCCTGGATCAGGTTGAGCCCAGGAGCGGACGTGCAGGTGGTGGAATGAGGGGACGTCAGATTCTGCTCTCTCTCCCCTGCCTTCCCACATTCGACAGGTCACCAAGCCTAGTGACTGTCTTCTGTTCATCCTGTACTTCCGGTCTGGCCCCTTCATTCTCACAGGGGTCGCTGCGCCTAATGCCCCCCCCCCTCCCCGCCCCGTCACCTCTCCTGGCACTTTCTCAATAATAACAGTACCTATTTTGCATTTACCATGTGCCAAGAATACTCTAGTGCTCGATAAAGTGATCTCACTGGGTCACCACCGGCCAGCCAGCCAGCCAGCCAGGCATTACGATCATCATGTGGTTAACGGCAGAATCGGAGCTCAGAGAGGCTCTCTGACTTGCGGACGACGATGGCAAAGCCCTGGCAGGCGAGCTCCACGCCCTCCTCTTCCCACCACGCTCTCCCGCGGAGCCCCAAGCACGCTCTGTATTTTCATGCCTCTGTGTCTTTGTCCGTGCTGTTTCTCTACCTCAAAAGCCTCATCTTTATTTCCTCCTGGACAGCTCTTCTTCCTCCAAGACCCAGCTTCTTGCTGCCTCCACGGAGCCTTCGGGGACCTCTCCCATAGCACTTCCGTGGCTACAGTGAACTCCGTCCCTCTCACCGGCGTGACTCCCTCCCCTCGCAGGCATGTCCCATCCACTCTACCTGGGCTTCCCCCCATTCCTAGCAGAGTGGCCAATTCAGAGTGGGTGTGCAATAAATATTTACTGGTTTGAAGACAACAGCCACTGGGCAAAGACTGAGGCCCTGGTTTCTGGACCAAGTCTCGGGGCCTCCACCTGTTAGAAAAAGCCAGCCGTCGTCTACTCAGCTCCTCTCCTGTATTTCCAAGGGGGCCAAGGTTTGTATTTTAGAAACTCTCCCACAGGACTCTAACACGCACCCAGGGCTGGAAACCATTGCTTTGATCTAAAAAAGACTTAGAGGGGCGCCTGGGTGGCTCAGTCGGTTGAGTGGCCAACTTCAGCTCAGGTCATGATTTCGAGGTCCGTGAGTTCAAGCCCCGCATCGGGCTCTGTGCTGACAGCTCAGAGCCTGGAGCCTGTTTCAGATTCTGTGTCTCCCTCTCTCTCTGACCCTCCCCTGTTCATGCTCTGTCTCTCTCTGTCTCAAAAATAAATAAACGTTAAAAAAAAAATTTTTTTTTTAAATTAAAAAATAAAAAAGACTTAGAGGAGGCAAAGGCTGCCAGGGCAGAAGCTTGCTAAGGGAAATCACCCAACGTGTTTACACATGTGAAATCTCTGTGAACTAAGCACCAGAAAGCAACTAACGCAGAAAAACTTCCAAAACCGAGGGGGAAGATACTCCAAGTTATCATTTGGGAAGACACGGAACATTCGTGGTCAATAATAAAATGCAAATTGACTTTAAGGTAACATCGCACGACCATCAGATCGGCAAACTGTGTCATCATGATAAAAAGCCAGAATTGCCAGGATTATAGGGAAATGGTTTCCTTAAAAACTGCTGTTAGCATTACCTATTGATGCGTGCTGCCCTCTCTTGAAACAATGGTCTGGGACTGTGTCACAGGAGCTTGAAAATGCTTTGCTCTATTTTCAGAATAGACACTAAGGAAATGAAGAAAAATGCAGTTTATATGAAATTATCTACAGCATTGCTATGCACATAAAGGTGAAAAATTAGAAACCGTCTGAATACTAAATCTGAGAGAACCGTTGGAGAAAACCACACGGCACGAAGGCAATAAAGCACTACGCTTCCATTAAAAATGACACGCACTCCACATTCCTGACACAGAGATGTTTATGGAACAAAAAGAAAACAAGGGCTGGGAGATTCATTGCCTGGTACGCAGTGATGAGACTCACAGAAACACAGATATAAACGGACAGAGACAAGAGAAGTCAATTTCGAAGGATGGGCAAAAAAAAAAACCCAAAACCGTAACGTTCGTGAGCTTCGAAGCTGTCCACGGTTTTCATCATTAGAAGACGTGTGCCCCCAGCTGGGACAGCAAGTGGCAGGTCTCTCTGTTTGGAGGGGAGGCCTGGTGCCAGTCTGACAGCTGCTCGTATCTTCACCTAGGCCTCTTGGCTGGAAATACGCGCCCGTATCTGGCCAGGGTGAGGTTTCAACTTTAAAGGGGCCCAGTTCCTTTTAAACTCTAATCCTCTCCAGTCCAGATGATAAGAAGGGAATCACTGGAGAGCGAACAAAGATAGGAGCCAGGGCGGGGGGATCTCCTCCCGGGGCCTGGAAACAGGGCGCTGCCCTCCTGTGGGAAAAAGGCGCTGCTGTCTGTGTGAGAGGAAACATCTGGGGCCCCCCACCCAGACAGGAGTGGAGGTGAGGCGGGGAGAGCAGCCTCTTCAGGAGCAACTGGGAGAGGGGCTGCTGGAGGCTCGGGCTCCTTCTGCCAGCCCCCAGCGCCCTCTCGACAGAGGGCACACAGGCAGTGGACCGACGTCCATGGTCCTGCTGAGATTCACCCTGCGTCTTGGCCGGGTAGACACGGCGTCCCCAGTGGAATAGTGACTGGGGAGTAAGAGCCCCGTACCGGCAACAAAAACTACCCGCAGGGCGATGGGGAGGAGCGGTGAAGTTCCAGACAGGGGGACCGGCACCAGCCAAGGCCTACAAGACAGGAAGCTGTGAGAATTTTCCAGAAGGGCCGGAAAGTGCCATGGTCGCGGTCCACAGGACCGCACTGTGCGCTGGCAGGAGAGGTGACCAGACGGAGGCTGGGCCTGGGTGAGGGGAGCACGGAGAGCATGAGACCCAGGCGGGAGCTGCCAGTGCAGGGTTCAGTGTGCCCGGGTGTCCTCTTTCCAGGATATGGCCCGGGGACAGGCATGACATAAGTAACAAGGAGCCAGGCATGGAGTGAGAGGTGGGCCCTGGGCCACCGCTCCGGTGCTCAGAGGCCTCGGAGCTCATTTCCACCCCGTGGCCGTGGTTCGGGGGCCGTGACCTCCGCCGCGACCTTTCCATTCTCACCTACGGCTGGAAGTGAGGCTCTGGGTCTGGGGGTGTCGTTACGGGCTGAACGGTGTCCCCCAGACTCGTCTGTTGATGTCCTAACCCTCAGGACCTCGGCACGAGACCATGTGGAGACAGGTCTTCAAAGAGCAAGTTAAGTGAGAACGAGGTCCTTAGGGCAGGTCCTCATCCAACGTGACTGGTGTCCTTCTAAGACATTAGGAAACACACGGAGGGGACACCCCGTGAAGATGCCGGAGAAGACGCCCATCCTACGGCCAAGAGCAGAGGCCTCAGAGGAAACCAGCCCCGAGGACACGTTCATCTTGGACCTCTGGCCTCCAGAGCTGTGAGGAAATGCACGTCTGTTGTGTGAGCCCACGGTCTGTGGTACGTGGTTACGGGAGCCCCAGCCAACTAACACAGGCATTGAACCCGGCCTGCGGAAGCTGCCTCTGGGGCTGGGCCCCGAGGTCCCCCTCGTGCCAGCCCGCCGTGAATGCGCTCGCTCACGGCATGGCATCAGGGCCAGAGCACCTTGCTTCCCCTGCGCTATCAAAACCGAGCCATTGGCTGGGCAGGAATCCTGGCCCTCCCTGCTCTGGTCTTAACTGGTATTTGTGTTTCTAAAACTCAAAACGCGTCACCAGACAGAAGAAGGGGGTCCCTCTAGCTCCTGAACTTTGCCCTGAACTGTGGCTAGAGCAGAGCTCCCGGCTGGAGTGAGGGGGCAGTGGTCCCTCTAGTATGGACAGGAGGCCCTTCCTCATGACCCAGGGCCTCCAGGTGGGCCCCAGGGGTATCGGGTCAGAGACATCCAAGACGAGAGAGGCCAGAAGTCCTGCTGACCCCCTGCCGGCTTCCTCACTGTGGCTCCAACATGGCTTCTGCCTCTGAGCCCAGTGATCTGGGCTGGACCCAACCTGTTCTTTCGTCTGTAACAGCTGCTCTGAGTTTCAAAGGCAAACCACAAGAGGAGGAGGAAGCAGAGACCCAGGCAGAGGAGCACACCCTGTGGCTCTCCCCGCCCCCCCCCCCCCCTCTCTCTCTCTCTCTCAGGCTCCAGAGCGCCTGCCTCTCTTTGAGGGACCAAGTCGTTTTCCAGATACTTCCCTGTGTCTTCCAAAGCACAAAGGTGACAACACCCTGCCTCTTCTGTACCTTTTCCAAGTCCTTGACTATGAACACACGGTCCCATTTAATCCTCCCCATACGCCAAGCAGGGATGGTGATACACCTGATGAGCACCCCAAATCTTGTGCTGCTGATCACAGCAATTCAGCGACGGACTTCAGTCCAGAGCCCTGACCTGCACCCCTGTGCCTGACTTAGCTGGGCTGTGACACTCGCTTGGTTCTCCCCTGGGGCACACCCCAACACCCCAACACCCACAGTGCCCTTCACAGGCCCCGGGGGCACAGGTGAGCTGCCTTTCACTATGGACACTCGAAGCCCAGCCCCAGGTCTGCCCTCCCTTCAAACGCTGTGGCCACACCTGGGCATCCCCATGAGCGCACAGAGCCCTAGAACCGGGCTGCCCCTTCCCTTAGTCTCCAGGGAGGCCTTAGGGAGAAAGTTCATGGCCCTGGGAGGAAGGGTCCCCCTCCAGGGGGGAGGGAGGTCCTCCCCCCTCTACCCCCACAGTCTCTTCTGAAGCCCCACTTGCCTGATCTCTAGTTCAGACGACTGACCAGCCCCCTACAGGACCCTATGCCGAGCTCTCTCTCTCTCTCTCTCTCTCTCAGCCACAGCAAACTTTCTGAGATGGAAATCTGATCACATGACTCCATGTCCCCTATTGCCCTGAGGATAAAACGGGCGGTGGCACCAAGAGGTGGCTCTGGAGAGTTCTAACGGTTTCCCCATGGTCTCATCAGCCACGCCAAATAAACACCCAACTGACTACTTTAAAAAGTGTGTGCTACAAATGCACCTCCAGGGCCCCTCAGGCTCCCCCTCCCTCGCGATCAGGACTCAGCTAAGCGGACCGGACTGAACCTGAAAGAGACTCCGTGCAAACCTGAAATCCTGGGCAGAAATCGCGCCCTCCCTTCTCTCCTGCCTCGTCCCAGACTGAGCCCGGGTATCACCTCCTCTGGGACACCCCTCGTCCTCCCTGCAGGTCACACCCCGATCTGTGTCCCCGGGCACACATCTATGAGAATGAGCGACCACGCTGTTGCAGTCACCTGTTATCTTTCCGACTTCCTTACTAGGCTGCAAGCCCCTTGTGGGCAGGGCCCAAGTTTTATTCCCTTTCGTGTCCAGAATTTCCGGCACAGGACCTGACATGGTGGGTGCTCATTACGTATTTTTACTAAGCAAGGGAGCGAGTGAGGGTCTCTCCTCCCTAATCCAGACCACTCTTGCCCATGACCGTGAGGGGGTTCCTAGGTGCAAGTCCACTGCTCCCCAGAGGCCATTCCAAACCCTAGGGTGTTCTGTCCCCACCCTTGACTGGGAGTGAGGCTCTTGGGGTCCCATGCTGTCTCTGCCCCGCCTCCCCCTCGCTGGCATGTAATTTCCCCTTAACTGCAGCCGGAAGTACCAGATTGTTGCTTCATTTCCCACGGTGCCCACAGCCCCTTCCTGCCCTCCCCTGCTCCTCCCGGCTGGTGGCGGACCCACAGGAGGACCTGGGAGGACAGGGCTCTGCACCGACCCAGGCGCCACGGGTCGCTGTCACCCCACATTCCCTACAATTTGTGCACGCCAGGTACAGAGAGCCTTGAAGAAAGGAAGCAAGGAAGGACGGGGCCGATTTGGCGACATTTACCGAGAACCACAGAAACATTCATGCTCTTTGACCTAATAATTCCACTCCTGGGAATTGCTTCCGAAGAAATAATTCAAAAGGACAACAAAAAAGATACATGTACTGTGTATCGCTATGTTATTTACAGGAAGGAGAACGTGAAAGCAAACGCCATGTCCCAAAATAGAAAAAAATGATTAAATAAATTACGGTATATTTATATAACAGAATACCATCCAAACATTTAAAATGAAAAGAGGGCTATGTAGGACAAGGATAGTCTTGGAAACAAGATTAAGTGAAAAGATACAGACTTGCATATACGCTGATTACAACTTTGTAACAACTAAGCGAGGGGCTAAAAATAACAAAGACACACAAAATTGAAAGTAGTTACTTTACGTGGAATCATCTTTTTCCCCCAATTTTTTAAAAAAATTTTTTTTCAACGTTTATTTATTTTTGGGACAGAGAGAGACAGAGCATGAACGGGCAAGGGGCAGAGAGAGAGGGAGACACAGAATCGGAAACAGGCTCCAGGCTCTGAGCCATCAGCCCAGAGCCTGACGCGGGGCTCGAACTCACGGACCGCGAGATCGTGACCTGGCTGAAGTCGGACGCTTAACCCACTGCGCCACCCAGGCGCCCCTCCCCCAATTTTTTTCTTAATGATAAAGGGAATTACAATTGAGGATCAGAAAGGAGCAAGAAAAAGAAAAATAGTTGTGTTAGGATGATGAATTTTTACAATTTTACCTTTAAATGTGCAATATTAACCTAATAATAAAGTAACATTTTATTTCCTTATTTTTAGAGAGAGAGTGCAAGCAGGAGAGAGGGGCAGAGGGAGAGAATCTTAAGCAGGGTCCACGCTCAGTGCAGAGCCCAACATGGGGATCCACCCCATGACCTTGGGATTACGACCTGAGCCGAAATCAAGAGTTAGCCACTCAATGGACTGAGCCACCCAGGCGCCCCTAAAATAACAGTTTAAGGCTAAAGTGAAAACTCCTGAACACAACGTCCTAGGGTTTTCTGGGAGGATTTTTTGTTGGCTGTGGTTTTAGCATTGTTTTACAAATAATACCAAGAACATCCTAATTCAGACCTTCTCAACATGTGGCTGTAGGTCTATGGATTCTCTGATGTGGGATCTGCAGCCTGATCGCCACAAACAGCACTTAAAAGCCCTCTGCCCACTGAATAAATAATTCTGTCCCCCTCTCCCTCCATTCTCTTCCTCTTGGCACCCACAATCCCAGCCCCCGGGTCACAGCTGAGAGGTGAGGAGGCCCCCATTCCTTGAGCTTGAGAGACAGTTAAGGGAAGGAAAATGGAACCCCCACAAAGGAGAGACCTAGGGAGGCCTCCTGTGCAAGATAAAAACTCCAGGTCCTACATTGGTGGGGTACAGAGAGAAAGCCTGAGATGGAGTATTTTTTTTTTTTTTCTGTGTTAGTTTACATGAAGTTGACGGTCAGTTAACTGAGGGGCCCCGGGGGGCTCAGTAGGTGAAGCATCCGACTCTTGGTTTCAGCTCAGGTCATGATCTCACAGTTTGTGAGTCTGAGCCCCACGTGGGGCTGTGTGCTGGCAGCTGTGGAGCCTGCTTGGGATTCTCTGTCCCTCTTTCTGTCCCTCCTCTGCTGCTTGCCTCTCTCTCTCTCTCTCTCTCTCTCTTAAAATAAATAAACATTAACAAACAAAACTCCCAACCCTGTGCATGTGAATTAAAGCGCTCTTTCATTGTCCTTATTCGTCTCCTGGTGTTCCTCAAACGTGAGAGTTGCCTATGGCCTTGGCCTTGGCCTTGGCCACTGTCTCCTTGCAGTGGCTTTTACCTCCCCTGCTTCAGAGACTATTTCTGTGCAGGGGACCACTGAACCTTCTGAATGTCCGGTTCCCAACGTCCTGCCGATGCCTCAACCAAAACTCAGCCTCTCCCCTGCCGAACTAGCAACATTCTTCTTGCTGCTCTGGACGGAAAGTGCAGTGGCTCTGATCGCTCTCTCTCTCTCACCGCCGCCCCCGAGGCTGCTCCCAACGAAATACCAAATACTGGGGATCCCCCCTTCCATCTGTTCTGCAGCTCCTTTGCCTTTCCAATCTCAAGGCCACCTCTCCTTGTGCTTTAGCCCCTCAGCTGGTACATCACCCTCCAGAGTCTCCCCACCCTCCCCCTGTGCGCTGGGACCAGATGAATAAGCCCTCGGGCGCCCCTTCGACCCTGGGAGCCCCCCTCTCCCCCACCGAGGACCTTCACTTCCCACTGAAGCCAGCCCACATTACCAGTGTTGTCTTTCCAGCCGGTGCACAGTCTAGTTTCATCCTAGCTTTCCGCCAGCCCCACCTCTGCCCATCCCCGCGTGCACGCACACTTGTGCACATGTGTGCACACACGCGCGCCCCCTTAAGAGACCCTCCGCTTCGGTCACTTGAGGTACGACTCACGGCTGCCCACGCACGTCTCTCGTTCCTCCTCGTCACATTAGCTCCTCACCACCGTTTCTTCCCTGTCCCTGCACCACAGCCACCTGCTTAAAAAAACCTTCCTCGCGGGGCGCCTGGGTGGCGCAGTCGGTTAAGCGTCCGACTTCAGCCAGGTCACGATCTCGCGGTCCGTGAGTTCGAGCCCCACGTCGGGCTCTGGGCTGATGGCTCGGAGCCTGGAGCCTGTTTCCGATTCTGTGTCTCCCTCTCTCTCTGCCCCTCCCCCGTTCATGCTCTGTCTCTCTCTGTCCCCAAAATAAATAAAAAACGTTGAAAAAAAAATTAAAAAAACAAACAAACAAAAAAAACCTTCCTCGCGTTCAGTGCCGGCTCTGAGGTCACCCCTCCCCTGAGGCCTCGTGCACAGCACCAGTCTCTGAGAAAGTCCCCCGGTCCCGTGGTCTTGTCACTTACATAACACCCTGTGCCCTGCACTTATGTGCCGATGCATCCTGTCACCTCCCACCCCCGGTAGGAAGGTGATTGAGATCCTGCCTTTATGTGTGACTCCCTCCGAGGAGGGACCGAGGCAGCACCTACTTAGTAGGCCCACTAAACACACGTGGGATGACGGACCAAGCGGCCTCTCCTGGCCGGGCCCACCTTTTCCCAACGCCAAGCACAGGACTTTACATTCACCCCTGTTTAATTTCGTTAGGTCGGTTTGGGCCCAACATCCCATCCTATATAAATCATTTTGAACTCGAATACCTCACATAGCGTGTATTAACTATCCTGGCTGGGGGTCATCTGGATTCTCCCCAGTGTTTCATCAAAGGCATTAATAAACATGTTGCGCGAAGCCAGGGCTCAGGACAGAGCCCTGTGGCCCAGCCCTGGAGACACCCCGCCGGAAAACCCTGAGGGGTGAAGTGTGGCCCCCTACACTCTGGGCAAGGTAGTTCGTCCCGCTCCGAACTCATCGTGCCGAAAAATCCTTCCTACCACAAGTAACGCAACTCTTTGAGGTTTCAAAATTTCCTGGCTGGCACATGGAAGCTCTCAATTCCTTCAACCCAGCCGGAAGCTCAGGACTGACGTCCGCTGAGAAGGGTTCTGGCTTGAGTGATGAACTTCCAAATACATCCCAGCAGTCTCTGCTCCCCAGCAGGGACCTCCCGAGCAGGTGTGGAAGGCGAGGACAGGCCAGGGGAGACGTAACCCAGGTACGTGAGAGGGAGGGAGGGGCAGAAAAGCAGTAGGATGGTCAGCCTCTCTCCTTCCCAGGTCCTGCCTCATTTCTCTGTCCTACCAGGCGAACCTACCAAACACACGTGCCGTCTCCTGTCCCCGCACCCCTTTCTTTGAAATAGAATTACTGAGCCAATGATACTCCCTTCTTCTTCCAGGCCTTGGCTGCCCTGCGAGCCTGCGGCCCGGATTTGCTGTTCCAGCACCGCCCCAAGCACCAGCCTCTCACAGAGGCCCAGGGAGATTCACCAGCGGAGGTCTGCACGCCGTGTGCCCTAACAGCCCCTCTACACACACGCTATCAGGGAGTCACGCACTCTCGGGCCGGAGGAGAACTTCAGATGTCCTCTTGTCTATCCTGGGTCCCAGCCAAAGCTGCACCAAAGGCGAGGGAGGCCGTTCTCTTAAAAGTCGACTCATTTATTCAGCAATCACGTCCAACCTACTATGAGACAGGCACTGTTCTAAGCACTTGACACAAATATGAACTCATTGAATCCTCTAACAACCCAATCGTGTAGGTACTCTATTTTTACAGATGGGAAAACCAAGGCACAGAGAGGTCACAAGCTAGTAACTGGTAAAGTCAGGACTCGAACCCAGCTGTGTGGCTCCTGCGTGGGTATTCTTAACCCTTATGCCACGTCGTTGCCTCTCCGGGAGGTGATGTGAAGCCTGCAATCCGATCTTCATTCAAAAGGGTGCGTTGAATACATACTGTGCTGATTGTAGGCTACTAGGGTCAACGATGAGGATTCTTAGAGCTTACCGCTTAGTTGAAGAGATAAGGGAGCGTGCTTTAAAAAGAAAGCATGGTAGGGGCGCCTGGGTGGCTCAGTCAGGCTGAGGGTCCGACTTCAGCTCAGGTCACGATCTCTCAGTCCGTGAGTTCGAGCCCCGCGTCGGGCTCTGTGCTAACAAACAGCTCAGAGCCTGGAGCCTGCTTCAGATTCTTTATCTCTCTCTCTCTCTCCCCCTCCCCTGCTCATGCTCTGCCTCTCTCTGTCTCTCAAAAACAAGTAAATGTTAAAAAAAAGAAGAAAGAAAGCATGGTAGAATTGGAAAACATTTTCCTTATGACCATTACACAGACCAGGATCTTTTTTTTTTTTTTTTATTAAAAAAAATTTTTTTTTTCAACGTTTATTTATTTTTGGGACAGAGAGAGACAGAGCATGAACGGGGGAGGGCCAGAGAGAGAGGGAGACACAGAATCGGAAGCAGGCTCCAGGCTCTGAGCCATCAGCCCAGAGCCCGACGAGGGGCTCGAACTCACGGACCGCGAGATCGTGACCTGAGCTGAAGTCGGACGCTTAACCGACTGCGCCACCCAGGCGCCCCGACCAGGATCTTTTTTATGCATCTGCCGGCCTTCAGGGGAAGTCTTAGCTCTGTTCATAGACGCCAATAGGCCCTTCTTTGCACTCCCTCTGCCGCCTCCCATTAGGCAAAGAGAACACCGGAACTTTCTTACAGAAGACACGCTCAGGGATGTTACAATTTTTCACAATATCCACGTAACAAATATTAATAACCATGCCACCATGACTTTATATCCATGGGATGTTTTAATGTTCCGAGGCAGCTTCATAATTTTTTTTTCCATCACACATGATCTTACTTCCTTCTCAAATGAACCCACTAAGGTAGGTAAAGTGGGCACAAGCTTTACAGACGGAGGTACCAACCAGGACCTGAAAGCTACTTACTGACTGTGGACCCGGAACTCAGGTTTCGTGGTTTACCCGTCCACACAGCATCCCTGTTGGCCTGTCCCAAATGCGGTGCTCAGAAAAGGAAACCCAAGGGGGAACCGAGGGCAGAGGGTGGCCTGTTGCTACCATTGCCTTCAAATTCCACCTCCTGATTCCAGTGATATTTGCAGGCTTTCGCTCACCCCTTCCTTAGACACAGAAGGAAGGGCTCATGGGAAAAATTGTAATTCTGCGTGTCTTGTAACTACATGCGGGGAAAAAAAAGCACAGCTTCCCTGTTCCCTATGGGGGAGCGTTTCCGAGCCAGCAAGGGTGGCTGCAAGCAGTGACTCTTGGTGGCACAGTCTGTGGAATTGGCTGCTCCGGGACTAAGATGTTTGAGAAACTTTTTGATTCTACCTTTTTTTTTTTCTTGTAACCTCTTTATTCTTTTTTTAATGTTTATTTTATTTTTGAGAGAAAGACAGAGTGCCAGAGGGGGAGGGGAATAGAGAAAGGGAGGCAGAATCCGAAGCAGGCTGCAGGCTCTGTGCTATCAGCACAGAGCCTGATGGGGGGCTCGAACTCACGAACCGTGAGAACGCCACCTAAGCCAGAGTCTGACGCTTAACTGACTGAGCCACGCGGGCGCCCCTAACTCATTTATTCTTCGAGAAACACTATATAAACAGTTGCACCTAATGGCTCATGTTTTATTTCACTGATACCGTGTTCCTACAGAAACGGGGTATGTGTGTTGGCCCCATGACTTTCCCTCCAAACCCACCCGCCGCTCCGAATCACGCTCCAAAGCACGAAGGGGAATTAAAATCACTGAAAACATTCTTTGTGTTGGCGAAGCAGGTTTCGTTTTCATCGGGAAGAACATCTCCAGCCACGAGGTGTGTAAGTCCCCAGGGAATGAGTATGAGAGGCACAGGTAAGTGTTCTTCCCCAGGCTTCACACCTTTGCCAGCGTGAAAGACTCGGTCTTCCTTCCAGACCCAGTTCACGGATCATCTCGTCTCCTCTGGAAGTCCTGTAAGACCCCAAGGCACACGGACGGTGTTCACGACACATTCCTAACTCTTCTCATTCCCGGCCCATGGGGGCACGTGGGAGGATCGCTCTTCCCCACTCCTGGGGTTGAGTGTGGCTGTACGGCCAGAGCCAGGGCCAGTGCCAGTCCTCTAGAACTTTCCTTCCCTCTGCCAGGACAACTGACAATGTTCCATATGGAAGTTGCTCCGTCAGCCTGGATCGCGGAGGGAGGACAAGGACACGGAGCAGAACCCCCAGCCCAACTCTTTTTTTTTTTTTTTTTTTAATGTTTATTCATTTTCGAAAGACAGAGAGAGACAGAGCACAAGCAGGGGTGGGCGGACAGAGAGGGGGACACAGAATCGGAAGCAGGCTCCAGGCTCCGAGCTGTCAGCCCAGAGCCCGACGCGGGGCTCGAACTCACGGACCGCGAGATCATGACCTGAGCTGAAGCCGGACGCTCAACCGACTGAGCCACCCAGGCGCCCCTACCCCACCCCAACGCCTAACCGACACGTAGCGTGAGAGAAAGAAACCTTTGCTGTCTTCAGCCGCTAAGACTGTGGCATTGCACTTTACAGACACACACTAGCCTGTCCTGACCATTACCTGTCATCACGTGTGACACCAAACTGCTTACTCACTGCCTTTACAGAGCCAATCAAATTGTTTTGTATCATTTCTTCCATCTCTGCGCCCTCTCCACTTCCAAACTCTACGGATCTTGAGAGCAGGTATTGCGTCTTGTTAATTTCCATTTGGTAGCCACTCAAAACATGTCCCCAACTCAGTGAATAAAGGGAAGAATAATGAACAGGTAGCTGATAACAGAATATCAAATGACATCACATAAAATGCAATTTTATCATCTTGTTGGCACAATCCTTTCTGAATGTGGAGTTGATCCTGGATAATCTTAAGTGGCTCCTCCCAGCCAGCTAATACCACACTTATCTCATTGGAAAGAGACCAGACCAGGGGGAGATAATCTTTATAGCTCCATGGCAATGTCCCATGGCACCCTGTGGACCTCGTCTCCCAACTGTGGCTCTGACCAGAAAGAGATGTGGCTGCGATCCACCCCGATGTGGGTCTTGCTACCCAAGAGGCAGGAAATTGGTCACACAACAGATATCAACAAATATTCACTGGTAATTCACTCAAGGGCAGTGACAGAGGCGGTATTGTCCCAATGTGGCTTGCAATGACCAAGGATTCACCCTGCCAATCCCCAAGTCCCCTGCCCCTAGAACGGACAGCAAGTTGCCCGCTGTAGTGAGCTACGCGGCACCCTCCAAGAAGATATGATCACTCCACGGTCTCTGGAACCTGGGAATGTTACCTCGTTTAGTAAAAGGGTATTGATTCTGAGATGGGGAACTTCCCCTGGATTATCAGTGTGGGCCCTAAATCCAATGACACATGTCCTTACGAGAGACACACAGAGGAGAAGGTAACCTGAACGTGAGGCAAAGATTGCAGTGGCCACAAGCCAAGGAAGCCGGCGCCTGCCAGGAGCTGGAAGAGGCGGGGAACAGACTCCCCTGAGCCTCCTTAGGGAATGTGGCCCTGGGACACCAATTGCAGCCATCCGGCCTCCAGAACCCAGAGGATACATCCCTGCTGTTTTAAGCCACCTCGTTTGCAGCCACGTTGTGGCAGTCCCAGCAAACTCTTCTATCTGCCATCTCCACGGGCTCTGGACCCCCACGTGGGCAGCACTCGGGCGCTTTGCTGTCGCCTGGGCGTCGGCAGCTCTCGGGGCCTCCCATTCGTCGCCCCTGAAAACACAGGGGCTTGGAACCTGGTTCTTCTCCCGCATACTTCACTTCAGGGGAGGGGAGGGGATTTGGGCACGACTGGGAAACAGGGGCCAGGGGCTCTCCCAGGAAGACCCCTCGAGGGAGGCTAGAAGAACAAGGAATAGCACTGCCCCTGGGGGGGTTGGGCCTCCAAGCACACCCCCCCCCCCCAATCTCTGCGCTCCTGGGTTAGAACAATGACAATAAAAGCTGTTCCTGTCCCTGTCTCTCCCAGAGTTAATGGTGCTTGCTGGGTATGACCTAGGAAACTGAGCACCGCTGCCTGCACGTAGACCATACACAGAACTGGGGAGGCAAGAAAGGAATTACGAGCTGATTTCAACACACGGATGTGCAGCGCCCTGTACAAGGGAAGTTCCTGTGCCGAGCACCCAGAGTCCTTCGGCGGAGGTCTGACTTTGCCACTAACTGATTTTTTTTTTTTAGTGTTTATTTTATTTTTGAGAGACAGAGAGAGACAGCATGAGCGGGAGAGGGCAGAGAGAGAGAGAGAGAGAGGGAGACCCAGAATATGAGGCAGGCTCCAGGCTCTGAGCTGTCAGCCCAGAGCCCCACGCGGGGCTCGAACTCACAGACCGCGAGATCATGACCTGAGCCGAAGTCGGTCGATTAACCAACTGAGCCACCCAGGTGCCCCGCAACTAACTGATTTTAAGCATGACCATCGGTCAAGCATTTCTGTTTAGCTTCCTCATGTTTAAAATGGACGGAATAGGGACACCTGGGTGGCTCAGTCGGTTAAGTGTCTGACAAGATCAAGTCACGATCTTGTGGTTTTGTGGGTTCAAGCCCCGCGCTGGGTTCTGCACCGGCAGCGTGAAGCCTGCTTGGGATTCTCTTTCTCTCCCCCTGTGTCTGCCCCTCACTCACTCTCTCTCTCTCTCTCTCTCTCTCTCTCTCTCTGAAAATAAAGGTTAAAAAATTTAAAAATAAATAAATAAAATGAACAGAACGGGAGAGATTGCTAACAGTCCTTCTTGCTCTCAAAACCCTAAGCCCTAAAATTGAATTTTTATTTAAACTTCCTTTTTTTTTTTTTTTTTTGGCCATAGACGCTTAGGCTAGTTTCACCCAGAGATACAGCTGGAACCTTTTGCAAATCTTTCCGATATGTAGCAAGGTCTCAGAGTAAATCTCTGCCCGACCTTTAAGGCCCCGGGCCTAGCCACCTGGCCTCCACTGTATGCTGGCCCTGAGCTGAAGGAGTGGCCAGGCCGAGGGGCCTGTGGTCTCCCCGTGAGCACACAGGCACTGTGGGGGCGGTCAGAGCCTCTCCAGTGCAGGACAAAGAACAGGGGCCAATGGGGGGGCTGGCTCTTCCAGACTACCGTCACCTTCTAGACATAACTGGATCACACTGACGAAAACAGATGTGGTGGGTCTTTATGAGGACTAAAAAAGGATAAACTTAGGCAAAACCTCTATTTTAGTAGGCACTCCCACACTGACATCGATGTGGTTGCTCAGAACTTCTCCCTGATCCATCAAAACATACCTCAAAAGCAAGACGAGCCAGAGACCCAAAGCCTGGGAATGTATTTTGCGGGGGGAGGGAGGGTGTGTGACGTGGGGCCACCCCCTCATGCTGGCAGAGCTGTCCCTTTAGCTCATGTGCTGGGCGAGGGTCTGCAGGGGAGGCCCCGAGGGCGCCTGAAGCCCTGGGTGGCATATTGTGACACGTAAATTCTTAGTGACCTCTGCTGTGGGTGCTGGGCTTTCGTAATAGCAGCCACAAGCTCAGCTTCCTGTTTCTGTTGTGCTGTGTGGCTGGGTCCGGCCGGGGCGATGCACATGCTCGGCTGCTGCTGGGCCCACCTCGCCTGTCCCTGTGCTGCCCTGGGCCAAAGGTAAATGCTGGTTTTCTAGAACATGCACACGCTGTGCGGCCACAACAGCCACAGTGGGAAGAATGAGAGGGGTTGCAGGTAGAGGTGTGAATGGACAAGGAGGTTTTTTGTGAGCCTGGTTATTCCCAGAAGCCTTTTCTTTTTTCTTTTCTTTTCTTTTCTTTTCTTTTTTCTTTTCCTTTTCTCTTCTCTTTTTCTTTCTTTCTTTCTTTCTTTCTTTCTTTCTTTCTTTCTTTCTTTTTCTCTTTTTTTTCTTCAAAGTTTATTCATTTTTGAGAGAGACAGAGCGTGAGCAGGGGAGGGGCAGAGAGAGAGAGGGAGACACAGCATCTGAAGCAGGCTCCGGGCACAGAGCCCGACGCGGGGCTCAAACTCACAAACCGTGAGATCATGACCTGAGCCGAAGTCAGACGCTTCACGGAGTGAGCCACCCAGGTGCCCCGTCCCAGAGGCCTCTTTCTGTCGGGGAAGGAAAGAGGGCCGTGGGGGTGACTTCTGGTGAGCCTGACCAAAGGCATTCCCCTGGGGCCCGCAGCCCGTTTCATATGGATTTCCTCAGCAAGAGTGTGTAGGTGCAGGCCTGGGGCACAGCACGCTCGTCACTGGGTTGAAAGCCCCATGGCTGAGCACCCCCAGGGCCGCCAGGAGGCTGCACCTTTGTGGGGGGATCCCCGGCAGAGGAAGCAAGTTTTCTCTGGCTCCCATTAGAGAGGCTGCCTTTGAACTCCTACACACCTGAGACCTTACCAAGACACTATCTTGAATTTTTTTTTTATGTTATGTCATGTGTGTACATCTTGTCTCCCCAAATAGAAGAGAGCTCCTTTAAGGCGGGAACTGTAAGTTACATTTCTCTGTAACCCCATCCTGTCCCCCAACTGCAAATACCTTTATCTCGCTTTATCCTCCAGGAACGAACGGCAGGTGGTTCCCCAGGCACACCACGCTGTTTCGAGCACCAAACACTTGGCTCTTGTCACTTCCTCTCACTGGAACACTTGTCCCAATTTTGTGCACCAAGACTCCTACTCATGTCTCAAGACTCAACTTAGAAACGGTCTGTCACAGGAAGTCCCCCTGAATTCAGGCCAGGTGCGTCGCCTCTCCTGGGTGCTTGGGAGCTCAAACCTCAGTTCTGCACTGTTGGGTGCTCGCCCTGCCCCCAGACCTGAGTTCTGCAAGGCTGGGCGGGGTGAGGCGTTTATCTTTGTGCCCCCAGTGCCTGGCCTGATTAAAGAGCGAGGGTGTGGTGTCCTGTGAATTGGTAGGGATCGATTACAGAACATCCAGTCTGGGAAAGAGCTGTGATTGCTACCCCGAGGCCAGGAGGGTGGTCCTGATATGGCACAAGCAGGTTCCGAACAAAAGGCTGGGGACGTCTGGCGATGCAGACACTTAGTTTCATGAAGTGGTATCGCTTTTGTGCTGAAACTGACGATCACACTTCTCAAGGCTTAGGCTGCAGTCCTCCCCAGACGAGAGAAGCATTGCTGTTGGCTTTCCAAAGGTCCAACAGCAACCTCAGTGTCTCGGCTTCCTCCCTTACGATGGGGGGGGGGGGGGCGCGCGGGGAGAGGGGTGAAGGGGCGCGGAGGGGGGACAGCGAGAGATGGTTTCATTCCACCCACAGCCTTGAGATGTTTCAATTGTAGTGAGTGGAGTAGGGCTGGTCAAGCTGGCTGCAAACCTACAACTACTAGAGGAAGGCAGGGCTGCCTTCAGACTTCTCTGGAACCAAAATGCTTTCCCCTGTGGCCCTGATAAGATTACCGGGCTGCTGAGCCGCCAGCGTTCAGATTTCCCACGGAACCGCTCGCCTTGCCCAGAGGAGGCTCCCTGCGGATCAGGCTCTGAAACCTGACTCCCTCCCAGGAATGCACACTCACCCCTCCTGTGATCGGGCCTGGGCCCTTCCAGTTCGACTGCCCCAAGTTCCCGCTGTTACTGCAGCCCCTTGAATGAAAGGTGTCAGCTAAGTGGAAGCCAGTGTAACTTTGTGGGTCCCACAGAGCACCTGGGAGCCAGAGAGGAATGTGGGGCTATGGGGGCATGCCCACAAGTCCTCCGAGCTAAACGCCAGCTTCCAGAGGCCATGCGGTCCCTGATTATGACCCATAAACTCCAGCCAGCAGCCAACATACGGCTCAGTGAGAGGGGGAGTCCAAAACCAGCAAAGGCTGTTGGTGAAATTGTGGTTAAAAAAAAAATATATGGAATGAAATAAAAAAAAATCAGTGAAAAAGCAGGTTACAAACGGAATACGTTAAATATACAGGCACACACACACGTACACACACACTCTGTACCTCCCTCTTTCTCTTGTCATCGTGCTGCTGATAGTCTGCAAGGATAAAAGATATGACAGCCCCACGGGTGACATTTCAAACACAAGCTCCAGTATGCAATAAATGCTCAGTAAATACGGAATAAATGGACGAATAACCAAGAGTATCTGGGAAGGACGTGGAGTTGCCTCAGAGAAAAGGGCTCATTAACTGTCTCCATCTAAATTAGAAGTCCATTGTTTGTTCAGTGGCAATAAAGTTTAATGGTCCCAGACTAAATCTTTCATTTGTTCAACAAAATAGACATATGGCCGTGGGAGATAAGTTTAATTTTCCCGTGTCTACTATTAGTTGAACACGTGAAGCATTTAGTCTGTAAAAATTAAACTTTTTGCAAGCACTCTCAGGCTATTTGATAGGGCCTGCAACTTATATTTAAACAACTAAGGATATTAATTTAACGTAGATGTCCTAACTCTCCAGCTCTTTCTTTACTATATAATTCTCTCTTCTGGGCTCCTATCCACAGCGATGTCACCTATGATCTCTTCTAAAAATGAATCGCATTTGCGTCTTGGGAGGCCTGTATTTCTCATGGAGTGCTGGGCATCTCAAAACCAATATACCTGAACCTTGCTTTAAAAAAAAAAAAATCCCATTGGGGCGCCTGGGTGGCTCAGGCAGTTAGGCGTCCGACTTCGGTTCAGGTCATGATCTCGCGGTTTGTGAGTTTGAGCCCGGCACCAGGTTCCACGCTGACAGCTCAGAGCCTGGAGCCTGCTTCCGATTCTGTGTCTCCCTCTCTCTCTCTCTCTGCCTCTCCCCTGCTCATAGTCTGTCTCTGTCTCTCAAAAATAAATAAATGTAAAAAAAAAAAAAATTAAAACAAATAAGATTAAATTACAAAATCCGATCTCTCTCCCATCATCAATCATTTATTTATTTCCTCGTTCAAAAACCATTTACGGTCTGTTGGGCCTTCCAGGGAGAGGGCCAGGTGGGCAGGCAGTTCCAAGTCGGCCTAGGACTCTAATGCAGCTTGAATAAAGTGCTCTGAGAGCTCGGTCGACGACCCTGGGGGCACCTGGGAAGGCTTCCCAAGGCGGAGACACTGGAGCCGTGGACAGAGAGGTCAAGGAGTTCCCTGTTGCTGTTAATTCATTTCCCAAGCAAACTTGTCTTGAGAAATGAGATGATTATACTTCTAGGCACTGTGCTAACTGAGCTCACACACAGACGTCAATTCTCATTTCTCCTTCAACACGGGGTCTTCACTCCTGCTTCGTTTCCATCCTTTTTGTCTCTCGAAGTCAGACTCTGGGCGTGGACCCTCAGAGAAGCTTCTCAGCCTACTTCCCCTGCTCACTCAATGAACTGGCATTTCTGCCACCTCATCCCTGCAACCTCCGGGCCGCCATCTTGCTAAACGCCCGGCAGTTTCCTACTGTCCATGGAGCAGAGCCCGGGGCCATCCACTACCTGGCCTTTGAGGCCTGCAGCTGGCCTCTGTCTGAATTAGAAAAAGGCACCCCTTTGGGGGCACAGCGAGACAAGGAGACTTTGTGTGAAGAGAAAGTAACCCCTTCCTCCAGATGGCTTGGATTCCAGCTCCCACTCACCCACTTGGCCAGCATCCACTATACTTGGAGGCCCTGTGGTTTTTATCTTATTACTTTCATTTTTTTTTTTTTCTCTCTCACTGCTTCCCTACCTTCCTCTCCAGCCAACTGGCCTACTTTCCTGAACAAAGCTGGCATGTTCTCCCTGTACCCATTCCTTATGCCTTCTCCTCCTCACCACCCACCCTGCTTTCAAGGCTTCTGTCAAGTCTCACCTCGAAATATCGGAATACTGTAGCACTTAACGATCTGCAGTAGTCATTCATTTGGCATTCACCCATCTGAAAATTGCGTCCACGACGGGGTCTAGTAAGTCCCATCTCCCCTACCGGACTGTGTGTGAGCTTTTAAAACCCATCTTTATCTTGTTTCTTCCAGAGGGCTTAATGAGGGCTGAAGTAATGATTGAGACTGTCAATAATGGGAACAGTGACTTAAAAAAAGAAAACGTTCGCCAAAGACTTCTAATAGGCAAGTGGGTTCTAGAGAATGAATGTTGAGTCAGCCCTGTTGGTCTGACTTGAATTCCTAATGCAGCTAATATAACTCAGTTTCTCCCCAAGTATAGTGGTGCCTTCAAGCTCAAAAGGGAGTCTCATCTCTCAAAAGAGGGTTTTACTCTGCGAGTTGGCAGGAGTTGCCAAACCCCACTCCTGCATACCATGACCCCCCACAAAAAGTTTACTTCCTGGTTCAGAACTGTCACTTCCCCAGCCTCTCGGTTTCCTCTTTACTTCCTTTTCCAGGGCCCGCAGTCCAAGTTCTTTTTTTCAGTCGTTTTGACAAAGAAACTTCAAAAGCAGGGCACGCTGACAGACTTCCTGGCTAGCTGAGCAATTCCTCTCATCCCCCCCTCACCCCCCACACCCCCCATCTTGGTGAGATTCGCCCATCAGTAACTACACTACGCATCTCTGGAGCCGGGAGGGGGGGCACAGAGAGGGGGGCTCCCCCCCCCCAACCCCGGCCCCAAGGCACACAGGAAGTTGCTCAGGTGAGAATTTCAGGGTCTCCCCGCCCCCCCCCCCCGCCCCTCCCCGCACACCATTCCTTCCTCAGCTGAGGGAGAAGAGAGTGTCTCTGCGGAAGGAGTCCCTCTATCTCTTCCCAGAACAAAGTTCACACACGCGTTTGGCCCTCAAGCGGCAACATGCTTTTAAGCCTAAAGCGTGCTTTGCTCTTATCCCCAGTCCATTTCTGCGAGAAATGAGCCAGGTCCTACATCATATTGAACCTCTAGCCTAGGGCCTGAGGCCCCCTGTACTCTCCCAGAGGAGGGAACCCACTTTTTAACATTTTTAATGTCTATTTATTTTTGAGAGAGAGAGAGAGAGAGAGAGAGAGAGAGAGAGAGAGAGAGCACGAGTGGGTGAGGGGCAGAGAGAGAGAGGGAGCCACAGAATTACAGCCACAGCGGGCTCCAGGCTCTGAGCTGTCGGCACAGAGCTTGACACGGGGCTCAAACTCAGGAACCGTGAAATCACGACCTGAGTGGAAGTTGACTGAGCCACCCAGGTGCCCCTGAGGGAACCCACTTCTCAAGCAACTTCTTTCTCTAGGAGCTTTCATTCACCCTGCCTGACCACCCAGGCGCCCCCGGGGGGTGGGGGGAGGGGGGGGCGTCTCCCTCCTCGGCCCGGAGCTACCCTGATCTGCCCTGAGGCCGTATCGGGGAAAAGAATCCCGAGGCCGACCGTGAACACCACCTGCTGAGCTTTGCCGAGAGTTCCCGGCCACCACCCTTCCGCAGCCCAGATCTGCCTGAGTTTCCCCGACTTGCAAATGCTTCTACGGAGGGTCCATCCCACACTCTGCAGGCTCCCTGAAGACGATCCCTGTTCCCTGAAGACCACCGGTCGAGCGGCATGCCGGAACGCGGGATGCCTGCTCCATACAGACCCACAGCCCTGCAGAGAAGTCACAGAGGCAGGCCCAGCAGAGAGTCTAGCTTAGGACAGCCACCCAGGGCTCCTGGGTCTGTGAGTTGATTGTCGCTGCCAGCCTCAGGAGGAACAGTTTTCGTTTTGAACATGGGTGGGAGTGGCACCCCTGGCAGGCGCACTTCCAGCGGTGAATGTGGGTGGGAATCACCTTAGAAGCCACGTAACATTTGCACCTTCTCCTTTCGTCGTTTTCGAAAGCCCTGTCCTGCTAAGATTGGCTGCGGGCTGAAGGTCAGGTCTCCGTTTCAAGGGGGAAATCTACGGACGCCTCCAAATGTGGCCAAGGGAGGGACCGGGGAATCCAGCGGGCATTCCTGCACAGGACAGCGGCGCCTGGACCCCACGGAGGCCGGAACAGCGCCAGGAAAGACCCACGCACAGAAGGGAGCCGCGGAGAGCCTCCCCCGGGGTGCGCCCCCCCCCCCACGCGGCCGGCACACCTCAGACGGCGGGGACACGCAGGGGACTCGCGCGTGTATCAGAAACGGTGCCATTTCACTGCCCACGACGGGGGCTTCCCGGAAAGTTCTGAAAGGACATGCGACAGACTGGGGCTTGACAAGCAAGAGGACTCTCTGTAAGAGGCCAGTCTGCAGTGGAAAAGGGAAGCCCACAGGCGGGCACAGAAGTGCCTCGCGTCGCCTGTTCTGTTTCCCTTTTCGGTACCCGTCCGCTCTGCAGATTCGGGGGCTTCGGCCTCCGTGCGAGTGTTCGCCCACGCGGTCGCCCGTTTACGCAGTCGGCTGCACCGCGCTCTTGGATTCTGAAGCCGGGAGGTCCACACCCCACACCTGGAGCCCCCGGACGGGACCCTCGACCTCCCCCACCCCCCCCCCCCACTCCGCGCGCTCCCTCTCGGGTCCCCCCGCCGCCCCGGGGGGGGGGTGTCTCCCGGGGAGCACGGGGCGCTCCGGGGCGCGTCCACCCTCCCCTGGGGGGCGGCCGCAGCCCCGCGCCCCCAGCCCTGCGCCCGGGGCTTTACCTCCATGGCCTCCAGGTGCCGGCTCCGCGGCGGCCGCGCTCGCTGTCCGCTCGGCTCCCCGCGCCCGCCGGGCCGGGGCTGCGGCGCGCAGGGCAAGGGGGCGGCGGCGCGCCGGCTGCCTCGCTCGGGACTGCGGGCGGCCCG
Source organism: Prionailurus bengalensis (assembly GCF_016509475.1). Lineage (NCBI taxonomy): Eukaryota > Metazoa > Chordata > Mammalia > Carnivora > Felidae > Prionailurus > Prionailurus bengalensis. The sequence continues at coordinate 10,195,397 of NC_057360.1, read as the reverse complement.
GCCCTGCGCGAGAGCACGAGGGAGGGGGGAGGCCGGGGGTGGGGGGAGGGGGGAAGGGGTGGGGAGCGGGGGAGGGAGGCCGGCGATCAGGGTTTAAATTTAGACGCAAATCTAAACAGATACTGTCCCCTCCCAGGGCAGGACTCGGGCGAGGGAGCCGCGACTCCATTAATCTGCCCAAACATGGGGATGGGACAACCGCCTGGCCCCTCTTCCTCGCGAAGTTTCCGCCGGACCCCGGTCTCTGCCCGGGTCCCAGCCCTTTTCAGGGCTCCTTTCACATGCCTTTTTCTGGCTCTAAAAGTTAAAGTTGTTCTTCTATTCCTTTCCTCTCCCCTCTTTTCTGTTTCTTTTACGTGCATCCTTGTTGCTTTCGTCCTTTCTTTTTTTTTTTTTGAAATTATTGCATTCATGTCATACCTGGGTTTCCTGGCGTTCTGGCGTGGGAGCGAGAGGACTGTGGAGGCGTCTGTGCTCTCTCATGGCCCCAGACGGGAGCTGTGGCAACGCTCAGTGTGGCACCGACAGGACCACCTTTCCTATTTTCATCGCCTTTCTTTTCCACGTGCACAGTCACATTTTCAGGAAACCGCTATCAGTCTATCCGTCTCTCATCTGTGTATAGGGCGGGGTGGGGGGGGGAGGGGGAGGGTTGGGGAGGAAGGACAAGAAATCCAAGCAAAGATTTTCAGGTTCCCTGTGGCGTGAAATCTTTTTCTTTTCCCCTGATTAGACTGATGCATTGGATTCTGTGGGAATTTCAGCTCCCACAAGCTGCTTGCTAAAGGGCCTTTTCCCGTTCCTGTTAAATAGAGTAAAGGCCAAGATCCTGAACATCCGATTCCCAGAAGACCCAGCATAGCAGCCCTCCCCCAGCGCTGTCCCAGCCCTCTGGGCAGCCAAGAGGCTGGAAGATGAGGAGGCCACATCGGAGGGATGTGGGACCTGGAATCTGCTACCAGCTTGTATACTGGCCACCGGCCCCAGGTGCCCCTTCTGGATCCCTCCTCCCAGGACAGAGAGAAGAGGGGACATGGGTGCAGGGATTATGGGGGGGGGGGGATTGGCTGGCAGGGAGGGAGGCCTCCTGTCCTGCCCCCATGCCCAAGGCCTCACCCAGGGCACCCGGGACAGGGAGGGCCCTCTTCAGAGGCAGAGGGCCCTGTGAAGGGAAATATACGGAGCATCCCATAAAGGAAACAAGTTGAGAGTTTGCTCACGCTAGGGAGAGCTGCCTTGACTCTGCTGTTCATCCCAACACCACCCCGGGGGCTTTCAGGCCCTTCGATTGCTGCTTTGGGTACCAGTCTTAGAAACATGACTTTCTTCCTATCATAGAACCTTCTAAAGCCTGACTTTCTAAAACACTAACAGCCCAAATGCCAAAGTATTTTCTAGTTCATCAAACTGAATGGAACAACGGGGGCAAAGACCTTGATTTCAGAAACAGATTGAGGGTTGTATTCTAGCTCTGCTACTTTCTTGCTGAGTTTCCTTGGGCAGGTCACTTGACCTCTCTGATCCCCGGTTTCCTCAATCTGTACAGTTTAGGAGTCACTCTGAGAAGAGCAGCTATTTTTACAATGTTTCACTTTGTGTACACGCTCCAATCGGTAGGGACCAGATCTTTCTTTTATTTAGAGCAGGGCATTCTGGGGCCCAAGGAAAGGGTCCCCTCCCCATTTCAGCCACGCAGCTACAGACGTGAGGACTCTAAGGCAGGACTGGCAGCAGGAAAGGAAATTTCCTGGTACCTTCCAATGCATACTTGTGGCTGTGATTGTTTTCCTTCCTTTTTAAAAAAAAAATTTTTTTTTTAAATGTTTATTTATTTTTTCAGACGATGTGAGAGACAGAGCATGAGCAGGGGAGGGGCAGAGAGAGAAGGAAACCCAGGATCTGAAGCAGGCTCCAGGCTCTGAGCTGTCAGCCCAGAGCCCGATGCGGGGCTCGAACTCATGAACCGTGAGATCATGACCTGAGCCGAAATCGGACGCCTAACGACTGAGCCGCTCTCAGCGCCCCTTCCTTTCTTCCTTTTAAAGGAGCATGGCTGAGCTGGTGACAGGAACATAGTTTCTTACCATGTCTTCTAACCCTGACTCATGGCGCCTCTTTCTGCCTCCATCTTGTCACCCTTCCTTTCGGCTCAGAAAGGGAGCAGAGGGGACTGCCCCAGCGCAGGTTTCTGGCTTCAAAACAGAAGGACGGAAGTGCCTACCCAAAGGAAACCGTTAGGCCCAGATAGCATCTCAGTCACCCAAGGTAACTTGCAGCTGCACCCCACGCCCTGCCCCAGGCCTTCCCTTGCCCAGTGAGAACCCATAGCCCACAGTGCGAACAAACTCGGCCTCTGCCATGCTCCGGGGTCTCAAGATCTGCAGAGTAGAAAGCTGCTGCAGCTTTGGGCCCTAGGCAGAGACCTTCACTGGAGGCAGGAATGGAAAATGGGGAGAGAGGGGTCGGGGGGGGGGAGCGACAGCTCTGAGCTCAGTTTCAGCAGCCATGAGTAGGGGTGGGGGGTATGCCCCCCTTCTGCCCCTCCAGAAGATCCCCAGAAGCCAGAGTCGCGATAGCCCTCTGGTAAACCCTCTGTTTTTGCTGGGTCACCTGGGATTGTGACTTGCTGCCCTATGGGCCGGGAGAAGCTGACAGCCTAAGGGGAAGGGAAAGTGGCTCGGAGGGGGTGGTTCCCCTCCCTCTCTGGGGGGCTGGCTGTCTCATCAGGACCCACTTCCTTTACTTTCTCCCACGCCCCCTTCACACAGCCTTGCAGTCTGAACCAGCCAAGCCGTAAATAAAGGCCAGGGCAGGATGAAGAACAGGGGAGCAGTAGAGACACAGCCAGGGCAGGGATCCCATAGTGGAGCCCATATCACCACGGGCAGCCGGACGCATATGGCAGGCCCTCAACAGATACTTGGTGAGTGAGTGGACAAACGAATAAGTGAAGCAAATTAGTAGAATCTTTGTCTTTAAATCAAAGACAAAGCCTTTTCCATAGATAGGTCTCCAAGGGGCGAAAAGACCCACGGGGAGAAAAGATCATTGAAGGCCATGAGAAGTTAGGCAGTAACTTAATTTTTGAACAGAATTGTCAAGAGCTCATTCAGTCAGCTCTTCGTGAGCGGCCACAGCGTACTGCTGATGGTCTATTTTTAAAATGAAGAGCAGGAAGGGGCACCTGGCTGGCTGGGTTGGAAGAGCATACGACTCTTGACCTCGGGGTCATGAGTTCGAGCCCCACATGGGGTGTAGAGATTGCTTAAGTAACTAAAGCTTTAAAAAAAATTAAGAGCAAGGAACCCAACAAATATTCTCGCATGACTGCAAATAATTAACTTAAAAAAAATAGATCTTTCAGCCCTCAGTTCAGGGAATGTGGCAAAAACAAAACAACTCGTTCTGCCTCAGGTGACTATCCTTGAGGAACGGAGTTGAAAACGTTGAAAGGAAAGCATAAAGACTTAGGGTTTTTATGTGTTTACGGCGTGGCCATGGAGGGTTTCCCAGCGGAAGACGGTAGCCGTATTTCATGTGCGGAAGGTCAATTGAGGAGGAAGGCAGCAGGGTAGCAATGGAGCCATAGGGAAGACGTTGAAGTGTGTGGAGAACCGTCAGCAGGGATCGGAGACCTCATGAGGAAGGCTTTTGATTGGCCCTTTGGGGGTCAGGAGATTGGCTACACAGGGAAGTCGAGCAAATAAGTTGATATATCGAAGCCAGTGGGAGAGAAGTTTCTCACTGATGGTGAAGGGAGGTACGAATATGCAAGGGGTGGCGTGGGGGGACTAGAATGAGCTAGACTGGACTAGAATGAACTCTGGTGCTGGATTGGAATGGGAGGTAATGGTGTGAAGTCATGGCTTTCAGCCTGTAGATAGCTGTAAATAGCAATGCATATACACACATGCATCTATTTCTTAGTTTGAGCCACTGAGAGAGCGTAGGAGCAGTGACACCCCAGTAGCAATCAGTGCACCCACAGCCCAGGTCTTGGTTTCTAAATACCATTCTCCACTAAAGGAACACAGGCTCCGTGGAAGAAAATGGGTGATGACAGGGCTGGGGCACATAAAGAACAAGATGAGCCTGGAACTTGTTGTTTTGACAGAAAATATGGAAGTTCTCAGTGAATGACAGAGAGACACTAAAAGGACACCGAAGCCCGCTTACAGGAGTATCGGCTTAGGTCACGATCTCATGGTCGTGAGTTCGAGCCCCACGCCGGGTTCTGTGCTGAGCATACAGCCTGCTTGGGGTTCTCTCTTTCCCCGTCCCCCTGCTCTTTCTCTTTCTCCAAATAAACTTAAAAAAAAAAAAAAAAAGAAAAGAAGTCCATAGGTCTAAACTGATATAAAGAAACAAGTGGGAGAAGAGAAGGTTCTTACCGCACAATACCAATGAAGAAACGTAAAACAAAGTTTAGAAGAAAACTGCCATGTGACAATCATCGTAGCTATAATTTCAGGTGAGAAACATTATGGGGTGTTAAATCCGGTGGGGAAAAACGAGATGAGGAATGGGATTTTACGTGATTTAAAAAGATCGCCCCTACAAGTTACTCATTAATTACAAAGGGGAGAGGGGCGCCTGGGTGGCGCAGTCGGTTAAGCGTCCGACTTCCGCTCAGGTCACGATCTCGCGGTCCGTGAGTTCGAGCCCCGCGTCGGGCTCTGGGCTGATGGCTCGGAGCCTGGAGCCTGCTTCCGATTCTGTGTCTCCCTCTCTCTCTCTGCCCCTCCCCCGTTCATGCGCTGTCTCTCTCTGTCTCAAAAAAAAAAAAAAAGTTAAAAAAAAATAAAAAAAAATTACAAAGGGGAGAAGGCACCTTGACAGGGAACAACCATAACAGACACCATATTAACCAAGTGATCAAAGGAAACATGACCAACAGTGGGGCAAACTGGTATCACATGCTACCTGATGGGATACAATAGGAACATACCATCACTTCTGTGATATTCTTGCCCAAAGTGCATAACCCGAATCTAATCACGAGGAAACGTTGCAGAAGCTACATAGGAAGACATTCCTCAAAGTGACGGGTGCAGAGTCTCCAAGTGCAGTCAGAGGAAGTGCGGGGAAGGGGCCTAGGCTGAAGGAGATGGAGGTCACGTGACCACTGGTTCCATGTGTGGTTCTGGGTTGGCTGCTTTGACTAGAAAGTCTATTTTTTTTTTTTTTTTTACTATAAAGTCTATCAAAGGGTTATCGTATGCACCTGTATCAAATCATGGCCACATACACTTTAAGTATCTTACAGTGTTACTGGTCCATATAATGATACCTCAGTAAAGCTGAAAAAAAGAGAAATTGTTAGGATGATTGGCAACACCGTAAGGACTCCTGGGTGAAGGCGATGTGGGGGTCTTTGTATTAATCCTACAGCTTTTCTCAATGTTTAAAATGATTTCAAACTAAAGAAATGAAGAAAAAAGGTGGTGGGGGAAGAATCGAGCTGTCCCATTTCTTTGATTTCAACTGACTCCCTATCCAGTCCCTCCATCGTCTGTTCCTCCCCGCTCCACCCCCACCCAGACATCCACAAGGTGGCCGGGGGTCTACTGTCCCCTGCTTTGGAGAGAGACGATAGGCAGAGAATACCCGGTCCTCTGGCATGACAGAGGATGGAGACAGGAAGGGGGAGGTTATTCAAGTCTTTGTACAAATATCTTTCTGTGGTTGCAATAATTACATGCATCTTTGTGATTTGGAGGATTTAAAAAAAGAAGAAATCAAAGAACCAAACTGGACTGAGGGAGGGCTGTACGTACTGACAAAGCCTGCACTCGGCTCAGGTGCACCTAGGAAGGGGCTGGGGGGTCCAAAGCTGAGAGAAGGCCAATTAGGGATTTCCTAGGGTGGGGCAGGGGCAGCTCAACTAGGAACGTGGTCCCATCACCAAAGCCAAGGAACAGTGTTGACAAAAACCCAAAGTGGGTGGTCTGGAGGCCCCAAAAGATTGCGACCTTCTCCTTCCGAGGCAGACCCCATGTTCTGGAATGATATTACGCAGCCCTACAAGGAATCTCAAACCTTCTCAGCCTTGAAGCATCTCAAGCAGAGGCTGAGAACCAGCCTCACCTCCAGCCGTAACCTAGAATGCCTCAAGGAGCTTTGAAAAAAAATATCTAGGGGCGTCTGGGTGGCTCAGTCTGTTGAGCGTCTGACTTGGGCTCAGGTCATGATCTCACGGTTCCTGAGTTCGAGCCCCGCATCGGGCTCTGTGCTGACAGCTCGGAGCCTGGAGCCTGCTCCGGATTCTGTGTCTGCCGCCCTGTCTCTGACCCATCCCCACTCATGCTCTGTCTCTCTCTGTCTTAAAAATAAATAAAACATTTAAAAAAATTAAAAAAAAAATCTATTCCTGGGCCCCACCCCAGTGGACAGGGAGTGGTGCCAGGTATCAGTGTGTTTTGTAAGCTTCAGCCAAGAGGTAAATCCTGAAAAGTCTAAGCCAATTATGGAAATAACATTCCTCTTGCCAGAAATTGGATTGGAGAGAAATACGTGAGGACATGTTGGCCAATGAGATAAGAGGGGAAAATCTTTATGCTTTCTTTTTTTTTTTTTTCCAACGTCTATTTATTTTTGGGACAGAGAGAGACAGAGCATGAAGGGGGGAGGGGCAGAGAGAGAGGGAGACACAGAATCGGAAACAGGCTCCAGGCTCTGAGCCATCAGCCCAGAGCCCGACGCGGGGCTCGAACTCACGGACCGCGAGATCGTGACCTGGCTGAAGTCGGACGCTTAACCGACTGCGCCACCCAGGCGCCCCTATGCTTTCTGATAAAGAAACACATTGGAAGAGAAGCTCTATAAATATTGGGTGTTTTCCTACCTAATGTTATGCCTGGGAGTGCATCCACCATTTTGCTACTATGAGGCAAAGCTGGGAAGAGCCAGAATAGAAGCTCCAGGAAGGCGGAGTCTTTTGTTTCTTTTTTGGTCCTTGTATATTCCACGTACCTAAACCAAGGCCCGGCACAAATAGGCACTCAGTGAATATTCATCAAATAAGGAACCCCCATGACTGTCAAGGCACTGAACTGACCAGTTCTAGAGGGACTATCCCCTGGATTTCTTGTTATGTGAAGCAATATATTTGTTTGTGGCTCAAGCCATTGGAGCACAATATTTTGTTATAGCTGAAAGCGAGTCAGAGAGACACAAACTTAGCGTCCACGTGATACAGATAAACACAAACTTAGAAAGCAAAATCAGACATATATACCAGCGCAGGGAAAGGAGTTCCTCCAAAAATGTTCAGCAGAGATGTGGAGAAAGAGATGGGACAGAAGGGCAGAGAGAGAAACATACACATACAGAGATAAACAGAGATGGGAGAATACGATGCCACCCCCCCCCCCAAAAAAAGTGGGAAACCTGGCTAATACCTATTGGAAATGAAAAAAATTTAGATTGAATAAATGAGATTAATCACTGTCAGAATTTGAAGTGTCTTAATTCCCATCTGAGTTTGGGGGAGCAGGTATAGATAATCATCTATTTTTCCTTATTCTTTTTTTTTTTTTTTTACATTTATTCATTTTTGAGAGTCAGAGAGAGAGACAGAGCATGAGTGGCACGGGGGGAGGCAGAGAGAGAGGGAGACACAGAATCAGAAGCAGGCTCCAGGCTCCGGGCGGTCAGCAAAGAATCCCGGCGTGGGGCTCGAACTCACGGACCTCAAGATCATGCCCTGAGCTGAAGTCGGATGCGTAAGCAACTGAGCCACCCAGGCGCCCCTTTCCTTGTCCTTAAAAAGAAAAAGGACTGATTTCTTCTAGAAAGAAAAGTGGGTGGTAGGTACAGAATTAAAAGTACGTTTTCCTAGAATAACTGCGTATCACAATTTCTTGTAGGATATTGTTAGTATCGGTAAGTGCTGAGGCAGGTTTGCTTGTAGAGGCGTTTACTAATGTGAATCAGTATCTGGGATTGGGCAGAACTTGTCCAAAGCTGGAGGCTTTGGCCTTAAAATAAAGATCCACATGGCCTTAAAATAAATATCCGCGATGATTCTACACGAATGAAGTAGAAGAGCTTATGAGAAACATGAGTACCCAAGTCCCGCCTACCACTCATCCCCCTTTGCTTTTTTCCACGGACAACGGGCAAAGAATGAAGTGGAAAGTTGTCTGCACGCATGTGCTCATTTGCAACCCCAGCACAGCGCACGTCTGCAAAACTCTGCTAAAAACCCATGGCGCCACCTGTTAGTTTCTCTTTTCCTCTTGTGGTGGTCTCACTATTCATCCATTTGCTCGGGACGGAAACCTGGGAGTCGTTCTTGATTGTTCCTTCACGTCCACCACCAGGTGCTACGAGTCAGGCTCTGAAACATCCTGCCCCACCCCCACCAGTCACCGTCACCGCCGTGGTTCATCCGGATGAGATGTCCCGGTTCCTCTCCGTGCGTCTCCCGTGTTGTCCCGATTCACCATCTCCCCCCACAGAGCTTCCACTCTACGGACAGCAGTCTTGCCAAAATGTGTCACTCACACCCCTTCCTGACAAGGCCACACCTGCCTCTCCGGCCTCTTCTCCCCCAAAGAACACCCCAGGCTCTGTGCTGACGGCTCGGAGCCTGGAGTCTGCTTCGGATTCTGTGTCTCCCTCTCTCTTTCCCCCTCCCCTACTCACACTCTGTCTCTGTCTCCTTCGAAAATGAACATTAAAAAAAAAAATTAAAAAAAAACATAAAGCATAGCAACAGAGAGGGTAGCACAGAGATTTATAAAGATCCACATTGAAACCAGGCTTCCTGGGTCCTCCTGTGACCTTGATCATGTCACCTAACCATTTTGCCCCTCTTTTTCTCCATCTGTAAAATGCGGGTAATAGAATTTACCACATAGCTGTCAGGAGTCGATGAGGTAATACACGGGAAATGCTTAATATAGTTGCCAGTGAATATTGAATGTGATAAACGTGGGATCGTCTTTGTCATATTTCTTCTGATTTGTACTCTATTCAGCACTTCTTGAATATTCTATGTTCAGATTCAATTCTGCATTTTTTTTCCTTGCACAGGCAAAAAAAAAAAAAATGGGAAGGGAGGCAGGGGTTTCATATCTCAATTATAAATACATTTCACTCGCTTGAGCAGTGTTTCTTCATTTTGGAAACAAGTTTTGTTACCCTCATTTATATAATGCATCAATTTCATTGCATAGAAACTATGGGGTTTTTCTGGAATCGTCAAGGATTTGACCTTCTCTTCTGACTGTTACCACTTATTAACTAGTTTACTTGCCCTCATCTACTGTTGGATAACCTTGCAACTTTTCATGCCAAAGGCTTTTCTATGAACGTCCAGTTTCGGAGTATGTCATTACTGTGTTTCCTGCACACAACTTTCTTCTTTTTCTGCTTCCTGACCTGTGATAGTATTTCAGACTTTAAAAAAAAATTTTTTTTTTGATGTTTATTTATTTTTGAGACAGAGAGAGACAGAGCGTGAACGGGGGAGGGTCAGAGAGAGAGAGGGAGACACAGAATCCGAAGCGGGCTCCAGGCTCTGAGCTGTCCGCCCAGAGCCCGACGCGGGGCTCGAACCCACAGACCGTGAGATCGTGACCTGAGCCGAAGTCGGAGGCTCAACCGACTGAGCCACCCAGGCGCCCCTATTTCAGACTTTTTAAGATTGTTTTCATCTTGGTGTGCCCAGTACCATTGGCCCTGGGAGGCCCACACAGGGTCCCAATCTTACAGGAGGGTCATTTATCTGAGAAGGCGATAAAGGTCTGAGTAGACCCTTGAACGCTTGAATCATAATTTGAACTAAACACAAAAGGCCCGGAGGCGAGAGGATAGAGGAAGCTGAGCTCGGTGTGCTTGGTAGAGATGGGGGTGGTGGGGATCTGGGTCGAAGAACCATGTGAGCGAACCAGGAGCCTGGAGGAGGGGCGGAGAGGGAACTGAGTCTGTCTGATGCCAGCCTGGGCGCTCCTTCTCAGGTTTACAGTTTCTGCTGCAACGGGCACACGTTAGCCCTTTGAGTGGGCATCACGTTTACTCTATCCTGACCTCCTTGTGCAGGGCCGGCTGCTCCCAGAGTTTTGTTCTGGGAGTGCTCTACGCTCGGTATCTGCTTCTGAAAAACAGATGACATGTGCATTGACCTCGAGCACAGTTGCTTCTGATTTGTCTTTTCTGTTTTGTTTTCGCACGTGATGGGGACTATAGGCAGCAACGCAGAGAAAGACATGGGGTGAGCAGGGACAGAGACAGGACGACCACTCACCTGTAGTGACTGAGGGCAGAGGGGCCACGCCAAGGCCCGGGGCCCCCAGGACCCTTCCTACCACCTGTGTGCTTCCTAAAGGACAAAGTTACTTCGCCATTCTCTTTCCTTATTTGAGGATAATTCTCATCGGTCACCCATGGACGAAGTGAGGCGCTCATAATGAAAATTGACCATAAATCTAGAGTGAAAAGGCTTAGGCACTAGAGGTGACCCTGCCCAGCCCGGCTGGTGATGAACAAAGGAGGCAGACAGTCCCTGATGGAAATCCGCAGGGAGATGAACGGCCTCTGCTGCGGAAAGGGGAATGGTGTGGGTGGCGGTGGTAGGGAGCAGGGGTGGGGGTGGGGTGGGGAAGGAATTTGCATCTCGTGGGCCTAATCAGATCTGCAACCTAACATCCTGTTTTCTGCAGGTTGAGCACATCGGTAGCTGAAAGCCTCCTCTGACCATCGTCAGCTCAGGAAGTGAGAGCTAAGGGCCTTGCAGATGGGGACCCAGCTCCTGAGTGACCATGCCTGAGAAAGTGTCCACCCGCACCCCAGCCCTCCCTCTGCCGCAATTCTAGGACTCCAGACCTCACCCCTCCTCTTCAGAGACTTATCAACAGGAAGTGAAATCAGCTGGAACACTCTGTTCCCTTGACATTTTTGTTTTAATTCTGCAGCTGTGTTTAAGGCTTTATGAATTATCTCTCTGGCTCTGTGTCTGGAGTCTGCCTGGTGCTTTTTCCTTCACACCCATGCACAAGTCATGGTTCCCATAAGGCTGGTGGACCCGAGGGACAACTAGGGTTGGTAAGAAGGACGTGGGGTGGTAAGAAAGCACTTTAGGGCCTGTAGCAGTAACATTTGATGAGCTAAGGAGGGTGACCGCTTGCTTAGGGATCATTACTGAGGGGAAACGAAATGCTGAAGAGGAATTCCTAAATTGTTAGCGATGTGCGCTGTTCATAGCCATCTCCCCTCCCCTCGCTATGGTCCCTCTGTCTACCTCCTGTCACGGTGTGGGCATGTCTTCTTGCCTCAATATCCTCTAGTGTCTACTCAGCACATGCCTTACTCACGCTTATTCTCACTCAGGAAGCACATGGTCAACAAACAAATGAAGCTTCTCTCCCTTCCTTTAGCCCTTGTCAGCTTATCAGTCAAAAAAACCACATCACAGCTCACACATGCAATTCGATCCTACTTGGTCCTAAGGTGTTATCTCTTGATCTCTGGTAGCCGCGGTTCACAGGTCCGGCCTTGCCGAGTGTCTAATTTTTGTACACAGCGCATCCCCCCCAAGACTCATCAGGGCATTATTATTATTATTATTATTATTTTTTTTTTCTGTCCTGGTTTCTTTCCCTTCGACTGCCTCTCATTCGAGTCCAGAGGGAAAAGACCTCTCAACTCAGAGACTGGGGTCTCTAAAGCCCCCTCATGGCCACGAGGAAGGCGATGATTATTCTTTCTCCAAGTTCTTCTGCTTCAACAGACCCAAGAAGAGTGTCCCCTATCCATGAGCGTAGCTGGCCCATTAACCTTACAAATGTAAGCTGTCAAGGATGCTTTTATTTATTTATTTATTTACTTAAAAAAAATCTTTAATGTTTATTTTTGGGAAGAGACAGAGCACGAGTGGGGAAGGAGAGAGAGAGGGGGATATAGAATCTGAAGCAAGCTCCAGGCTCTGAGCTGTCAGCACAGAGACTGATGCGGGGCTCAAACCCATGAACCATGAGATCGTGACCTGAGCCGAGGTCAGATGCTTAACCTACCGAGTCAGCCAGACACCCCGCCAGGGTTGGTTTTAAAGGCGTATCTGCGGCAGCAAATGACTTACAGTCACATAGGTTGGAGATGCTTTGTCAATCACTTGAAACTTAACATAGCTCATAAGACAGGTATGGTCCCATATGTCTCTGTAAACCCACATCTAGAAAACCCATACACAGATCTGTCGTCGGTTGGCAATCCTGGGCTATCATTTCAAATGCCTGCTAGTATCCGCCCAAGTTTTATATTTCAAAATCAGTATTTTGAATCAGAATCCTATAGTTAAGAAATGAAACTATGGAAAGCCCACAGTGAACATCATACTCAACAATGAAAAACCTGAAGATCAGGAACAAGGCAGGTTTGCCCAATCCTACCACTGGAAGTGCTTGCCAGAGTAATTAGGCAAGAAAAAGGAATAAAAGGTTTCCAAATTGCAAAGGAAGAAATAAAATTCTCTTTGTTCACAGATGATATAATCTTATATGTAGAAAATCCTAAAGATCCCCCCACACACACAAAAACTACTATAACTAATAATCAAACTCAGCAAAGTTTTAGGATACAACATCTACTCATGAAAATCATTTGTGATTATTGACAATGAACTGACAATGAACAATCCAAGAAGGAAATTAAGACAACAATCCCATTTACAATGGCATTTAAAAAATAAGATATTTAGGAATAAACTTAACCAGAGTGAAATGCCTGTACACTGAAAACTACAAAACATTGCTAAGAGAAACTAAAGAAGACACAAATAAATGGAAAGACATTATGTGTTTGTTCATTGGAAAACTTAATATTGCTAAAATGTCCACACTACCCAAAGCTATCTACAGACTCAATACAATTTCTTTTATAATCCCAATGGCTTTTTTTTTTTCAGAAATACAAAAAAAAAAATCATAAAATTCATGTGGAATCTCAAATCTCCTGAATTGCACCTCCCCCCGCCCCCACCAAATCTTGAAAAACAAGAACAAAGTTGGAGGCCTCACACTTCCTGCATTGAAATCATAAATGCTGCAGTAACCAAAACAGGTACTGGCATAAAGACAGACACACAGACCGATGGACAGAACAGAGAACCCCGAAATCAACTTTGTGCATACGGTCAAGTGATGTTCAACACAGCACCAAGACCACACGATGGGAAAAGACAGCGTCTTCAACTGACACAGTGTTTGGACAACTGGATATTCACCATGTGAAAGATTGAAGTTAGATCCTTGCCTTACACTGTATTTAAAAATTAACTCAAGGGGCGCCTGGGTGGCTCAGTCGGTTAAGCGTCCGATTTCAGCTCAGGTCACGATCTCGCGGTCCGCGAGTTCGAGCCCCGCGTCGGGCTCTGGGCTGATGGCTCAGAGCCTGGAGCTTGCTTCCGATTCTGTGTCTCCCTCTCTCTCTGCCCCTCCCCCGTTCATGCTGTGTCTCTCTCTGTCTCAAAAATAAATAAATGTTAAAAAAAATTAAAAAAAAAATTAACTCAAAATGGATTAAAGACGTAAACATAAAACCTCAAACTACAAAAGTCTTAGAATTAAAAACAGGGGAAAATCTTCCTGACCTTGGCTTTGGTAATGATTTATTGGCTCTGACACCAAAAGAACAGGCAACGAAAGCAAAAATAGACAAAATGGGACCACATCAAACTGTAAAACTTCTACTCGTTGAAGGGAACAATCAACAGAGTGAAAAGGCAATCTACGGAATGGGGGGAAATTATGTATCTGATAAGGGGATTAGTATCCAGAACGTACAAAGAACTACAATTCAACAACAAAAAGCTCCTACCACTCAACAACAAAAACCCTAATAACGCAGTTCAAAAACAGGCAAAGGACTTGAATAGACATTTCTCGAAGCAGATACACAGATGGCCAACAAGCATACGAAGAGATGCTTAACATGACTAATCATTAGAGAAATTCGGTTACCACACACACACACACACACACACACACAGTGGAATATTACAGCCTTAAAAAATAAGGGAAATCTGTCACATGCTACGACACGTATGAACCTTGAGGACATTATGCCGAGTGAAATAAGCCAATCGCAAAAAGGCAAATACTATATGACTCCACTTATATGAGAGATGTAGAGTAGTCCAATTCACGGAAACAGGAAGTAGAACGTGGTTGCCCCGGGCTGGGGGAGGGGAGAGGGAGATCGTTATTCAAATGGGTACAGAGTTTCTGGTTTTGCAAGATGAAAAAGTTCTGGAGATCTGCTACACAACAATGTGAATAGAGTTAACAGCACTGAACGTACACTTAAAAATGGTTACGAGGGTACATCTTATCATATATAGTTTTTGTTTTAACCACAAATAAAACTATACAAGGTGGGGGGGGAGGGGAGTAGAAGCATGAACGCTTGAATATGCCCAATCGAAAGTTACCTTCACTGGTGCCGCACCTGTGGGTTTGTGTCAAAGACCAGGCCCACGACTAACTGAGTAAAAATTTCTAAAACAGCGTGTATGGGCACCAACAAGGAGAGCACCTTTATAACAACTCGGCTTCCAACTGTGGTCTCTTGTGAGAGGGAGGGAACGCCGGTGAACTGAGAAGTCAGTCTCAGGCAATCACTTATGGAGATGTCATAGAGCACCCACGTTTTTTTATTTTTTTTATTTTTTTTAATTTTTTTTTCAACATTTATTTATTTTTGGGACAGAGAGAGACAGAGGATGAACGGGGGAGGGGCAGAGAGAGAGGGAGACACAGAATCGGAAACAGGCTCCAGGCTCTGAGCCATCAGCCCAGAGCCCGACGCGGGGCTCGAACTCCCGGACCTCGAGATCGTGACCTGGCTGAAGTCAGACGCTTAACCGACTGCGCCACCCAGGCGCCCCTCACCCACGTTTTGATAGAGTGGAACTGCCTGACTTTCAAGGGGGTTCCTGATGTGGAGATTCTAGGACCATAGACCACCACGGGGCTGACGGTGGTGATCGGAGAGGCCCTTTGGCTTTGCACATGATCTCGGTCTCTCTGATTGGGCCGTGAGATGAAGTGCGGAGGCCACAGACTGAAGCGCCAGGCGAGGGGATAAAGTGCGGGGTGGTCGTTACACTGAGGGTCTGTGGGTCGGCCAGTGCGGTGTTCAGGCAGAGCAGGAGGCCAGCAAAGCCTTGGAAAGAGTGGACAGGGAAGGGAGACACGTGATAAATCTCAGCATCTTTCAAAGTAGGAAACAAGAGGTCATGTGCCTCCTGATCCGATGCGACAGGGAGCACACGGGGCCGCCTACGATGTGCAAAAGGATTGAAAAAGGATTGCAAAAGGAAAGAAATTAAAAATTCAACCAGGCTCCAATCGTGGTCCAGCTCGAACATCCAGTTTACAGGAAATAGAGCGTATGGTTCATGTACGGCCCATGAGGATTTTAATCAGCAAAACCTGGAAGAGGAATTTCTATAGATCAAATGAACTGGTTTCTTCTACAAATAAATGACATCGTAAAAAAGAAAAGGAAAGAAGGAACTGTTCTACATTGAGAGAGACTGAAGAGAAGTATCAAAAATGCCATGCGCAGAATCTCATTGGATCGTGATTCAAACACACCAATGGTTTTGAGAGAGTCGGGAAAGTTTGAACACAGATGATATGCAGAAATCTATGTTCCTTTTCTCACGTGTCATAGTGATGTGAAATACAAAAGGTATTACATGCCAGAAGTATATATACCGAAGAATTCACGGCTAAACTTACGTGAGGTCCAAGATTCGCCTTAAAGCATTCCAGAAAAAAACATGGTTAAGGGAAAAGATAAGGCAGGATTGGGAATACACCAACCGCTGTTGAAACTGAGTGTGACAGGGGCGCCTGGGTGGCTCAGTCGGTTGAGCGTCCGACTTCGGCTCAGGTCACGATCTCATGGTCCGTGAGTTCGAGCCCCACGTCGGGCTCTGTGCTGACAGCTCAGAGCCTGGAGCCTGCTTCAGATTCTGTGTCTCCCTCTCTCTCTGACCCTCCCCTGTTCATGCTCTGTCTCTCTCTGTCTCAAAAATAAATAAACATTAAAAAAAAAAAGAAAGAAACTGAGTGTGACACATGGGAATTCTCTCCGGGTGTTTGTGTACCCTTACAAATTTCCACGCTAATGGAATGACAGTGAGCCAACTCACGCGGACTAGGTATCTGAAACGGGTCTTGGTGTCGAAGGGGGAAGGGGTAGTGAAAACTTTGAGATCAATAAATGCGTCTTTATCTACTTTACGGGTTTGCTTCAGGGCCGTCTGCTTCACGTGGTTAGGGGCAGAGTCACTTCATTCATTTTCTCAACACTTCCGAGAGTCAGCTCCATGACTGAGCCACCCACACCTAGGTAGACTCCCGGGGGAAGGGAGTGGCCAGATCTGTGAAAGACAGGTACGCGAATATTCACGTCGGATCGATTCACGATAGTACAAAGCTGGAAACACCCCAAGTATGGAAGAAACCGATCAATTAACAGTGTATGTCATTCATACCACAAAATGTTACGCGGCACCGAAAGGAAACCACTGACACACACACACAGACACAGACGAATTTCAAACACCTAATGCTGAGAACCAGACACAGAGGAATCTCTGCCGTGATGTTTGAGCGCAGACACCGCTAATGGAGGGCGACGGATGCCAGAATAGTAGCCGTTCCCGGGTACTGGTATTGACTGGGGAGGGGCAGAGGGACCCTCTCAAGGTGATGGAAAGGTCTTACATCGTGATCTGAGGGCCAGGGTGTGCCTGTGTAAGAACCCATTGACCCGGACGTTTAAGATCGTGTGCATTTTGTGCATTCTAGGCTGTATACAACTCAATTTTAAAAATAGGAAAAGGAAAAGAAAAAAAACAAAACAAAACAACCTTTGAAGCATTTGGAAGTTCCAAGAGAGACCTACGTGATGGTGTAACTTAAGATAATTTTAGGGTCTAAAAACACCTGAGCTCCTGATTCTGCAATCAAGTCCCTTCTGAGTGAAAATGCTGCCTGGAATGTTCTGGAGTCCAGGGTCAGGGAAAGAGTTCCAGTTCTACCCCAGACTTCCATCTTGCTTTTTCCCTCTTGCAAAATACATCAGCCCCGCTTTCCCAGCTGTTTGCCTCAGTAGCAATTAAAGAATCATCTGTTTTTTCTTTTTCTTTTTTTTTCCCGAAAACATTCATGGCAAATTCCCAATCCTCGCCAATTCAATACCCCAAGCCAAATGAAGATGTCATGTACAGACTAACGAGCACGCGGCCTTCAAAGAAGAAATGATTTGTTGTCCCGGCCCTCCTTCTGGGACAGTGAGGGGTTGGGGGAGGGGGGGCTGGGGCAGGGGACCGGGTGGCAGAGTTGGGTAAATAGTACTCACTACCGACCTATGGAAAGAAGACTTGGGCTCTAAGTCTAGCTATTTCTCTGACTAGTTATGCGTTTGGGGGACCGATCATGCAACGTGTCTTGCCACCTGTTCCGCATCTGAGAACTGGGGGTGTGAGCCTGTAGGGAGCCTGTGGATTCACTAAGATCGTGTGCACACAGTTGTGTGCAGGCCCTGTTGTGACTCTGATAGAAGAGGAGGACGGAGAAGCGACGCGCCTACGCGTCTTCTCCTCTTTCTCTTGTCCCTTTTCCCTCCTCCTAACCTCCTAGCGCCTTGAGGGTCCCCAGGCGGTGCCTGCTGTCGTCAAGACCCCACTGCGGCCCCTCCTCTCAGGGGCCCTGTTGCACACCTGCGTTAGACGGGTGGCCGGTGCCCTCCGGATGCCCTCTGACGGGGGGGGGGGCAGAGAGAGCAGAGGTGCTGCCACGATTTCACCGAGGAGGAGACATTGGGATTAACGACGAAGACCCGAAGTGGATCTCTCCAGATGGGGGGGTGGGTGAGCAGAAGCAAACCAGCGGATACATGAACAGGTGCACTACAGGCAGGGCAAAGCCTCCTGTGTGGCGGGGATGGTGGACAAGGGTGGGGGCGGGATCTGGACACCGTCAGGGGCGTCGACTTTGGAAGGAGAAGGGGCAACGTAGCAGAGGCTGTTCTGCAGGGCTCAGAACTGCATTTGGGGACGATATTCCGGCCGCAGATAGAGTTCGAGGCAATGTGTTTGCAGACAGGGAAACAAATCAGGAGGCCCTGGCCACGCCAGCTGAGACAGCATAAAGACCTAAAGTGGAACCGAGGGGAGGATTTGAGAGACGTGACAGATATCTTACTGATTAGCTAGGACTGGCATGCAGGGGGGACGCCGGAGCTGCTGGGAAGAACCTCAACTTTCAGATCAGGGTTGCCGGACTTACTGGCCAAAAATACAGGGCCGATGTCCGGATGAATTCGAATTGCAGGTCATCGGTGAGTAATTTTTAGTGTAAACGTGTCCCGTGCAATAATTCATCTAACGTTCAGATTGCGCCGGGCGTCCTGGGTTTTATCTGACGAGTCTACTTCGGAATCATTTCCCTCAAATGCAAATCTGATTTGCTTAAACCACTGCGATCTTGATTCGATTTCCCAGGTAGATAATCCTCCTGGACAGAGACTGCACTTGTTAGTTAGAAAGAGTGTTTGGGGCCACTGAGCCATCATAGTTTTCCTTGTCAGATGGAGGACGAGCCTAGCGAAGAGCACTTTTCCAGCATTGTGTTTATTTCAGGGGCACGAGCCACCTGTACCGTCATTTATCGGGTGCGTTATTAGATCTATGTTAAATTTGCTCACTTCTAAATTAGCGTTGTCCTAAGTGATCATATCCATGAAAGCCTAAGTTTAGCATGCTAGGTGTTTTTTTTTCTGTACCATTTTTAAAATGTTTATTTACTTTTGGGAGAGAGAACACGAGCAGGGGAGGGGCAGAGAGAGAGGGAGACAAAGAATCGGAAGCAGGCTCGAGGCTCTGAGCTGTCAGCACAGAGCCCGACTCAGGGCCCGAACTCACAAACCGCGAGATCATGACCTGAGCCAAAGTCGGACGCTTAACCGACTGAGCCACCCAGGCGCCCCTTTTCTGTACGATTTAAAATAAACCCATGGCTGTAAAATAATTTTTTTATCCCCATACTACATAAAACTTGCATACATACTCTGGGACATTCCAGGAGAGTAGGGAGAGCTGGGCTGGGGTGGGCTGGTCTGACTCCTACCCTATGGGCCTGGAGCCCCCGTCACTGTCTGGAAGGGGAAGACGATGTCCTGGGGTGCTTATGAACCTTCGCTTGACTGTACTAGACAGAAGACAGACAAGCCCCTGATAAGGGATGGGCATGTGGGACTGGAGCTCATCTTCCAAGGTTCTCCTGGCCCCACTGCCCAAGAAGAGCGACATGGGGGCAGGTGAGGGCCGAGAACTTGGCTGGAGTGGGATTAAAGCACCGATCTCCCAGGGGAGCAACTCCTCTCCCCAGGGACTGTCAGCAGATGTCCAAGAAGGCTCGCCGTGGGATTCGGACACAGACGGCGATCTACCCACTTGCACAATGTCGAATTGTTCCTGATTTGTTTAGAAAGCTTCTCCTGATACTTGGTAGTGGTTCGGGCTGGTGTCAGTCCAACACAGAGAGAGGCCTTTCCCAGGTTTCTTGGTGGAGATTGGAGCCATTGGAACTGGGGCGCCTGAACTCAAACCAAGCAGCCGTTCTTGCCCAGGCCCCTCTGGCCCCAAGAGCCCAGAGGCTCTAATCATGGTTTCAGCACGTCAGCCAAATAATGGCCCTCATGGTTGTGTTTCCCGAATGCCACAAGGCTCTCTTCCCTCCAGGTATCCCGGATCCACCCTGCTCGTAAAAAAGACCTCCGGACTGTGCCAGCATCACTCTGGGCCCTCTCTCTGCTTATCAAAGTCTAGAACCCCTTGGTGTGGGCTGACGGATGCCTGCATACTTTTCCGAGGTGGGCCAGTGAGACGGAAGACAGTAGGGATGTGGGGGATTAGTTAGAGTAAATGTTAGGCTGCTGTAACAGACATAACGAAATGCAGGGACTCAGACTAAGTTATTTCCCGCTCACATAAAATTTCAGGTGACTAGTTCAGACTCCAAAGCGGCTTCCTCAGACCTTCCATCACATTCCATATCCCCGCCGCCAGGAAGGAGACCACAGGCTTGTGTTTTAAGGGGCCGACCGGGAAGAGTGAACGTCTCGCTTCTGCTTATCTTTCACGTTGGCCCCAGCAGAATGACACGGGCAATTGTAGCCGCAAGGAAAATTGGGAACTCCAGTCTTTAGCTGAGTTGCTACTGTGCAGTAAGGACCCCTATTGCTGTAGAAAAAGAGGATAGATATTGGGGAGAACGGACAACTGCTACCACAACGACTCTAGGAAGCTCTGGCGTGGATTGAAGAGGCCATTTACGTTTTCTTTAAAAGGTCTGGATTCAGAGACAGATTGTCTCGTTCGGAGCCAAAGCTCTGCCCCTTCAGCGTGATCTTGGCAAGTTTTGGAACCTCTCTGAACCTCAGTCCTCCCCTCTGTGCAATTAGGTAGTGGTAGTTAGTCTGCCCATCTCACTGGGATGTTGGGAGACTCAAACTAATGTCTCTGAGAGCCTAGAGCAGGTGACGGTCACCTGAAAAGCAGAAGCTATTGCCCTGGGACACCCAGAGGTTGTTTTCTGTTGTCGTGGCCTTTTTTTTTTTTAATTAAAAAAAATGTTTATTTATTTTTGAGAGAGAGAGAGAGAGAATGCAAGCAGGGGAGGGGCAGAGAGAGAGGGAGACGCAGAATCCGAGGCAGGCTCCAGGCTCTGAGCTGTCAGCACAGAGCCCGACGCGGGGCGCGAACTCACAAACCGTGAGATCATGACCTGAGCTGAAATCACGAGTCAGATGCTCAACTGCAGGGACCCGAGAGAGTTCGAGTTAATGGCATTTTCCACCATTTTATCTCTGGCAGTGCACAGCACAGTACCTGACACGGGAAACGGGTCATTAGAGTATTTCCTGGATACGCTTAGGTTGTTGGATTGATATTTTTCAAGAATCACAGTTGGGGCATAGAGCCTGTTTAAGGATTCTCTCTCTCTCCCTCTGCCCCTCTCCCCAGCTCTCTCTCTCTCTCTCTCTCAGAAAAAAAAAAAAAAAAAGAAATCATAGCTGCATTCCAAGAGTTGAAGGTGAAAGTCTTGCAAAGTCTTGCAAGACTTGCACAGTCTTCACGGGACTAAGGTTTTTATGTAGCTACGACCAGCACGTGAAATCAAGGAGAGAAGTTTTCGGGACACAGTTGTTCAGATTCCTGATTCCTGGCAGGACCCGAGCAGGAGTTCACCAATGGCCCACCGTGTCTGGTGTCTGAGCCGCACTCAGTCTTGAATCTGTGGCGAAAGCCGATGGCACTTTGGGCAGACATCCCCCCGGGAGAGAATTTCCCATGAGGTACGGGCACGGCAGCCATCCATCCCGGATTTTATGGCATGGCCCAATTCCACGTCTTTGGCTTGGAAGTCCTTAGAAAGGCACGTGCCCGGGCGGGGAATGAGTCCTGCTCTTGAATTTGGGAAGTATGGTTACAGCAGGCACGTGGAAAGTTCCTTTTATTGCTTCCTGCTGGTGAATCAAAAGTACAGGGCTGGGAGTGCTCAGGACAGCCCGCTTTACCTAGGCGAAGGGAGGGACCTCAGGGCTCATGTCATGAGTCATTCTGTTATTCTGTTGAGGTCAGGAAGCTGGGGGTGGGGGGGGGTGGGGGGGGGGGAAGCTTCTCATAGAGAAAGTCAACTGGGGCTGGAGCAAGGCTGCAGCCTGAGAGCCGGGTCTGGAAAAGCTACAGAAAGCGGTAACAGGAAAGAAGAGAAGCAGAGGCAGAAACTGCTCTTTGGACCTCATTGCACAAAGGAAGGAGGTGACCCAAGGCTCCTTGTGACACAGGAAGAAACACATTTGAGGAAGTGAGAGCTCTCCCTGCAGATCCCTCAGATTAGAGGCCAACCGTGGGTGGCCCCAGAGCAAGTGAGAGGCTCTCTTGTGGTTCTAGCTCTTTCCACACCCGGGTGGGGTCACTGCTGGGTAAGGGTGCCTCCCCCCAGCACTGTCAAACCAAAAGTCTTTTGTTTTCTAGGATCGGTCCATTAAGATGCTCCCAGCACCTTGGGGGCGCCTGGGTGGCTCAGGCGGTTGAGTGTCCAAGTGTCTGACTTCGGCTCAGGCCACGATCTTGTGGTTTGTGGGTTCGAGCCCCACGTCGGGCTCTGGGCTGATACCTCAGAGCCTGGAGCCTGCTTCAGCTTCTGTGTCCCCCTCTCTCTCTGCCCCTCCCCCACTCACGCTCTGTCTCTCAAAAATAGATAAACGTCAATATATATATATTTAAAAAGATGCTCCTGACCCTCATTCCCTCCACCCTTCAGGTCCCAGCTTGTGTGGTGGCTCCCTAAGGTTTAAGCTTTGTGCTAGGACTCGGGAGTCCTGGGGTCCTGCCTGGATTCACTAATCAGCTCTGAAACCTTGGGCACATCGTCTCTCCCCGCTCGGATGCCCGTTTTTCTTGCCAGTCAAACGAGGAGTAGGAAAGATGACAGCTATAGAGTGCTCACCACTCACTGGACTGGTTACTTTGTCCTCGGGTGAGTCGGCAAGCCGACTCCACGCTGGAAAAGCCTGAAAGTGCTAGTTTTCCTCATCCAGTAAAATCTTTTTAATTCTACACACTCAGGTTATTCACTCATTCACTCAAACGCGTACTGAGCACCACTATCTGTCAGTACTGCTAAGGGACAAATGGTGCTGGCTTCTCCTTAAGTAGAAGTCCCTCTAATGTGTCACGTGCTCTTTTGCACGCTTTAGGTAGATCAGCCATCGCGTTTCGTCCTCCCCACGGTGCTATGAGATAATACTTCCGTTTTAGGCTACGAAGAGTTTCACTTGCTCCGTACATCTTCGATTCTAGGTCAGACTCCAAAGGCGGGGTTTTGATACCCTAATTCTGTTGCTGCACAGAAAAATGACACGCGGTTCATTGGTTCTGATCTTCAGGAGGTTCCAGCCAGCAGCAGAAGGCTGGCCTGCGGGCCCTGGAGCCCTTGACACTGTTCATTCGTGCATTGGAACGTGTCCCACCCATCCCGGAAAACCTGGTGAGCCTAGAACACACAGGCAACCCCTTTTCTCTCCACGCCCCCAGCTGGGAGTTCCAGGATCGGGGCCCCACAGAAATGTAAACTGTAGAAACAGTGCCCTCGTGTGTGAGAATGACAACACACGTTTGAACCCAAAAGAAGGACAGATTTTTTTTTTTTTAACGTGAAATTTATTGGCAAATTACCATGAAGCACTTTAGTTTTCAGTCTTTTTTTTTTTTTTCTTCTTCTTCTTCTTCTTTCCTCCTTATGTCTTTGAAACCCGCTGGGGCGAAATGGTGACAACTCACCAAACCTGCTGAAATTTACCCAGAGGCAGATTACGAAGCGGTAGGACCAGCGGGAGAGGGTGAAGGGCGGTAATCTTGAACCGCTTCCTCGCTTCCTCGCTGAGAGATTTGATGTCCTGTGCCAGCCTGGAGAATCAGAACTTCTGTTGTTCCGATCGGACAATGATCCTTACTTCTTTACCCGCTCCTTTTCTTCCTTTATACTTTCTTTTTCATTTCTTTTATCTTTGTCTTGTTTTCCGTTCATTTGCCTCCCCCCTCCCCCCCTCCCCCGCTACTCTCCCCAGCTACTCTTAGAAACAGTTGTATTTACTTATAAAGCATAGCATTTTTAGTTCTCTCTTTTATGTTACTCAAAAAACAGACCTCTTCCTTTTTGAGTGTGTGTTTCGGTGGGGAGGGGATGCAAAGAGGGAAACACTGATAGAAAGAGAAAATCAGATGTGGATTGAGAAGATCCGGATTTGTCTCCATCTATCCCTCCCTCTACAAGGCTAATCCCTTTACAAAGGATTAGCCGTTGCTTATTAAAAAACATACCATACTGGGGCGCCTGGGTGGCTCAGTCGGTTAAGCCATCTTCGGCTCAGGTCATGATCTCTCAGTCCGTGAGTTCGAGCCCCGGGTCGGGCTCTGTGCTGACAGCTCAGAGCCTGGAGCCTGCTTCAGATTCTGTGTCTCCTTCTCTCTCTGACCCTCCCCCGTTCATGCTCTGTCTCTCTCTCTGTCTCAAAACTAAACAAACAAACAAACAAAAACATACCATACAAATGACACAATATGTAGTTTGGGAGGCATGATGTAGGAAAACATGTAATAATGTAAAGTTCAGGGCTAAGACCAGCACAAAGTAATGCATATCTGTTCATTTGCTCAAAGTAGGTCACAAGATATTTCATTGTGAAATCTCTCAGAGAAACCAAGGCAAAGAGGAACAAACGATCAGTAATCGTATTTATCACGTCCATTAGGTGAAAACAAACAATTATTCTTTGGAAGGACGGTGCTGTCTGCTATTGGGACCTGAGCATTTCTCCCATGGGTTCTCGTGATGGGAGGGCTGAGTCGATGGGAAACGTCCTCACCAAGGCCCTCGCCATAGTCATAGTAACAAATCTCCTACAGTCGTTGCTTGTAACAGTGTTCAAAGTAAGGCTGATAGTGTAACTCCAAGGTACAGTGCAGCAAAAATAAAACCAAACAAGGGGAGAAAACAATGTAATCCAATCAGGCAAGTCGCTGCTACTCTGGTACATTTCAAGGGTACATTTTAGAATAGCTACAAAAGTGAGTGGACCCTTGTTCTCGGGAAATCTACCACCCACGTTATTTGTCCTGACTAGGATTTTGATAAAACTGAACAAGGCAGAATATGAGGCTGTGATCTCTTCAAGAACCTGCGTTATTGATGAAAAGAAGATTATTGTGCTTTTAAGAACTAAAAGGGAGGGGTGCACTAGGATTCCATCCAGACACATGGCGGGCCGGTGCCCCATCCCATCTCAGCGGAGGGTGAAATACAGGTGCCTAGAAGCTAGAGCCAAAATGTCTCTCAGAAAACATTTCGGGGTCTCCTCCAGCTTATGAAAGAAAGAAAGGGGCGTCAAAAAAAATCTCAAACTTTCGTGGACTCAGGACCTGCTAAGATACTTGTTTAAAATGCAGAGCCCTGGGATCCCCCCCTACCAAAGATCTTGATTTCATTGTTCTAGAGTGGATCCGTGAATCCGCATTTTAAACTCAGAAACAACTGGGGCAAGTCACTGCCTTAAAATGGGGCCGGGAGAATTCTAGATGGGGGAAAAAGAATTCCAAGCCGATGCCGGCGATCGCTCACTGGGGCAAAAATCTCCGACTAACACGCCCTGGGCTGACACGAACTTTAAACTATAGTTTCCTGGTCAGCCCTGCAGGACGAATTAGTTTAGACTTGTGCCCCTTCCCCCCAGGAACTACACGTTCTAACCTGAGGGAAAGATTTGCGGCTCTAAGCCACGTTTATGTCGGAAGATGTTTGCCAAAGTTGTTTTGATTTTAGAATAGAGAAACCCAAGTGAGTGGATCAATCAGAATTAGGTGTGGCTGCACGTTAACAGGAAAATCACAGTGGCTTAACGAACATGGGAGCTTACTGCTGTCGCACAGGGATGAGTCTCGTACAGCTGTCTGCAATGTCGGGACCCAGCCTCCTTCCACTGCCCTGACCTCCAGCATGTGGCTGAAGACCGTTTGCTGGGGCTCTTGTCATCGTTCTGTATTACAGCTAGCAGGAAAGAGGAAGGGTGAAGACAGATGCAACTCCTTCCCTTTAAGGACATTTTCCAAGTTCGTGTTTCACGGCCACATCCGGCGGGCAGGGATGTGGAGGTCTGGGAAATGTACTCTTCGTTTTCGACGGCCACGTGCCGGGCTAAATTTGGGGGTTGGCCGCAAGAGGAAGAAGGGGGAGATGGGCATTGGGAGACCTCTACCAGTCTCTGCCGTCGTCGAGCAGACGTAGATCAGGCGACAAGGTCAGTCAATGGTAGAAGCCATTCCGAGGGGACAACATTAAAGTCATGTCACCTTTTTTAGAAAAAATCTTTCATTTTTGTTTCTATTAAGATAATGTTCATGTTATTATGGTTTTTATTTTTATTTACCTGGTTTTTGATGTTTATTTATGTTTGAGAGAGGGAGACAGTACGCAAGCCGAGGAGGGGCAGAGAGAGACAGAATCTGAAGCAGGCTCCAGGCTCTGAGCCGTCAGCACGGAGCCCGACGCGGGGCTCGAACTCACGGACCGCGAGATCGTGACCTGAGCCGAAGTCAGACGCTTAACCGGTTGAGCCGCCCAGGTGCCCCAGAAAAAAAAAAAACCTTTCTGATCTCAGGAGCAGACACTCATGCTTCCTTCTTACCTCAGAGCAAAAGCAGTTCACAAGATACACCCTGAAAAGGCGATGGGTCGAAATCCCTCTGCTTCTTTCCATCCTTAGCGTTTTGAAAACGGCACACGTGTAATACGGCTGTGACAAGCCCAGAGGCCCAGGTTCTCTCCTGCCACAGCCCACCCCCCGAGTCCTGCCTCACGGGCCGTCCTGGGAACGTTTGGGGTGTTTCTCGTCGGACAAGATTACGTCTCCCGCTCAAACTCGTTACCTGATTTCTCATGCCTCCCCTGACTTCTATTTTGTTTTGTTCTGTATCCGTGTGGAGTTTTACTGTTATTTGTCACGAAGAGGGAGGCGGGGGGGGGGGGTCAAAGATTAGAGATGTTAGAAAGGTAAAGGGGCTCAAGACATCACAATGTGTTCTTAGAGGTTATTCCTTGGTACGTAAACCAGGAAATGTAAACGGGACTAGGTTTGCTCTGTTGTTTCGTTTCGTTTTGTCTTGTTTTGTTTTGTTTTCCACGTGCCTTAAGGAAGTTTCTTTAGTTGGAATATCTGATGGCTGGAGAGGAGCTCTTGTCCCTCCTTTTTGATTTACTTAATTGTTTATCCAATGCTGTCTTGTTGTACGAAAGACTCAGGGTGGTCACAGTACAAACACGTTGACATTGGAGTCAAGTGATGGAAAAAGGCAAGTGTGGTAAGACTTATATCAGTGGCCGGGTAGGTGACAAATGAGGAGGTGAGCCAGGTGGGGCTGGGGAAACCATACCTTTCTAAGGGACAGCTGCCTTAAAATGGCCCAGGCCACCTGACTGGGTTTCCTCAGAAGATGCCAGAAATGCAGATTTCCTGATATGACTTCCAGAAACGCTATTTAAAAAACAAAAACAGAAACAAAATTTCAAACTGGAATCTCTGAGGTTAGAAGCCGGCTGGTAGTTTTCCTCGGAGAGGCGGGGACCGCCGGGAGGAGACGTGAGCACGATTGCCTGGAACATTCTGAGTCTTCCCCTGGGCTGGTTCTATGGGTGTGTGCAGTTCGTGAACGTGTAAGGGGGGCCACACGCTTAGGATTTGTGCCTTTCCCCTCAGATGAAAAGGTAAAAGGCAAATTCGTGTCGAAGCATCTGCAGTCTGGCTAAAGTACATCTCTAGCCTGGACTGGAGAGGCAGACACCATTTTAACTGTTGAAATAAGACCACAGAGGAAGTGGGGTTGTCGATATGGAAGGGCCGGTCCCAGGGTCCAAGAGTGATGAACAGGAAGTCAGAAATCCACTTTGGAGCTTCCCAGCAGCCAAAGAAAAATGGGAAGTAAAAAAAAATATAGTCATTTCAACGTTTATTTATTTTTGGGGCAGAGAGAGACAGAGCATGAACGGGGGAGGGGCAGAGAGAGAGGGAGACACAGAATACGAAACAGGCTCCAGGCTCTGAGCCGTCAGCCCAGAGCCCGACGCGGGGCTCGAACTCACAGACTGCGAGATCGTGACCTGGCTGAAGTCGGACGCTTAACCGACTGCGCCACCCAGGCGCCCCAAAATATAGTCATTTATATGGCATGGCAGGCCAAGGACAGAAAACAGATCAACGAATACCCGAAAAAACCTTCCCGGGCACACAAAACTGACAACACATTTTCTGTGTGGTTTTTGTCACCGGGTGAAAGAGTTTTTATTTTTTCGTCTCGGGCTTATTTTATGAGTTTTGCCTTGCCGGACTGGGAAAAGAAATTTCTTTTTCATGCGAAAGTAAATACGTTCATATATATGTATATATAGAGAGATATTATATATACATATATAATACCTAAATTAGATTATTACCAATACCCCCCAAACTGCCGATGTGTCTTCCTCTCAGCCCTCCGCTTCCCCAGTAGAGGTCTGTTATCCTGAATTTTGTGTTTTAAATTCCTTGGCTTTGTCTGTCTATCTATCTATCTATCTATCTATCTATCTCTCTATCTCTCTATCTCTCTATCTATCTATCATCTATCTATCTAGTTAGAGAAGGCACAAGTGGGCAAGGGGGAGAGAGAGAGAGAGAGAGAGAGAGAGAGAGAAGTGGGGCTCATCCGGAGTGGGGCTCGTGTTCACCTGAAGCGGGACTCATGCTCACCCGATGTGGGACTCGAACTCACGAACCGTGAGATCATGACCTGAACCGAAGTCACATGCTTAACGACTGAGCCACCCAGGCGCCCTAAATTCCTTAAGACTTTAAAAAAAAAAATAGTTTTACCGCACACTATCTATTTATAAGCTATATAAGCTAAATTTTGCTTCTTTTTGAGCTTAAAAAAAGGCATTGTAGGATGGGCCACCTTTGGCAACTTGACCTTTCCCACTCAGCTTCGTATTTCTAAGGTGCGTTGACATTGACGCGGGCAGAGAGAATTTATTTTCATTGCTGTATAACGTTCCACCAATGGGACTTGGTCTGATGGGAAGAAATTCAAGACTTCTTGGAGAACTACCAGCACAGAGGCTCTTGTCTGGCCCTGGATGTGTGGGGTTATGATGGGTTGCTCCCACCTGGAGCGTAAGAAAGGAGCCAACACGGGGGAGAGCAGAGCGAGGAGGTAGGAAGAAACAGACCTGGAGGTCATCACTTGAACCCCAACCGCAGCCACGTCTGCACGTAGACCTTCTCTTGGGCTCCGTAGTAACAAGAACTCGTCCAGGCTCACGGTCGTGCTTTCGTCAGTTTGAGGGCCACTTTGCTGACACTTACCCAGACACTGTCCTCCCAGGTAACCATCTGAGAGCATCTGAAAGACAAATGGAGGGAGAGAGGCCATCTTCTTCGATGGTCTTCCCTTATGTGGCAGAAAGGAAGTCGGCCTCTCTCCCTCCATTTGTCTGGAAGACAAATGAATAATACTAACAATGCATTTGATTACGCAAGCTCTCATGTGTGCATACGACACATATGCATGCTGGCGCGTACTTATAGATAAGTGACATAAGCTAGGGAGGGAGGAATGGGGATTCTCTGTGTACTCGTCGAACAATCCAGCAATTGCACTCCTTGGCATTCACCCAGAGGGGCTGAAAACTTATGTCCATACAAATAACCTGCACACAGATGTTTACAGCAGCCTTACTGACAATTGCCGAGACTTGGAGGCAACCAGTATGTTCTTCAATAGGGAAATGAGTAAATCAACTGTGGGACATCCAGATAACGGAAGATTGTCCGGTGCTAAAAACAAACGCGCTATCACGCCTTGAAAAGACGCGGAGGAACTTTACAT
The DNA here is from genome assembly GCF_016509475.1 of Prionailurus bengalensis. NCBI lineage: Eukaryota > Metazoa > Chordata > Mammalia > Carnivora > Felidae > Prionailurus > Prionailurus bengalensis. Next base: position 10,165,897 of record NC_057360.1, on the reverse strand, counting down.
GCGTATTATTAAGTGAAAGAAGCCCATCTGAAAAACCTCCATACTCTGTGATCCAAACTGTATGACACTGTGAAAAAGGCAAAGCTATAGAGACAGTAAAGGGACGAGTGGTTCGGGGGTGGGGGTGGGGGTGAGGGAGGGACGGACAGGTGGAGCCCAGCGGATCCCGAGGCAGCGAAAGTACTCTGTATAACATCGTAATGCTGTGTGCGTGTCATTACACGTCTGTCCGAACCCACAGAGTGTATAACACCACGAGTGAACCCTCGTGTAAATTGTGGCCTTTGGTTGATCCTGATGCGTCGGTAGGTTCATGGGTTGTGACGTATGTGGCACTCTGGTGGGGGGGGTGGCGCTGTTGAGAACAGAGGAGGCTGTGCATGTGTGGGGTGGGGAGCATATGGAAAACCTCTGTTCCCCTCATTCTTGCTGTGAACCTAGAATTGCTTTTTAAAAAAATTCATTTTTTGGGGCGCCTGGGTGGCGCAGTCGGTTAACGTCCGACTTCAGCCAGGTCACGATCTCGCGGTCCGTGAGTTCGAGCCCCGCATCAGGCTCTGGGCTGACGGCTCAGAGCCTGGAGCCTGCTTCCGATTCTGTGTCTCCCTCTCTCTCTGCCCCTCCCCCGTTCATGCTCTGTCTCTCTCTGTCCCAAAAATAAATAAACGTTGAAAAACAAATTTTTTTTTTTAAAAAAATTCATTTTTTTTTGAAAGGCAGACCGCCACCTTTTTTTTTTGAAAGTGCAGCACCTCATTTGGATGTGTCTGGACTCTTGGAAGCTCGAGTCCTCTACGTTCTCCTACAAATAGACCTTGAGAGCTTGTTTGGGGACACACACACACACACACACACACACACACACAGAGTGAGCCATTCGGAGACTGGGAGCAGCCACCACAATGAAGAGTTAAAAATCCCTTTTTCAGTTTTGTAAGAACTGGGTCAGTTTTCAGACCTAGAACCCATGAACGGAGAAGAGGCTGCATCCCTTGGAAGAAGGCCTTGTAACACCATGGCAGGTGTAAATGACAACGATGTCCCCAGTAGTTCCCTCCCACGAAAAGTAAGAGCTAGGTAGTTAGGTCACTGTACGCTGAGAAAAGGGTGTATTCTGAGGACACAGGTTCAAGGGGGTACGACGCCTGGAAACCCAAAGCATCACTTCAGCCCCTCGTCCCAGCAGGAGCGGGTGGGGACCAGGTAACAGCTGGCCTTGGTCTGGCTCACAGCTGCTCTCCTGGGGTCCACAGGCTCTCCCGGGGGTCATTTTCCCTGTCCCCAATGTATAGTTTGAAGGGGGCAAACTTGAGGGTCAGCAGAAACCCTGTATTGGCCTGAACAGTGAGGTATCATCGCGGGGAAGGCCTGCTGCTATCCTCTGAGGTGTCCCCTTACGTCATCCGTGTCATAGGGGAGAATAGTGGTGACTCGTGCCACCCTGGAGAACACAAAGGACGTGCGTTGGTGGCCTCCGGTGTGTCTCCATTTAACTGATCACCCCGGCCTGACAGGGACCGTGGAGGATGACAGGAGACTGTGGCAAACTCTACCGAGTCACAGCGTCGACAGCAGCTGCTGTGACACGTGCTCTTTGCTAGTGAATTAACACTAATGTGTCCGTGGTATGTGGCCGTCGGTTTGGATCCACATCCCTTTCTTGCCCTGTCAGGAAGGAGAATCTGAAACAGTTCTTATTCGTGTGGGAGTCCAAAGTATACATTCTTGCTCCTCTAGAACCTTCCCTCCTTCTGTAATAATATAGTAGAGGGACCTGGGCCTTTGGGCCATGGGACGTGGTCATCACATTGGTCCATCTTATTGCTGACATGGTGTTATTCGGACCATATGACCAGACAATGGCTAACACATTGGAAGAACTGTTGAGACACATGAGCCCTACTTTCTGACCCTACCCCAGTGTGGGGGTGGGGAGTGGTTATGGCCTGGTGGTGGTGGAAAGTCTCTCCACCTGCTTTTGCTGGGCATAGGTGGAGTCTTAGCTTTTTTCTATGGTATTTGGCTGGAGTAGAGAGATTACTGTCTGAAAGTTTCTGCCTTGCTAGAATGATCCATTCATCGTCTTTGGCTAAAGAGAACAGACTTTTGTTGGGACTTCCCCCTCCCCCATCTATGCCCATTGGTGTTTCCAGGTTGCCAGTTTCTTTACTGCAAGTCTGGGACATATGAGACAGAAGAAAATGCAGAGAAACCACCACCGTGTCGTTCCTCAGGTCCCGTGGCCTCTAGCCGGTCACCCACTTGTTCCCCACCTTTCAGAGTCTTATGTTTTTTTTTTTAAATATGTGTATACTTTCCAGAGTTTCCAGTTGTACTTAGTGGGAGGAATAGAGAAGAGGAATATTCATTCCGTCTTCTGGAAAGTGGAAGTCCAGAAGTGTTTGATCCACAGAAATGAGATCTCTCACAACCTAACATCGGACCAAGAGATCTACAGGGGAAGCACAAGTGGGCCCATGACCCTGAGATTCACTGGTCCTTCACCTACCAGAACACTCAGAAAATGCCATCCTGAGAGAGCCACGGAACGCCCTCTGGAAGGCACAGCGGAGGTGCTGGGCTGGAGTTGACACCATGTGAGGACTGGTGTCATCCTCCTGGACCAAGCACGCATTCCTGGCCACCAATCATTATACGGTGTCGTGTCCCCAGTAGGTAGACTACTCGGGCTTGGAAACGGGGTAAAAGTGAGAGAGGTCCTACTTATCATGGCTCCAAGTGGTCTATTTTGGAAATGTGCTCTTCCTGCTCCACAATGCTGGGCTCTGCAGGTCCAGAGGTCTTGGCTCCCAGGGGTGTCATGCATCCACCCATCACCTTGGCTTTCTCATGCTGAGAGATCAGCATGAAAAGACCCTGATCATTAGGAGGAGGCGAATCTGCTATTATACTGGAGAGACAGATGAACTCCTCATTGTCAACCTTTCCGTGGAGGGGTGGGGTGAAAGCAGAAAGCATTCAGAGAGTGGGGATTTGATTTCTTCACTCTCCTGACTTCTAGCGCCTTGTAGGGCTGTTCTAGCTTCTGCTGTCCTAACTCATCTCCGTACCCAGTCTCACACCACCGTTGCCAAGAATCTGTGTGAAGTGGCCTCTAGGCGGCGCCACTGCCGGAGATCTTGCCTGCAAGGACAGGGTACTCCCCTTCTGCCTCCTCAGCGACTGATGCTGCTTTTTGATGCTTCCTGGCCTTCTGGGTTCAAGCTTTCCTGTCTGTAGAAAGCAGGCTGTCCGCAACAGCTCAGATCAAGGTTCCGAATGCAGCCTGTCCATAGAGGGCTGTGGTTTCCCAGGGGTTAAATTCTTTCTTTTTGCGCACGGAAACAGTGACAGGGTCAGCTCCCCAGTCTGAAGAGTGTCCAGAATCCTTGGGGCTTTTCACTGGGGGGAACAGATGGATGCAAAGACCGAAGGAGTATGCTCCGGTGACAGGCATTAAGCTGGGATCTTAAGTTGTGCTCTAAGCTGTACAGGCTATAGGAGAAAACCCAGCCCCCCAAATGTTTAACTATTGCCCGTGATTTAATCACCCATTTACTAATTCGTCCACCCGTCAGTGCTTGAACACTGTCTGTGCCCGGGGCGATTCCGGACTGAACACACACAGGGTCCTTGCTCTGGTCTGAACATTCACGTCCTGCGCAAATCCACAGCTTGGAAGCCTAACGCCCGGTGTGATGTGTTAGAAGACCGAGCCTCTGGGAGGCGATTAGGCCGGGACTGGTGCTTTTCTGAAAAGAAATCCCCAGAGCTCCCTTGTGGCTTCCACCACGTGAGGATACCAGGAGAAGCCGCTGACCCAGCACAGGGCCCTTACCCGACCATGCCGGCACCTGATCTCGGACTCCCAGATTCCAGAACTTGTGTTGTTTTCACACCACTCAGTCTGTAGTGTCTTGTTACAGCAGCCTGAACCGACCAACTTAGCCTCCTGCTCACGGAGTTTCCATTCTAGCGGAGAGGGCGGACAAACATAATTATTCGTGGTGGTGAGCGGAGGGGCTGTGGCTTGAGAGGTCAGCCGGGTGCAGCCCAGGTAGGACCTCGTGGGCATGCAAAGGAGGACGGACATTCAGTGGAACGAGGAGCTGCTGGAGGGTGTCTGGAAAGAAGGAACATGCTCTGCTTATAATTACTTAAGGAGCATGGGAATTTTTTTTTAAAGTCATGTCTACAGCAACGTGGGGCTCGAACTTACAACCCTGAGATCAAGAGCCGCATGCTCTACACACTGAGCCAGCCAGGTGCCCCTGAGAGTTGTGTTTTTTTACCGGTTGTTCTGGTCTAGGATTTTTCACACGTCTTTGATGGAATCTATATGGCGAAGCCTGTAAAAGATTTCTAGTTCATTCTAGTTACCACAGCTGGTGTTCTAGTAGTCACCTGGCGGCTAACAGTAACTTCTGTCACAATTTAACCTCCAAGGTAAAGTCATCCTTGTCTGCATCAAAACCTGTGATTGTCCAAAATAAAAGCCCATGCTTAATACGTGTAGCTTTTTCTATCGTGCAAAAGCTCCTTACATGACAAATAGAAATATTGGGGCACCTGGGTGGCTCGGTCGGTTAGGCGTCTGACTCTTGATTTGGGCTCAGGTCATGATCTCACGGTTCGTGAGATCAAAGCCCCTCCTCGGGCTCCGTGCTGACGGCATGGAGCCTGCTTGGGACTCTCTCTCTCCCTCTCCCTCTCTCTCTCTCAAAATAAATAAATAAACATGAAAACTTGGAAATATTTTTCAAACAGTGGTTTAAGGAATGGTGCGTTAAGATCTAAATGACGCAGGGGCCTCATACGCGAGCCACGCAGCGTCTTGACGATTCAATTCTGTCTGCCGCTACTTAGCTTTCATTGTGCTTCTTCCTTTTTAGGAAAAACTATTAATGGCCCCACATTCCCTAACTCCCCCACCCCTCCCCAGACCACTCATCCGCTTTCTGGGGAAGTGAAGATTTTGACACTGGACCTAAGCATCTCGGAGGTTGTAGAGAAGCAACAGGGGGATTCAGTCTGCCGCCTGTCACCTGAAGACCTTGACCAAAGCCAGCTTCTCATCCGCCTCAGACACAGTCTCCAGCCAACGACAGCTTTACCTACCTAAGTAGCTTCTGTTTGCCCGGAGACAAAGCGGGTCACGTTAACAGTAACGCTCTGGGTTTATGGTCCCCCACCTCCGCCCACGGCAGCGGGACCTGGCCCCTCTCCCCCAGCCTTCCCATCACCCATCCCATCAGGATGTCACTCTGACATTGTAAAGAAGTCATGGAAAGACCCTGACTTCCATCTTGCCGGCCCTCTCTCTTTCTCCCTCAACCACTTGCTTCGAAGCCAGCTGCCAGGAGGTGAATGGCCCTCTGCAGAGGCCATGTGACGAGGACTGGAGGGAGGCCTCCAACCAGCAGCCAGCAAGAAATGGAGACCCTCACTTGAAAACACACTAGGGACTGCATCCTACCTGTGAATGAGCCTAGAAGCAGACCCGCTCCCAGAGGAGCCTGGAGGTGACCACAGTCCCTGGCGTCAACAGGCCCACCACCTACCGTTGGCTCTACTCCCTTCGTCCTACAGCTCCTTTTTCCCAACACCCCGTGTCTCCCTGCCTGTGTATGTTCTACTTCCTCAGTGTAGACCTCTTCCCTTCCTCCTCCCCGCCCACTTTCTCGCTGTCTACGAAGCTTCCATTTATCCTTCGAGGTTCAACTCAACAATTGCCCCTGATATGGAGCCTTCTCTAGGTTCCTTCCTCCACGTTTCCTCTACCCCTTGTGAACTCATCCACACAGCACTAGTGTGGATCTGACCCAGTCAGAGAACCAGGGCAGCTCTGTGTGAAAAGGCGAGCATGCAGGGTGGGTTCTTGACCAGGGTCAAACCCAGACATAAAGAGAAGAGAACTATTTCCCGGTGGGTCCACGGGGGATGGAGAGCAGCTCAGCCTGTTCAAATAGAGACGGAGAGTCCAGATGAGAAGCAGCAGGGTCTGGATGGTTGGTCCAGCCACTCCTCGCTAAGGGTTTTCCCCAATATTCCAACGAGGAGGGTTTGCCAATTAAGAGCTCAAGTACCTCAGTGTTATTCTCGAGCATCTCTGCTTGGTCAACCTCGCTTCCTACTGTTGATTTTAGGCCTTATGTGCAAAGAATTCCATCAGATATTATTAGCCAGGCAGCCATTCGATAAGCATTAATTGAGTGCCTACTTCATGCATTGGGAATGCAGGGGTGGATAAGACAACATTCCAGCTCTCCTGGAGCTTGGGTTCCAGCAGGGGACACAAGAACGAGTAGCTATATAAATAAATATAGTTATTAGAGTGTGGTAATCGCTATGAAAGAAATGGACAGTGCTCTCCACTGAAGAGTAAGAGAGGAGGGCCTCTTAGAAACAGGGGTCAAGAAGGCACCTCTGGGAAGTGCATCTGAGTGGAGATCTGGAAGGCAGTGAGGTGGCCATGCCCATAGATGAGGAGGAGAATGTGGGGCACCCGGACACCAGGAGTAGTGCAAAGACAGACACTGAGGAGAGGTTCTTGAAGTTGGGGGGGTTTGTAGACCTTGTTCTTTTAAAAAAAATGTTTATTTATTATTGAGAGAGAGAGAGAGAGAGCACAAGCAGGGGAGGAGCAGACACAGAATCTGAAGCAGGTTCCAGGCTCCGAGCTGTCCGTGCAGAGGCTGATGCCAGGCGTGAACCCACAAACTATGAGATCACGACCTCGGACGCTTAACTGACTGAGCCACCCAGGCACCCCCGTAGACCTCATGTTAAAGCTCCAGTGCACGGAGACCAAGTTCCAGGCACCTGTTTTGCTATGGAGCTATACTAGGGCCTGGTGTTATTCTGAATACTGGCAGTAAGGGGCATAGCAATACATAAAAAACATTTTTTTTTTGTCCTCTTGTAAAAACATCATTGTGAAACTCACCAAAGGCCCATATTTTGCCTGCTACCAGACGATACAGCCAAAACAGCTGTCAGATACCATCTAATCCAACCTCCTTTCAGATGAGAAAACTGAGGTCCAACAAGGTAAAGTGGAAATCCCGGGGCCCACGACTTGACTGCGGCAGTGGTGAGATGAGAACTCCAAATGTGCAATTATGTACACTCTTCCCTTAACAGGTTAAGGCAGCTCCTCAAGTTACTTGTATTTGTTTTGAAAATTGTAAACCCGATTTTCCTCCTCTTAAATTTCTCCCTACCTAGTTTCCCATCTAGCTTGAAACTCTTTCCAATTCATTTGTTCAAAAGGAAACCGACTTTGGGGCGCCTGGGTGGCGCAGTCGGTTAAGCGTCCGACTTCAGCCAGGTCACGATCTCGCGGTCCGCGAGTTCGAGCCCCGCGTCAGGCTCTGGGCTGATGGCTCAGAGCCTGGAGCCTGTTTCCGATTCTGTGTCTCCCTCTCTCTCTGCCCCTCCCCCGTTCATGCTCTGCCTCTCTCTGTCCCAAAAATAAATAAACGTTGAAAAAAAAAAAAAAAAGGAAACCGACTTTGATGAAGGGTTGTTCACACTCCTCTCACCCCAAGGTGAAAGCAGTGTGTGCAACGGCATTCTTTGTCTACGAGAGGGAACCGAAAACTCCCGTTCACAGTAAACAGTCTTCTTTCTATACAGAAGTTCTCACTGAGTAGCCTGAGAATCTGCTCGGCTGAATAAGGGGAGGGTGAGTTTGAAAGCAGAGGCCGGACTTTGGCTCACATACCTGTTGCCTACACCTGCTCACATGACTGGCCCACAGTGGCTGAATGAAATTACTTCACCCGTGTTGAACACCTAGCCTCAGAGGGCCAGGTATCTGCCAGAGCCGGATTTACAAAGCTGACGAACTCTTGCACAAGCATCACCACGCAGCATTTATAACAATTAAGATGGGGGTTTAAAGCCAGGCCAGAAAGAGTAGGATTCACTCCAGGAGCTGTGACCAAAGCTTATGGGTACAAAGAAAGTAGGTCAGGTGGTATGAACTTATTTACCGATTCGTAGAATATCATCATGAGAAGGTGTCCGGATGGGACTGAGGGAGCCGTGCCCACCGCTGAGCGAACAGCACACGGGGCACAGTGAACAGAGCTCACAATGCTCTTCCTGGAAGAAGATTCTTAGGAGCATGGCCTGAGAGGGGCAGTAAGGGTGAGAGATTTGTGAAAGCACTGACCCCTCAGATGACTTAACAGGTCCAAAAGTGGTTTCGAGAAGTTCAAATTTGTGCATGAACACCGAGAGTCCACCAACAATCCCTTAGCGTCTCTGGGAGACTCCTGGGCCAGGAGCAGCTTGTAAGGTGCTAAACTTGGGGCCTTCTGTTTTTCCCACTTTGGTACGGAGAGTGAAGTAAACCGAAAAGAGGAGCATAGATAGAAAATGCAGCATTTCATCTCACGTGCCTGTCGGATATCCGTATCCAAAGGTATTCTCAAAAGGCGTGTGTGTGTGTGTGTGTGTGTGTGTGTGTGTGTGTGTGTGTGAAGACGCCCGCCTTCTCCTAGCAGGATGATTTAGGCGACTTCCCTAATTTCTCTAAGCCGCAGCAAACCTCGCACTGGGGACAGTCTCCCGGCCCTGAAAGAGGCGGCGGGCAGGTGCGGTGGGGAGGTGCTAAACAAGTCCCCGCCCCAGTAGGTAGCCCAGCACGCAAGGGACCCGCCCCCTGCTCCCCCCCCCGGCTCCGATTGGCCTCCGCGGAGGGGGGCGTGGCCGGCCTGCGCCGCGGTGGGCGGGGCCGGGCGCGCTCGGCTAACCCCGGGCGCCTGTGGGTGGCGGGGCTGCGGCCTCTCGCAGCAGTCACCGCCATGGCCGGCCGAGCCCGCGGGTCCGCGCGCGCGCTGCTCGCCGCCCTGCTGGCGCCGGCGCTGGTGGCGCTGCGGGTGGCGCCGGCGCGGGGCCGGGGCGGCCGGGGTCACGGGGACTGGGACGCCGCCGCGGCGCTGCCGCCCCGCGAGGACGCGGCGCGCGTGGCCCGCTTCGTGACGCACGTCTGCGACTGGGGCGCACTGGCCACCCTCTCCACGGACCAGGCGGTGCGCGGCTGGGCCTCCGCCGACGTCCTCTCGCTCAGCGACGGGCCGCCCGGCGCGGGCAGCGGCGTGCCCTACTTCTACCTGAGCCCGCTGCAGCAGTCCGTGGGCAACCTGCAGGTGAGCGGGCGGCGACAGGGCCAGCCTTCCTTTCGGTCGCTCGGGGACGGAGGGCGGGGCAACCAGAGGGAAGACTTTGCTCGCGGCCCACGGCCCTGCCGCCTCTCTCCCGAGCTGGCCGGGCGGGCTTTGCAGCCTTCTGACTGTTGGGCAACTCAGTGCCGGGAATTTCACGCACGCCCCCGCCTCCGGGTCGAATTCTTTGCCAGTGTCTACTTGGAGGACTTCGCATCCCTGACTCGTCCTGGGGCACGGCTGCGCGTGTTATTAAAAGTCTTACAGGGCTTGCCCTTCCTAGGAATTTTCCCGTCAGCAGCAGGAAGCTAACACACAACGTCGTGAGTGATTAATGCAGTCTTTAGGCTCCCCCGGTGCGCATGACCTTCCCTGGTTAGGAGCAGCACTGAGTTGGGTCTGGGTGCTCATCCTTTGCCCACCTTTTGTGGCAGGGCCAGGTTTACAACTCTGGTGGACCTCTGCTGTCCCGCGAGTGGTGTGACCGCTGCGCAGCGCACTGAGTGCAGCAGTGGGCTTCGGATGAAGAACTGGAGGCATGAGACCGGTTAAATAACCTGCCCAGAGCCAGTAGCCAAACTGGAATCTTTTTTTTTTTTTTAATTATTTTTAACGTTTTATTCATTTTTGAGACAGAGAGAGACAGAGCATGAACGGGGGAGGGTCAGAAAGAGAGGGAGACACAGAATCTGAAACAGGCTCCAGGCTCTGAGCTGTCAGCACAGAGCCTGACGCGGGGCTCGAACTCACGGACCGCGAGATGGTGACCTGAGCCGAAGTCGGAGGCTCAACCGACTGAGCCACCCAGGCGCCCCCAAACTGGAGTCTTAAGCCAGGTCTGTCTGCCGTCAAAATACAGGACACAGAATGGTGGCCCCCAAGCTGCCCGTGTCCCTCGGGCCAGTTGTCTTTGGTCCACAGAGTTCTGTTTGGTTTTTAACAAATTTGAGTTACAGTAGTCCCCCCCCCCCCCCCCCCCCCCGGCCCTTATCCCTGGTTCCATTTTAGCGTTTCAGCTACCTGAAGTCAACTGCATTCCAGAAGCAGAAGATCCTTCTGAGGGGTTGTCTTACAGTCTAGTAGCGTAGTGCTAGGTTGCAAAAGCCTAGATGACACACACATGTCATCTCGTCATGTGGGCATTTGATCATCTCTCATCATCCTCGGAGGAGGAGTGAGTACAGGACAAGAAGATATTTGGAGAGAGCACATCCACATAACCTTTATTACGGTATAATTGTACCGTTCTATTTGTTATTGTTGCTAATCTCTTACTATGACTAATTTATAAATCGAACTTTGTCACAGGTGTGTGTGTGTGTGTGTGTGTGTATGTGTGTAGAAAAAGACATATGAGGTTCGGTACTATCCAGGGTTTCAGGCAGGCATCCACTGGGGGTCTTGGGTTGTATCCCCCCGTGGGTAACGGGCGGGGGGGGGGGGGGGACTATTGTAGCTACCGCCATTCAAAAATTGAGATTTCAATTACAGATCTAAATGTTTAACTTCTTGGAAGATCCGTGGCCCTGGGGGCTTGAATTCTTTGAGCAAAACCAGAAGCAGCTGCCTCCTTTTAAGGCACAGACACCTCTGTTCACCCTTCCCTTACTCCCAGCCCCCTCCACCCTCTTAGGCATTTGCCCAAAGGAAGCTCATTCTGTTCAATCAGTGACGCTCAACCTTGGCTGCAAACACAGTCACCTGGGAAGACTTTTAAAAATATAGTGCCGAGGGATTTTATTAAAAAAAAACAACTCCCGGGGCGCCTGGGTGGCGCAGTCGGTTAAGCGTCCGACTTCAGCCTGGTCACGATCTCGCGGTCCGTGGGTTCGAGCCCTGCGTCAGGCTCTGGGCTAATGGCTCGGAGCCTGGAGCCTGTTTCCGATTCTGTGTCTCCGTCTCTCTCTGCCCCTCCCCCGTTCATGCTCTGTCTCTCTCTGTCCCAATAATAAATAAAAAACATTGGAAAAAAAACAAAACAACTCCCCATTCCCTCCCTGATGCTTCTCATGAGGGAGAGGGGATGGAGAACAACTACTGCCCACGACCCTATTTAAACTCGTGCGGATATGGTCATCTGCGTTGCAGGAAGGAGGAAAAGTAAGATGTACAGGGACTGTACGGATGTCAGTGACAGACGTCACTGGTGAGTGACCAGCCACTGATGACTTCCAGGTAGAACTCCAGCTCAGGTCTTTGACAGATCTAGGGACACAGTGTAAGGAACCTATCCAGGATTTCAGGTATCCATGATGGCAGTGAAAAGGTGTGGCCACATCAGAATGAGTCTGACTCGTATTCCATCAGTTAACCAGTCAGATTGGTTTATAGTTTCTGCTTTTCTTCCCGCCTCTGCCTCCTGTCTTCTCCCTGTCACCCAACCCACCCGATTACATGCACACAATGCCACTCAGCATTTCCCTCTGCCCAGAAGCCTTCAACAACAACCGGCTGCCTAGAGCTGCGTAAGATTCACTTGGGAGGTTTGTTAAAAATACGAACACCGGGGCTGGGACTCGAGCCCAGAAGTCAGCATTTTAACAAGCTCTCCAGGCAGCTCATTCTTGGAAAGCACAGACAGACATTGGCCTTACAGAATACAATTCTGACTCTTTAGCTTGGAGTTGAGCCCCCCACCCCACCCCCATCCCACCAAAGCCTCTCTTTCAGGTAGATTGGGTTTCTCATTACAGTCATGTCCCACGTTTTCCCAGTTCTGTTTCTACAATGCCCTTTACCTTTATTTTATTTATTTATTAAAAAAAATTTTTTTTTTCAATGTTTATTTATTTTTGGGACAGAGAGAGACAGAGCATGAACAGGGGAGGGGCAGAGAGAGAGGGAGACACAGAATCGGAAACAGGCTCCAGGCTCTGAACCATCAGCCCAGAGCCCGACGCGGGGCTCGAACTCCCGGACCGCGAGATCGTGACCTGGCTGAAGTCGGACGTTTAACCGACTGCGCCACCCAGGCGCCCCGCCCTTTACCTTTAATATGTCATCCCACTTCTGTCCCGATTTTGAAAATCTTCTGAGGCTCTCTGTACTGTCCATATCATTCCAGGCTATGTTGACATCTCCTTACCCTAAACTGTACTGTTCACTTGGCGATTAGTTATACGCTGCCTTCTGATCTCTTCTGTGTCATTTTCCATTATTTAAGTTTTGTTTATGTCTGACTTTACAACCAGATTATAAAGTCACAGAGAAAGGACTTTTTTTTTTTTTTCCCCTCCTATGGCGCCTTGCCTAATAGTGTATAGACAGTGAATGTTTGGCGAAATGATTTCAGGGAGTTCCCTTTATAACCAATGTTGTGATGGGTCACCATGAGATGGCAGAATTTTCCACACAAGCCGTTGAAAGCGCTAAATGCAACGTGTGAATTTTGCTGTACTTTGTCAGCAGTGTCTTTCACGAAGCTGATTTCTGAATAAGAAAGAATTGAGAATTTTGCCTGCTTCACTTTTTGAGTCTAAGTGTTCTTCTTTTACTGCTGAAACAGGAATGAACAACTTCTCCAGTTTTGAAATCACATGACAATTTCTGCTAGCATAAGATAACCAAAAAACATGATTCAGCTACTTTCTTGCTTAAACTATACAATTAGCTAGTTGGACAACTGTGGTATTTTTATGCACTAGTTTCGTATTAGAGTCTAAGCCTTTAGACCTTTCAGTGAAAGCTCTAGACCAGCCTTGTATTTGGGTGATCCTGTAATTGTTAATTTCTCTGGTTAATATGAAACAGCTTAAAGGCTTAAGAAAAAAGAGTGTTAAAATAATTCTTACTGAGTTAATTTTAAATCTGAAACCCTACCCCCTGCTTTTTGGGAGGAAAGGTCAAGATCAGTCTCTATCCAACAGGTGATTTGCTCAAGTGGTCAGTGGTGTTTTACACTTCATTGTTTCATGGAAGAATGCTCAGCTCTAGGGACAGTGTGTATGTAACTTGTGAAATTTATTACCTCTCCAGAGACAATATTTCATGTGGGAGTATCTTTATTTTCTCTCTGCAGGAGAATCCACATGCTACCCTGACCATGTCTTTGGCACAGACTAACTTCTGCAGGAAACAGGGATTTGATCCCCAAAGTCCCCTCTGTGCTCACATAATGCTGTCAGGAACTGTTACCAAGGTAAGTGGTTATCCCACCAGAACACAGACAGGTTTTAGAAGAGTATCACCTGAGGGGCCTGGGGGTGCTCAGTCGGTTAAGCGTCCGATTCTTGATATCGGCTCGGGTCATGATCGCGAGAATGCAGTCATGAGATCGAGCCCCGAGTCGAGCTCTACGCACAGGGTGGAGTCTGCTTGGGATTCCCTCTCTCCCTCTCTCTCTGCCCCTCCCCTGCTCGTGCTCCCTCTCTCTCTCAAAATAAGTAAATAAATTTTAAAAAAGCATCATCTATTAACAATGAAAGGAGATATTTTAAGAATAAAATGAAAATGATTTGTGATTGAGATAATATGCAATTTCGTGAAAGCTAAAGACTTAAATCAGTTCATTTCGTGTAGGTGTTCGATAAGGTATTGACGCAGAAAGCGAACTATTGTTTGAAGCTGAATGGATGTCGCTCTGTAAGGTGCATCTGCTCAACCAGAGGTCTCTGCTCCTGGCCATGCTGTTCACTGCACAATATTTCCCACGTGTGGGTTCCTTGTCTCCATATTTTCACAGTGGCTTACGGCAGAGAGCCTACCAAGTGAGCGAGGAGAGGGGTGCCCGTTATTGGAGGCCAGACGTGGGTTTAGACAGTGGGGTGATTGCTGCAGGGCAGAGGGCAAGGTGTCCTAGCGCTGATCTGATTGCCGAACCCGCACATTTGCTTTTCGACGTCGTCAGCCACGCTGACCTCAGACAAGTTTGATTTATGGTCTGGACGTCCCGTGTGGGCGCATCTCTGTGGCTGCATTTCACCAGAGAAAGGAGGGGCGGCAAACACTCTTGAGTTCCACGGTGCTTCTTTGAAAGACTTTTATCTTTTGTGAACTTGCGTCTCCGTGTTTAAGATGGCTTGTCCTGGGGTACGTGTGCTGACGTTTTATCACGTGCCCCGTGCCGGGTACGCTGACACTTGACCGCGAAAGCTGGTGCCGGTGATGGGTTCCCACTTCAGTAAATCTCTTACCGCCAACACCTGGACTCTGTTGTTTTCTGCTTTTCTGCGTGCGTCCTTCGTTTTCTCTTGATCCCTTAAGTCGAAGATCAGGATTTGTAACTAAATGAGCGCTTTAGGATTTGTAGAAGAATCACACATCCTCAACGGGGTTGCGGCCATGAGTCGTTTACATCACGTGTGTCCTTTAGGTGAATGAATCAGAAATGGACTTTGCCAAGCAGTCGCTGTTCGTCCGACACCCTGAGATGAAAACGTGGCCCTCCAGCCACAATTGGTTCTTTGCGAAGTTGAATATAACCAACATCTGGGTCCTGGACTACTTCGGTGGACCCAAAATAGTGACACCCGAAGAATATTATAATGTCACATTTCAGTAAGTATTTACACAGCTTTCTTCTTTCTAATGTTGCCGCTTTTACTTGCGGTCCTCAATCTTTTAAAGCCAGGGGGCTCTTAACTCTTTCTTCCACCAGGGGACCCTTTGGCAAGCTGGGAAAGCCTCTGATCCCCCCTCAGAATATTTTTTAGGAGTATAATATACATTGGAAATACAATGGAAACCAACTATATTGTATTGAATGTAATGTATTGAATGCATTGAAATACATTTACAAAACATAAGTTAATTCATACATTATATGAATATAATGTAATGTATTGAAATGGATTGAAATACATTTATAAAAATATTTTTTAAACGTGTGGTATAGTAACATGTTGACTTTTAAAAAACATGTTGACTTTTTAGTGAACATATTAAATAAGATTTAGTAGAGAGTCTATAATATTGTTGTCCTTTCTGAGTAGTGAGGGCTGAATTAATTTAAGACATCTGCGACAGCTCTAACATGATGTGAAAGTATCTGTGGGTTCTTTATTTCTGTTGATGACAGTCACAGATACGCTGTCACCACTGGGGTTTATTGCCCACATTCATCATTGAAGGAAATGATAAATTTCAGGTAGAGCTTAATGAAAACCTCTCTTTTCCATCCAAGTTCACAGAGCCCTGAACTCTGCCTATAGGCTTGGACACCAGGTTGAGAACTTGTTTGTCTGTTTTGTTGTTGTTTTTTAAATGTTTTTATTTATTTTTGAGAGAGAGAGAGAGACAGAGGTCACAAGCGGGGGAGGGGCAGAGAGAGAGGGAGACCCAGAATCTGAAGTAGGCTCCAGGCTCTGAGGTGTCAGTGCAGAGCCTGATGTGGGGCTTGAACCCACAAACTGTGAGATCATGACCTGAGCTGAAGTCGGACGCTCAATCGACTGAGCCACCCAGGCGCCCCTGGGACCTTGTTTTAAGGCTATGCTTTGGGGCCCTGGTTGGAGCCCAGTTCTGGCCCATGACGGCATTTTTCCATGAGCACCAGACTTCGGCACTTCTGGACTACGAATGGTACACATCCGAGTCTGAGCATGCGGTCCCGCGCCCATCGACCTCAGTGCTGTGAATGCTGGGGGGCCGTGTGGGACACCCACCAGGAAGTGGACACTTGGGGGTGAGGAGGTTGCCACCCAAGGGGCCCTGGGAAAGAACAAAGAAGAAAATAGCCTGGAAATGGGAAAAGAACAGGAAAAAGGGGTGTGATCAGATCCTCTGACATTAGGTCAGGGTTCAAATGAAGGAATACAGAGGACTGGGACTTTTCCCGGGTGACACGGGTCACTGGCATAGCTGACATCCTCAAGGCCCAACAGCCAGTGATCATGGCAGCAGTGATAGCAGCTGGGGCTCGGTGGGCGCTGTTCGGGCTGCCGTGAACCGCCTGCTTTCTCCCCACCAGACGTTCGGTAGTGTTTCTCCTCGTCTGGAAGGTGGAGGGCTGGAGCCCCGAAGAGTAAGTCTGATGGCCAGTATGTGCTGGTGCCTGGACCGAGACCCTGGCATTCTAGCCCCGGGGCCCCCACCTTGCTTCTGCCCACGAAGATCGACTGTGCCTCTGGTCACCTCACTGCTGGCTGGCTGGGCTCCTCGCCCGGTGTCAGCCATGTGACGCACTTCTGCTGTATGACTGGCTGCTGTTTGCAGAGATTAGGGTGACGATGCTAAGTTGGACCCGTAGGTCATGGTCATTTGGGGGCTTCATTCTCAGTGTTTCTTTATTTTGCCTCTTACTCTGTTGTAGAACAGTCCCACACTGGAGCGCTGACTTCCCGTCACCCTTGTAAATTTCTTTACGGCAAAGCTCGGGCTTTATTTATTTAGTCAATCAATCCCAGACAGGGCCTAGGACAGCGCATGGCCCAGAACAGGCGTGTGGTAAACACTGGCTACTTGTCAGGCTGATAATTTGAGACAAAGATCCTCAGCTCCTTTGAGTAAAGAATCCGGCAGTGGTGTTTATGTTTGCTTCTGTGTATGCAGAAGAGGCACAGGCCAGTGATTCTCTTCTGGACCCACAAAACCACCTGACTTTATAGGAATACAGACACAGCAGTTCCAGCATCACGACCGGGCAGTGAATTCTCCAGTAAGCTGGCTAAAGTTTGTAAGACGTGACCATCTCTCACGTACAGTCATTTTTGCATAAATGACGTGCCCGAGGGCAGTGCTTGCTTTAATAACAAAAATGAGCTTGCCCCTGTTGAATAAGTGAGTAAAATAGATAAATTTGAGGTTCCCATTTTATTTCACAGACGAGTGAGCCTTGTCTGCAGCTCAGAGAAAAGGCGGAGCATTATCCTGTCCTTTGGAGAGGAGGACCAAAGGCTAGACCAGAGTCGGACCCCTTCTAAGGCAGGACACCCGAAATCCTAGAGATAGACACGTCTGACCACTAGTTGTCCATTTCGGAGTCCGGGAGTGGACCCCTCATCATCCTACCCGCCTCGTTTGCCCGTAGCCCAGGAGACGGTAATGTCTGTGAGGGCCGAGAGCCTGCACGCTCCGAGGGAACCGCTCCCAGGGGCCTCGTGGCTTTCTGGAACTTTACAGAATGGCCGGCTTGCGCAGCTCAGTTTTGGAAGATGTTGCTTCTCCAGATGCCATAAAGCCTCCGCATCTGAAGTCCGTTGCATTCTGGTGGAGTCTCGAGAGAGCTTCAGTACAAGTGCCACTTAGTAGGGCTCACGTGGGGATTGACCGAATCTGGTGTGGCTCGTTGGACTGTTGGGTCCAGGCCACGAACATATTTGCACGTGGACCGGAAGGTTCTGCCGCCACACGGCGCATCTGCGGGCGTCCCTGAGTGGGCGGTTCTCAGGGGTCTCAGCAGTCGCCTCCTGTCACCGTTGAGCCTGAGCTGCAGGGTGCTCACCCCACGGCCCCCCCTCCAGTGCTCCCGAAGGTTCCCCAGCACAGGCACAGGGAGTAGGAGGCTGTAAGCCACCGTCTGGCCCGGTGTCCCTCACCTGGATGTGGTTTCCTGGTAGCTGTGGCCAGACTGCGGCAGGAAGGGGGGTCTAGGTGGCCTCCCTGGCTAAACTCAGTGTCGTGGGAAACTTGGCTGATTCCCTTCTGTCCTCAAACGCTGTTGTCTTTTAAGTGAGCTGTCAGGTGTTCTTGGTGCTCATCTGTGCTTCATCCCAGCGACGCTTCCTGGAGCGTGCGGCACCGCACCCGGAGGCGAGGGGTGCTGGCTAAAATGAAGATTCCAGGGCCCGACCCTACACGTGCTGATACCAGAACTCCGGAGCAAGCCCAGGCGACTCTTGGGTACCTGAAGCGGCTGAAATTAGCTCCAAATTTCAAGCTTCTGGATCAGGAGTTTCTCTCGTCAGTGATTATTAACTCGTAGGATTTGTCAGCTCGGTTTAATGAAATCATTCTTCCTCTCTCTTGCCTTCTCTAGGTGAAGCAGAATACAGCGAGTTAACAGCACCCGGCGGGTTGCTTGGGATGCTCCCACAGACTGGAAGGGCTTAATGCGTCTCTGTGGAATGTTTCCCAGAGGCACGTGCTGATTTGCTTGCTTGCTCGTTCGCTCGCTCGCTCGCTTACAAGATAGCGCCGGACTGATCCTGGATTTCTCGGAAGACGTGGTTGCTAGATCTTCTATTTTTTTCAAATTTTGAAGCCATTTTCATAGAGTTATGCCTTCATTATGACCCAAGAAGCTTTGGTCTGTCAATTCCAAATGGTTTTCTAACGGGGCTCCTGGAAGAGGGGTGGGTGCCAGATTTAGATTGCCCATTGGCATTGGAAGGTACTTGAAGACGTGTGGGTGCTTTCCGGAAGCCCCCCGGGCTGGGGAGAGGGCGTCGCTCACCCACGGCTGCACCAGCACTGCCCAAGCCTGCTCGGCAGGGCTGGCCTGTGTCACCGCGCGCCCGCAGGTATGTGGCCGAGCCAGACTGTGGTGGGCCACTGGTGGACCTTCCTCCCCGTGGTCCATTTGTGTCCGACAGTCCTGGGTGGTGCTGATCCAACGTAGGGCGATACTCTTTCTTACAAAAGAACTTCTTTTTCCACTTTCCAAATCCGAAGTGATAATTACCTAGAACGAGAGAAGTCCATAAAAGCTTCTGAATTTCATTTGCCCCCCTGTGCGGACACCGTATAATCCTCGTCCTCCACTGAAAACACACCTACGCACATGTACACGCTGTCTTACTTTTTGCCCCCACATGGCTTGCAAAAGAAAAAAGAGGGGTGAAGGGGATCTTGTGGAAATCATTTCCCTGTTTTGTAGGTTAAGTTTCCTGGACGTAGACCAGCTTGAGCCAGGTCCAAAGCCCGCGGCTGCCCAGTGCACTCTGTAGCTTGTTAACTAACGGCGCTCTCAACAGTGGCCTAAGGCTTCCTCAGCTGTTCTGAACCTTCAAATGGCTCCCATGTTGTTACCACCTAACGGGTCGTCGGGGAGAAGATAACACGACTTTAAAAACCAACCACATTTCTCCAGAAAAGAAGAAACTGTTTGCTTTAGTTGCCTAGATACGTGGTTTCTGAAGATGAGGGAAGGTGCCTCGTAAAGAAGTGTGTCAGGGATCAAGCCACTGAATCGCTAGCTAAGAGGAAGGAAGTTGAATGGGAGTCATTGTGTTTGAAAACTACAGAACGAACCTACCTAAAATTCAGCAAACGGCTTCTGATTAAGAAAAATGACTTATCTTAAACTTGGTAAAATAGGTTTATTCCTCAAAATAATTAAAAGCGTTACTTTCCTGAAATGTGTTGGATTTATTTTCTTAACCGTAGACGTTAATATTTGTGGCGCTTTGTTTCATTGCTGGTGAAACCCTTTTGCGTTTTAATTTTAGCATGCTGTTAAATGGGCCCTTGGCTGTTTCAGAGCTTACGGCGAATAATCTGACTTTCTCCCGTTGGTAAACAGCTCACCGCGTCCTAACACTTGGGGGGTGGCCAGAATGCAACCTTTGTCAGGGGGCTTTCCTTGTGATAGAATTAAGTTGATGATGGGTATCTGCTTTTCTACCTTTACCGCACTGTTGTGAGTTTTGTCTCCATCATCTTATATAAAAACATACCTGTATTCAGGTAAGATCCAGTTATCACATAGGAAAGTCAACCGCTTTTTCATAGCAGGTGCCGGAGATCCCTTTACAATTCGATGTGAAGACGAAGTCTCTGTTGTGTTCTGACTGACCACCAGAGGGCGCTGTAGACCACTTTTCTGGAAACGCTGGATTCTTGTTTCTGGTTTCTTGGAGATGGGGATCAGATCCTTAAGAATGACACCCTGGGCCGGGGTGTGGGTGGACGGCCTTGATGAGAGGACACTGGGGCAAAGGCAGCCTCGTAGGGGCAAGGGGAAAAGCAGAGGCTTGGTCTCAGGCTGTTGCTGCTAGGAATTTATCGCTCCCTCCGTGTCATTTGCTTCGGGTCCCTTTTTATTCCACCTACAGCAAAAGAGGGACAGCGTCGCCCCCTTAACCAGATAAGGGGTGAGTGTATCAAATGGTGACTGGCTTTCTGGCAGAGAGCAAGGCAGGCCGTGATCAAGAAAAGAGAGAATAACTGGGCACCTGGCTGGCTCAGTCGGTTAAGTGTCCGACTTCGGCTCAGGACGTGATCTCACGGTCAGTGATTTCGAGCCCCACATCGGGCTCTGTGCTGACAGCTCAGCTCCTAGAGCCTGCTTTGGATTCGGTGTCTCCCTCTCTCTCTGCCCCTCCCTGCTCATACGCTGTCTCTCTCTCAAAAATAATAAACATTTGGGGCGCCTGGGTGGCGCAGTCGGTTAAGCGTCCGACTTCAGCCAGGTCACGATCTCGCGGTCCGTGGGTTCGAGCCCCGCGTCAGGCTCTGGGCTGATGGCTCAGAGCCTGGAGCCTGTTTCCGATTCTGTGTCTCCCTCTCTCTCTGCCCCTCCCCCGTTCATGCTCTGTCTCTCTCTGTCCCACAAATAAATAAACGTTGAAAAAAAATTAAAAAAAAAATAAACATTAAAAAAAAATTAAAAACAAAGAAAAGAGAATAGGGGCGCCTGGGCAGCTCAGTCGGTTAGGCGTCTGACTTCGGCTCAGGTCATGATCTTGCGGTCTGTGAGTTTGAGCTCCACGTTGGGCTCTGTGCTGACAGCTCAGAGCCTGGAACCTGCTTCAGATTCTGTGTCTCTTGCTCTCTCTGCTCCTCCCCTGCGCATGCTCTGTCCCTCTCAAAAATAAATAAACTTTAACAACAACAAAAAAAAAGAATAAAAGTAGAAAGGGAGTGAGCCCAGATGACTGCATTTGGTGGATGTTGGCTTTGGGTCTGTGCTTAGCAGGTCAAGGCTGTTTGTCTTTACCAGGCCGTGGCCAATAATTGGCATTTACTCTGTCTTCTAGTCCAGGCTCAGATTCCTTGGAGGCACGAAATGGGGTGGTGGCAATCCTTTATGAAATGCGGCAGGGCCCAATGAAATCAATGCACAAATAATCTGGCTTGAGGTTGTTAATGTCATGGTTCCCTTCTTAGCAATATTCAGACTGAAGGTCACAAAGTAATCGAAGAGCAGAGCCTACTATCCTGTAGTGGGGCATGTTTTCAGTTTTAGTAATGAAAAAAAAAAAAAACCATTCTCCTTTGTGCAAAGCTGGTAGGTCAATGTTTTTTAGGGGAATTCCAAACTGTCACTTCAGAGCAGCTGCTTTATAAATTTTCATCTGACAAGACCATTATAATGTAAGTCCTTTTTGGAATCAAAGGAGGTGTAAATCAATGAATAAAACTTTATCCTTTTCGTATATATATGTGTGTATGTATATATATATGTGTATATATGTGTGTGTGTGTGTGTGTGTGTGTGTGTGTGTGTATACATATCTGTATCTGTGTGGAAACATTTTTTTAAGTTTAAAAATTCATAATCTCACCAGCCAGCATGGCTGCGAATATTTTGATGTGTTTTCTTCCAATTTTTGTGTCCGTGAAATATTTAAATGAGACCAAGATCATGCTGTTTAGTGATCATATATCACACTTTCACTTAATCATAAGCTTGTTATGTTACCAGAAACCGTTCGTGAGGACAGCTTAGAATGGCTGCAGGATATTTTGTGAGATTGGGGTCCTCCGGGTACCAAATAATGGTCTGTATTAGCGCTCTGTTGCAGGAAACCTCGTCAAAGTAGTTGAAGCAAAAAGAGCTCGCTGATCTTAAAATATTCCTTTTGAACTCAGTCTTCCTCTCCTGGCTCCTCTTTCCACTGTGTTGGTTTTAATTGCCGCCAATTGAATCTTACGGCAAAGGGGATACATCTTTCCCAGTGAGAGAATCGTTCCTGAATAATTCCTGTGTCCAGGAGTGGGCTTCCCCCATTGGCTGAGTTGGGTCCTGTGTCCTTCCCTGCAGCTGGGGGTTCAGAACGACAGGGACGGGGAGAATTTTGAAGCAGGGCTCCTGAAAGAAAAGGAAAAGTTAGGCTAATGAAAGGGACACTGGACGGACAGAAGCTAAGGACTGTTGTCACTTTCTCCAGTTTTTTTTTTTTTTTAAATGTTTAACACAAGCAGGGGAGGGGCAGAGAGAGAGGGAAAGAGAATCCCAGGCAGGCTCTGCCCTGTCCGCACAGGGCCCGTGTGGGGCTCGAACTCATGAACCACAAGATCATGACCGGAGCCGAAGTCAAGAGTCGGATGCTTAACCAACTGAGCCACCCAGGCGCCCCTCACTCTCCAGTTTTTGAACATTGAAGTGACTTCCAACTCCTCCCTCGTATAAGAGGAAGCTCTTTCTGCATAGAGTGTTTTCCACATCTCTGTTTATTTCCTTAGAGAGATTCCCAGCAGCGGAATTCCCACGCCAAAAGCTGTCAGTACTTGGTCCAAATTGCTCCTAAGAATTTATATCGATTATCAGTCAGTCCTGCAATCGACATGGGATAGTGCGCACCTAGGGCGCTGAATTTGATAGGTAAAAATAACATGCTTTTAATTGACGACTCTCAGGTTACTGGTAACATTGGACATTTAAAAACTCAAATACTAGTTGCTTTCCTTTGCTTTAAGTATCAAGTGGCAACCCGTAGGCTGAGTTTTCTCAAAACTAAAGGTTATGATTGTCATAGGACTTGATTTTACAGATAAGTTCATCCACAGCGTTTTATCTCATCCTTGCTTGGGACACACATTACTTTCCCTTCTATAGGGAGGGAGCTGGAGTCCCCAGGTGGTTCGTTTGGGGGTGTTCACGCCATCGCACCTCAGGCTGGCTCCTTAGCTCTGTCCCTAAGAATCCAGTGACCCCTCAAGCGGCTGGTTCATATGGGTCCTCTGAAGAACTGTTGGCATAGACATGGCAAGGGTCACATGTCAGAAGAATGCACGTTTCACTGGTAGCGCACTGACATTTTGGGGGCAGACAGTGCCAAGTACAGGAAAGGGTGTGACTTCAGGAGCCAAAGGGCTGTGTTCCAATGCCGACTCCACCACTTGGCCAAGTGGCTCTGGCAAGTGCTCTGCTGGAGGTCCCTTCTGTAGGTGGGCGATTGGCATTGGTTAGTCTCTGTCACCGTGTTATTGTGCGGGATGGCCCGAGGCCACCCATTGCGTGGATGAGCTGGTCAGCCTGTAGAGGTGCAAAGACCTGGCCATTTTCTGGGTAATAACACTGCCAGAAGGTCACGCCTGTCATGTGTTAGTCACTGGCCTCCACTGTGCACTGGGAGCAGACCCCCCGCGCCCCTCCATGTGCTGGGTGTGTGCTATGTCCAAGGACAGGAGAGGGGGGCAGCTCTGGGACCCTGTGGTGAAACCTGGTGAGAGGTCAGGCCCCCCAGGCCAGGCGCTAGAAGAGCCTGGGGACGGCAGTATGAACAGCGGTGGCTAGAGGTCCCCGTGGAGCTGCACTGAACTGTCCAGGGAAGCTCGCCCAGAGCAGGGAAATCCTGTTCAGTCCTCTCAACCCAGGGCCAGACCAGCTGCCCTGCTGGAGTTCAGGGCCCCTGTTTGCCTATTTTAACTTCCTTACCTTTCCCTTAAGCTGGTGACCATCCTAAGGAGCCATAAAGGTCTAGTTGGGGACCCATCTGTCCCTGCCCAGCAGCCTCCAGAGGTGGGCTCCCTTCAGACTTACTCCTCGAGCGGGACACAGGCCTGTATGGCGGAGCGGGGGGGGGGGATCCCCAAGGTCCAGCCTGGGCTGAGAGAGGACTTCCGAGCCACCAGCTGCCCCCATCCCATGCAAACTCAGTTGGTCCTTCCCCTTTGCAAATGACCAAAATACAGGCTGCATGAAGTCAGAGCCTCTCTGGTGCAATCGGACGGGGTGGAGCCCTGCAAACCAGCGGCAACCTGTGAAGGTCTAATTGGCTTTATTGAATGATTCCTGAATCAGGCAGCGTCTCATCCAGCAAGTGGGGGGGAGCTCCCAGGAGCTACACAAAAAGGGGGGGCTTCTTATAGGCAGGAAGGGGCAGGGACGGGGAAAGCGTGGATTACCTCATCTTTCTTTGGGGGAACAAAAGGGCCTTTGGGGTAGATACCCTCACGGGTGCTGACCAGAAAATTCCAGACTGACCAGTTAAGACTATGTTCGTGGAGAAGGCTGAAACTGCAATTAGGTTAGGTATTAAGCCTCAGTCTGGTGATGTGGGCTTAGCACAAGGGACTCCATTTTGGGTCTGTTGTGTGTGTGTGTATGCGTGTGTGTCCCTTATGTGGAAGCCTGGACACAAGGCCATCGTCTGGCCTGCACCCTCAGTCTAAGTGCCGCAGGGCTAGGTAAGCTGGCTGGCAGGGCTGAAAGGGGAGGGCGCTGGACAGGCAGGAGTTGTTATACGTAAATATAATTTCCAGCTAGAAGGCAACACGCAGGGGCCATCTAGTTTGGCCCTTCTGTCTTTTCTTTTTCTTTCTTTCTTTCTTTTTTTTTTTTTTTTTAACGTTTTTTAATTTATTTTTGGGACAGAGAGAGACAGAGCATGAACGGGGGTAGGGGCAGAGAGAGAGGGAGACACAGAATCGGAAACAGGCTCCAGGCTCTGAGCCGTCAGCCCAGAGCCCGACGCGGGGCTCGAACCCACGGACCGCGAGATCGTGACCTGGCTGAAGTCGGATGCTCAACCGACTGCGCCACCCAGGCGCCCCTGTCTTTTCTTTTTAAAGACAAGAAGAAGAAAGTACTTTACTTTTTTAATGCTTCGATGACAAACACAAAGACATTTTTTGTCTGACAAATACTTACCCAACTGCAAGTATGTACGAGGCATGGCACCAGGCAGCCCTCGGGAGCCGCTTTTCTGGTAGACGAGCCCACACCATTATTGATTTCTCGGGATGTTTTCCAGTCTCAAGTAATTAAAAAAAAAAAAAATCCACCTCCAAGTTCGGCCCCTTCGTCTTTGAGCTGCAGACATCAAGGCTCAGGCAGGTAAAGTGATTTGGTCAAGGCCACCCAGCCAGGTAAGGGCGAAGCTGGGACCCTCTCCTGGGTTTGTGCATTCCCCCAGGAGCAGCTCTCTGCCACATCGCACTGAGGGGAAGGCCGTCTGGGAGAGTCGGAGGAGGGGATAAGCCCTAGGAACGGTGGAGAATATCCGGGCTCTCAGATGCCCTGGCATCTCCCGGTTTGAAGCTCGCTCATTGCAGATGATGATTTTGGGTTTGCTCAGATGCCCAGGAATGGACTCGATAGGCTTCTGTGGCTACACTTATCGCCTCCACCAGCCCAGGGGCCGGATCCACACGGGGCAGAGGCAGTGCGTTCCAACGTGGTGCCCAAGAGCTGCGAGGTTCAAGACGAGGAAGCACACGGGGGCCCTGCCCAGGGGCGGAGACCTCCCTCCCTCCAGAGGACTTGTCCATGCCACCCGCCCCACCAGCAACCCTCCTCACTCCCTTGGGGCACCTGTCATTCCCAGAAGGACTTTGCGCACAGCATCTCGCCCCTGGAGTCCTTTCCCCAGGCCACGATGGGGAATGTCACCTCCCCTGAATGGTGTACATGGAACCAATTCTTCCCAACACCTATTCTGGGCACATTCTTTCAATCGTCCGCCGAGGAGCACACCGTCAGCCAGCACGTGGTAGGGCTGGGATTCGAACCCGGGGCTCGTGTCTTTCCACCACTGCGGACCAGCACCGGGAAAACCTGAGTTCCAGTCCTGCTCCGGCCACTTAGCAGCCTTGTGACCTTGAGCAAATTACTTCATCTTTCTGAGTCTCGGCTTCTGTAACTATCAAACGGGAACTGTACAAGCACTATTGACTACCTTGCTGAGTCGGAACGAAGAGTAAATATGACGCATACACTAGAGTGACCGGGGACGCCAGGTCCCCATTGAAGCAGAAGCAGCTCTCTTTCCCGTGGAAGCCCCTTGACTACCGATGGCAATTCGCAGTCAGTTAGAATTCTTTTCCTCCCCTGACAGCATCTCTTTAATTTTACCCACTTCCCAGCTTGTTTCTGCCACCTCTTGCCACCTTTGAAAATCTTTTAGGGGCACCTGGGCGGCTCAGTCGATTAAGCGTCCGACTTCGGCTCGGGTCATGATCTCACAGTTCGTGGGTTCGAGCCCCGCATCGGGCTCTGTGCTGACAGCTTAGAGCCTGGAGCCTGCTTTGGATTCCGTGACTCCCTCTCTCTCTGCCCCTCCCCGCTTGCACTCTGTCTCTCTCTCAAAAATAAATAAACATTAAAAAAATTAAAAAAAAAAGATAGATCCCAGGCGCATCTAATCTTCACAGAGGAAGAAGGAAGGAGCTTCTTACAGCTTCTCTTTGGGAGACAGGACTGTGAGACGGTCTCCAGAATTTCCATACGTTGGTGTATATACACCCTGTACAATCTCCTTGTTTATGGGAAGGGCCTGTGAATATGATGAGATATCACTCTTGCGATTATGTGATGCTATCCTGGGTGGGCCTGACCTAATCAGGTAAACCCTTTAAAAGCAGTTTTCTCAAGCTGGTTG
Organism: Prionailurus bengalensis; assembly: GCF_016509475.1. Taxonomy (NCBI): domain Eukaryota; kingdom Metazoa; phylum Chordata; class Mammalia; order Carnivora; family Felidae; genus Prionailurus; species Prionailurus bengalensis. The sequence continues at coordinate 10,139,301 of NC_057360.1, read as the reverse complement.
CAGAAGTGAGAGATGGGCTCTGGTTGGCCCGGGGGGAAGGCAAACATCATGCCATGAACTGTCTGTGGGGCCACATTCAAGGAACTGCAGGTTTTCTCTGCTTTCTTCTGAAAGCAGTCCTGCCTAATAGTTTGCAAGAAAGTTGGGCCCTCGGTTCCATATTTGTAAGGGAATAGATTTTGCCAACAACCACAGACCTTAGAACAGGTTCCTGAGCCTCGGATGAGAACTGCCACCCCAGTCAACCTACCTTTATTTGAGCCTCACAGGAAGCTGAGCCGAGAATCCAGTCATGCTGTGCCTGTACTTCTGATCTACGTTACTGTGAAATAAGAAGTTTGTGTTGGTTTAAGCCACGAAGTTTGTGATAATCTGTTACGCAGCGATAGAAAGCTAATGCCGCTTCCAAAAATCTCAGTGTGTAAGTTAGGATCATTTGGTGGCAAGCAACAGGAACTTGCTCTGAGTAATTTCAGCGAAAAGGAAATTTACTGGAACAGGGTTCGTGGGGCCACAGACCACGAGCCGCTCCTGGGATGGGTCCAAACAGGGGAAGCGAACAGGGGGGTGTTTCCAGGTCCTGTTTCACTCTTTCGGGGTGTGAATTCCAGGGAGAATGCGGCTGGTTTGCTTTCCTTGATTTGGCAGCCTCACCAAGACGGTAACCGAGGGAGAATCGTTGATGCTTCAGAGCAAAATTGGAGTGACATCAGCAACATGTCTGAATAAGACATCCCTTGTTCATGTCCCACCCTTAATAACAATTTGACATCGGTCCATGGACAAAAGTGCCCTTGTGGGAGCCCTGGGATCCAGCACCATATGCCAAGGGACCTGAGAGGAGTCTTGCCCACCTGCGCATCAGGTAACAGGCAGACAGGTCTCAGTCCCTGCTGTGGACCCTACAGTGGCCCATGAACTAGCTCCTCTCAGCCACCATCTGGGAGCCCCTGGAAAACACTGCCTCAGTCACCCACAAAGAGAACCTTTGCGGAAGTCCAGAGACCAGAGAAGAAGTTGCAACACTGTTGGAAAAACAAGAAAAAAATATGAGTTTGGGTACATCAAGGTGGTTAAGAGGAACAGCTTGAATTTGTTTGCGTCACCCCGCCCCTGAGGTGGCACAGCTCGGGGGCTAAGATCTCTTGGCCCTCGTGATTTCTCCTGCCGGGGAAAGTGAGAGCATAGGAGTGAGTGCTCGGCTTTCCCAGTTGTGAGGGATGCTGTTACGGAGTCTCGCTTCTCTCTTGTTCCATCCAGGCTACTGAATCACCAGCTACGTGACTTGGGAAGAGACTGGGCAGGTTGACTGGGCAGGAAGAGAGTGGGCAGATAGGACACTTGGAGCATGTTAAAGGGAGGTGAATCTTACTAACTGCCTTGTGGATCCCATCAAGAAGCCAGCCCACGAGCTGCTGGGGATGCCTTGCCTGTAGGTCCCCCCCACCAGCTGGCTCACAGACACCCCAGTGCTCTGGGTGCCTCCCTACACACCTGGCTCCCCGGGTGTGTTCCTGATGGCACCAGTGCGGGCAAGTGTTGGCAGATTACCAGGAGTGTGCACAGAAGGCCAACCTGAATCCGTGGACCAGGGAGTGACCATAAACTTAGCTTTAGCACCACCCTTGGGAAAGCGAAAGGGAGGCTGTCAGCAGGTGGCCTGCACGTCACAAGACCGAGAGAGGGCGTACAAGTTTATGAATTCTGCCACAGGAGGGAGCAAGGAGTGTGGAGCAGACATATCTACAGAAGGTTTGGGGAAGTCCCAGAATCCCTAGCACGGCTGATGGAAGATATTTTCCCCCAAAGGCAATTAGTAAAGACTGGAGGAGGTCACTGCTACTCCAGATGTGAAGACAGCAACACAAAACTCCGGGGAACATGAAAAAGTAGTGAAACATGACACCACCAAAGGACCATAGTAATCTTCCAGTAACTGGTTCCAAAGGCGTGGAGAGCTGTGTTTTACCAAAGGATTCAAAATAGATGTTTTAAGGAAGTCACTGAGCTACAGGAAAACACAGAAAGACGATTCAGGAAGTCAATAAAAGGAGACATGAACAAAATGGGAATTTTAACAAAGAGAAATTAAAAAAATAAACAAACTCTGGAGCTGAAGAAGACAATGAGTGAAAAATACAGCAAAGAACGTCAACAGCAAAATAGATCGAGCAGAAAAAAGAATCTGTGTGTTGGAAGACTGGAACTTTGAAATTACCCAGTCAGAGAACAAAGAGAAAAAATGAAAAAAAGTGAAGAAAGTCTACGTGATCCATGGGATACCAGCAAAAACAAACAAACAAAAACAAACACAAACAAAAACAAAAAAACAGTGTGTGAATTATTGGAGTCCCAGAAGAAGAGAAGGAGAAGGAGACAGAAAGATTACTGAAAGAAACAGTGGCCAAGAATTTTCCAAATCTGGAGAGAGATTGGGATATCCAAGTTTATGAAGCTCATAGGTCATACGACAAACTCAAATTAAGGAGATCTTCTTTGAGACACATCCCAATAAAACTGTGAAAAAGAAAACATAAAGAGAATCTCAAAAACAACAAGAAAAAAGAAGCTGGTATCTTATAAAGGAACCCTTATAAGTTCATTAGCAGAGAACTTACAGGCAGGGAGAGAGTAGGACGATATATTCAAAGTGCTGAAAGAAAAAACTGCCAACCGACAATACTCTACCCAACAAAGTTAACCTTCAGAAATGAAGGAGAAATAAAGATTTCCCCAGACAAACAAAAGCCGAGGGAGTTCACCACCAGGAGACCTGCCTCAGGAGAGATGCTAAAAGGGGTCCTTCAAGCTGAAGTTAGTAATGTGAAACATATAAAAACGTACAACACACGAGTTAAGGTAAGTGTATATAGTCAGATTCAGAATACCCTAATACTGTATTATGCTGCTGTGTTAACCATTTAATTCTAGTATAAAGGTTAAACGTCAGGAGTATGAAAAATAACTATAGCTATAATAATTTTAATAAATACACATTTAATAAGCAAAAATGGGTGAATTGTGACATCAAACACATAAAAGAAGGAGAGCCTGAGTGGCTCAGTCAGTTAAGCGTCTGACTCTTGATTTCAGCTCAGGTCACGAGCTCATGGTTTGTGGGACCAAGCCCTGTGTCAGGCTCTGCACTGAGAGCGCAGAGCCTGCTTGGGATTCTCTCTCCTTCTCTCTCTGCTCCTTCCCCTGCTCCTGCGTGTGCTCTCCCTCACTCTCTCTCAAAATAAAATAATAATAATGAAAAGCATAAAAGGGGAGAGCAAAAGGGTAGAGTTTTTGTATGTGATTGAAGTTGTTACTAGTGTAAATTAGACTGTTATATCTAAAAGATGTTTTAAGTAAGTGTCATCGTAAGTACAAAGCAAAAATCTATAGTAGAGTCACGAAAGATAAGGAGAAGGGAGTCAAAGCTTACCACTACAGAAAAGCATCAGTTCACAAAGGAAGGAAGCAAGAGAGGGAGGAAGAATCAAGGGAACTACAAACCAGCCAGAAAACAAGTAATAAGATGACATTAGTATCAATAATTAACTCTACTAAATGTAAATGAATTATATTCTTCAATTAGAAAACAGAGAATGACTGGATGAATTAAAAAAAAAAAAAAAAAGGCAAGACCCAACTATATGCTGCCTGTAAGAGACTCACTTCAGTTTTAAGGGCTTAAAGTGAAGGGACAGAAAAAGATGTTCCTAACAGGCAAGTCAAAACCTAAAGAGAGCAGGGGTAGTTACACTTATATCTGACAAAATAGACTTTTATCCAAAAAAAATGTAACAAAGATAAAGATCATTACCTAATAATAAAGAGGTCATTTCTTCAAGAGGACATAACAGTCATAAATGTATACACATCCAATGTCAGAGCACCTAAATGTAATTAAGTAGATACTAACGGATCTAATGGGAGAATTAGGCAACAGTACAATAATAATAGAGTTCAATACCCTGCTTTCAACAACAGACAGATCATCCAGACAGAAAATCAATAAGGAAACGTTGGACTGGAGCCACACTTTAGACCAAATAAACTTATCACACATATGCAGAACATTCCATCCAGCAGCAGAGAACACATTCTTCTCAAGTGCACATGGAACCTTCTCCATGATAGATCATACGATAGATCACAAAACAAATCTTAGCAAACCTAAGAAGGTCAAAATCATACCAAGTGTCTTTTCTGACCACAATGGTATACAACCAGAAATCAATTAGAAGAAGAAAACTGGAGGGGCGCCTGGGTGGCGCAGTCGGTTGAGCGTCCGACTTCAGCCAGGTCACGATCTTGCGGTCCGTGAGTTCGAGCCCCGCGTCAGGCTCTGGGCTGATGGCTCAGAGCCTGGAGCCTGCTTCCGATTCTGTGTCTCCCTCTCTCTCTGCCCCTCCCCCGTTCATGCTCTGTCTCTCTCTGTCCCAAAAATAAATAAAACGTTAAAAAAAAAAAAAAAGAAGAAAACTGGAAAATTCACAAATATGTAGAAACTTAACCACATAATCCTGCACTACTAATGGGTCAGTAATCAAAAATTTCTCAGGATGCCTGGGTGGCTCAGTTGGTTAAGCGTCTGACTTCGGCTCAGGTTATGAACTTGTGGTTCACGAGTTTGAACCTGGCGTTGGGCTCTGGGCTGACAGCTCAGAGCCTGGAGCCTGCTTCAGATTCTGTGTCTCCCTCTCTCTCTGACCCTCCCCCACTCGCACTCTCTGTCTTCTCTCTCAAAAATAAATAAACATAAAAAAAATTAAAAAGAATTTTCTCAACAAAGGAAAGCCCAGGATCAGATGTCCTCCCTGGGGAATTCTACCAAACATTTCAAGAATGGTCACCAATCCTCAAACTCTTCCACAAAGTGGGAGAGGAGGGAATTCTCCCAAACTCACTTTACAAGGTTAACATTACCAAAGGCAAGTAAAGATATTACAAGAAGACTTTAGATCAATATCCTTGATAAACATAGACACAAAAATTCTTCCTTTTTTTTATGAAGTTTTTGTTTTAATTTCAGTATACTTGACATACAGTGTTATATTAGTTTCAGGTGTCACAAAAATTTTCAATAAAAATATTAACAGACCGAATTCAATAGCACATTAAAAGAATTGTACACTGGGACACCCGGGTGGCTCAGTCGGTTGAGCGTCCGACTTGGGCTCAGGTCACGATCTCGCAGCTTGTGAGTTCGAGCCCCGTGTCGGGCTCCGTGCTGACAGCTCAGAGCCTGGAGCCTGCTTCGGATTCTGTGTCTCCCTCTCTCTCTGCCCCTTCCCCGCTCATGCTCTCTGTCTCTCAAAAATGAATAAACGTTAAAAAAAATTAAAAAAAAAAAAGAATTGTACACCCTAATCACGTGGACTTAGCCTGGGGACTCCAGGATGATTTCACACATGCAAATCCATAAACATGATACACCACGTGAATAGAATGAAGGATGAAGGTCATAGGATTATCCTGATAGGTGCAGAAAAAGCTTTTGACAAAATACCTCTTTTCATGCTAAAAGCTCCCAACAAATTGGGTATAGAACATAAGCACAAACCACAAGAGAAAAAAATTGATAAATTGGGTATCATCAGAATTAAAACATTTCCATCAAAAAATACCATTAAGAAAATGAAAAAGCAAACCATAGACCATGAGAAATTACTTGCAAGCACAGAATTAATATTGCTCGTTTTAACGTGGTTTTTTTTTTTGCATTGAGATATTATTCACGTAACATCGCACTTACCATTTTAAAATGTAATCTGAATGACCTTTACTATGTTCACTGTGTTGTACACTATCCCACCATCTAATTCTAGAAGTTTCTGCCACCCCAAAAAGAGACCTCTTACCTCTTCATCCCTTTTTATGCCTGAATCACGTTCCATTTGGGGGATATACCACATTTGTTTACCATTCCCTAGTTGGCTTGTTTCCAGTTTGGGCCTATTATGATAATACTGTGTGGACATGTGTTTTCAATTCTCTTGGGTCTATGCCTAGAGGCATCATTTTTGTGTCCTATGACAACTCTGACTTTTTTGGGGAACTGCCAAATTAGTTTCTACAAAGGCTTTATCATTTTACATTTTCACCAGCAATGTATGCGATCCCAATTTCTTTGTTTTTTTTAAATTTTTTTCTAATGTTCATTTATTTTTGAGAGACTGAGCATGAGCGGGGGGAGGGCAGAGAGAGAGGGAGACACAGAATCCGAAGCAGGCTCCAGGCTCCGAGCTGTCAGCACGGAGCCCGACGCGGGGCTCGAACTCACAAGCTGAGAGATCATGACCTGAGCCGAAGTCTGTTGCTTAACTGAGCCATCCAGGTGTCCCTGAGGGTCCCAATTTCTGTATACCCTCCCCAACACTAATTGTCTTTTTTATTTTAGCCACCCTAGGGGGTGCGAAGTAGAATCTCACTATGGGTTTTTCTTCTTCTCTTCTTCTTCTTCCTCTTCTTCTTTTCTTTTACCCAGCCCCCAATTCCCCTCCCCTCTGGCAACCGCCAGTTTGTTCTCTGTATCAAAGAGTCTGGGTTTTTTTTTTTTTTTTTTGGTCTCTTTTTCTCTTTGTTCATTTGTTTTGTTTCTTAAATTCCCGCATACGAGTGAAATCATATGGTATTTGTCTTTCTCTGGTTGACTTCTTTCACTTAGCGTTATACCCTCTACATCCACCCATGTTGTTGCGAATGGCAAGATGTCACTCTTTTCTGTGGCTGAGTAATATTCCGTAGTTTATGTATACCACATCTTCTTTATCCGTTCACTTGTGGATGAATACTTGGGTTGCTTCTGTATCCTGGCTATTTTAAATATAATGCTGCAGGGGCGCCTGGGTGGCTCAGTCGGTTGAGCGTCCGACTTCGGCTCAGGTCACGATCTCGCGGTTCGTGGGTTTGAGCCCCGCGTCGGGCTCTGGGCAGATGGCTCGGAGCCTGGAGCCTACTTCCGATTCTGTGTCTCCCTCTCTCTCTGCCCCTCCCCCATTCATGCTCTGTCTCTCTCTGTCTCAAAAATAAATAAACATTAAAAATAAATAAATACATAAATAAATAAATAAATAAATAAATAAATAAAATGCTGCAATAAACATAGGGATGCATATATCTTTTTTAATTAGTGTTTCCCTTTCCTTTGGGTAAATACCCAGTAATGGAATTACTGAATCATATGGTAATCCAATTTTGAATTTTTTGAGGAACATCCATGTTTTCCACAGTGGCCTCATCAATTCACATTCCCACCAATGGTGCACAAGGGTTACTTTTTCTTCCCATTCTCATCAACACTTGTTTTTTTTTGTTTTTTTTTTTCAAATTTTTTTTTTTCAACGTTTATTTATTTTTGGGACAGAGAGAGACAGAGCATGAATGGGGGAGGGGCAGAGAGAGAGGGAGACACAGAATCAGAAACAGGCTCCAGGCTCTGAGCCATCAGCCCAGAGCCCGACGCGGGGCTCGAACTCACGGACCGCGAGATTGTGACCTGGCTGAAGTCGGACGCTTAACCGACTGCGCCACCCAGGCGCCCCATCAACACTTGTTTTAATTTTAGCCATTCTGGCAGATGTGAGGTGATATTTCGTTGTCTTTTTTTAAATTTAGTTATTTAATTTTATTTTAGAGAAGAGAGAGAGCAGGGGAGCAGGGCAGAGGGGGAGAGAGAGACTCTTGAGCGTGGAGCCTGACACAGGACTCGATCCCGTGACCCTGGAACCATGACCTGAGTTGAAATCAAGAGTCGGATGCTTGGGGCGCCTGGGTGGCTCAGTCGGTTAAGCGGCCGACTTCAGCTCAGGTCACGATCTCGCGGTCCGTGAGTTCGAGCTCTGGGCTGGTGGCTCAGAGCCTGGAGCCTGCTTCCGATTCTGTGTCTCCCTCTCTCTCTGCCCCTCCCCTGTTCATGCCATTTGCTTTACAGGTAAGGATGCTGATGTCTAGAGACGCTGAGTGAGTTACTGAAGGCCACACAGCACCTGGGTAGCAGAGATAGGCACCAAAGCCCAGGTATTCTGTCTCTGCATTTCTCCTGGATCCAGAGCTCTGCCGTCTCACCAACATCTATAAAATACGTAAGCCCAGGAAAATGTCCTTACACGCATTGGGAACTCCTGTTCGCCTAGGGACTGGCTTCACCCATCAAGAGAGGAGTTAGATAAAAATTAGACAAAAATTAGGAGAAACGGAGAGTAAAACAATGGTTAAATGAGAGAAAAAGCAAGATGTAGACACACACACACACACACACACACACACACACCCCTCAAACCCTCAAACCTCCAGCGCTTCCTGCCTATGAACCGAAAGGGGGAGTGCGTTTCTTGGCCTTGCTGGCAGGTGTCTGCCTTCTCAAAGGCCCCACAGTCCTCTACTTCCTGAGGAGGCAGCAGCACAAAGCAGAGACACCGTCTCTCTTCTGGGTCCCAGCCATGGCTGCCACGGCCTCGGCCTCCTGGTGCCACCCTGGGGGAAAGGACAAGGTGACGCGGAAGGTGCTTGTCATCATGGCCCTGCTGCAGGCACAGCTGCCAGGAACAGGTAAGGCCGGACAGATGGATGGCAAGGAACTTCCAGAAACTCTTCTTGCGTGTGTGCGGGGGGCGGGGGGGGGGGGGTACGCCGCGGAGGGGTAGCGAGGAGCTGGCGTCTCTTTCGAAGCTGAGCAGGTTGGATCTGCTGTCTTACAGCCGAGCTGGGCATCGGCTCAGACCCAGCTGCTTGAACGCACACCTGCCCCCAATACAGGTGTTCCTAGTGCTCACAGGAGGGAGGACAGTCCATGGAGGGGAAAGGACAGGGCGGAAGGGGGCAGAGGAGCGACTGAGGCAGGCCCGGTGCGGAGAAAAAGAGAGGGAGTATTTAACAGACGCTGGATGGGATGAGAACACGTCAGCCAGGCCACTTTTGATACTGCGACGCGCGTCTCGTCTCTGCGTCTTCTCCTCGTACCCCCTGGCTGGCTCCGTCACTTGGCCTCTTTCCTTTGTCCTTTGCCAACAAAAAACCACTTCTCTCGGTCAGACGGGGTCACGGCTGTGAGTCCGGCTGACTTGAAGCACCTGGACGGGGCAGGGACTGAGCAGCGATGTCCACGAAGGACAGAAGGGGCCTTCCTCCGGGCCCGTGTCTCCACTCAGCTCTGTCATGGCTGCCCCTGCCCCCCTCCCCCTCCCCCACGGCCAGGGGCTGCCCTGGGACACACCCATCGTGGCTCAGTGACTCACCCACCACCCTCACTGCAAGCAGCCCTCTATCTGAGGCCAAAAAGCTAGAGACGCTGACAGAACGTAGGGACGGATGAGAGGATGTGACCTGTTAAGTCGCCGTCGTAACAACCGACCAGCCCAGTGAGAGAACTTACTCCTCACCTCATTTTAGCTCGCGGGAGCGGGGCTTTTCTAGAATCCTTTCACTCCCACCGTGTTGTCTAGGCCACCTTATGAGGACCACATGTGAAAAGAAAGACAAAATAGACTGTCTCGGGAGATTGGGATCATGGCATTTTTCCCAGAAACAGGACCGGCTGTATTTGAACCTAAAGACACAGGAAGACAAGTCACAAACACATGTCCCTTCTCCATGTCACGGGTCACCGCAGTGCGGGAGAGCGTTTGGCAACAGTGCTGAGAGGGCAGGGGAGGCCCCTGGTGCTTCTGTTCCTGACAGGGAACGTGGCACAGCCCCAGCCTGACACCTCAGGGGTTCTGAAAACTCTGTAAGGTCACAGCGTTCTTCTCGGAAGAGCCTTGTTGGGTGTGAGTCACACGGCCCTGTGAGGTGAGGGCCCCAGAGCAAGTCCCGGGCCCGTCCTGCGTGCGGGGGACAAGAGGGTCCCCGATGCCACAGTAGCCAGTGGATTCAGCGATTTCAGGGGAACAGCTGACGGCAGTGGCTTCAGGCCGCGAGGTACTTCTATGCGGTTTCCTCACCGGTCCATTTGTGTTGGCCTCGGGGCCAAGGTAGCAGCAAACTAGAGTTAGATGAGGGGGGAAAAAAAAAAAAAAAGCTGCTTGGGTGGCGGTGGCTGCCACGCGTGACAAACAAGACCCCACCCAGCAGACGAGATGCGGGCCGTGCCCAGTTCCACGCACAGCGCCCAGGAGGAAGAAACAGGATGGACGGGATTTTTCCATCGTGCGAGGCCCCTTGCTGTGCTGGTGTGGGGACGGCCCTTTCAGCTACTCCCCGAGAAGGTTCTTCCAAACGTTCAGCCCAGTTGAGGTGAGGTGAGGAGGGACTTGGGCCTGTAACCCCCGGGGCTGCGAATGGCATCGTGTTGCCTTTACAACTTCGCTCCGCGGAAAGGCCGCTGACAGAATTTGACCTGAGGTCTCTCTTTTCTTGCTCAGTGAAGTCACCTATCTCCAAACTCTTTAAAAAAAAAATTTTTTTTTTTTAATGTTTATTTATTTTTGACAGAGAGACCGAGCATGAGCGGGGGAGGGGGAGAGAGAGGGGGAGACACAGAATCCGAAGCAGGCTCCAGGCTCTGAGCACAGAGCCCGACGCGGGGCTCGAACTCGCCAACTGCGAGGTCATGACCTGAGCCGAGGTTGGACGCTCCGCCGACTGAGCCACCCGGGCGCCCCTCCAAACTTTTTAAAAGTCTGCCTTTTAGAGATCTTTCCATGTGCCTTTTATGGAAATGCCCAGATCATGAGGATCAAAGCAAATAATGACCTAGCGTCTCCACGGGAGGAGGTCTCCCTGGGTGAGAGTCGGCCAAGCCAGTCGCCGGGGTCGGAGGCTAGTCGCGACGAAGGTGGTGTGCCTAGCGGCAGGGGCACGCTTTTGCCTGCAGGGCCCTCAGCTACTCAGTACCCTTACCTCCCTACCCCACTGTGGCCAAGAATGCTTCCAGCTGGTCAGTGTGGCCGTTGTCCTTTCTTCAGCCAGGAGATGCAGCGCGGCCACAAACCCTCAGGAAAAGCAGGCCCCCCAGGCTGGTTTGCAGCTCTGCTCGCAAGGAGATGGCTGGATGTGGTGGCAAAAGTCAGGCCAATCATAGATGGAATCCCGGTGTTGCCACTTTCCTAGCTGTGCAACGGTAGGCAGGTTACTTACCCTCTCTGGGCCTTAGTTTTCTCCCCTCTAAAGTAAGGATAACTTTCCTTGCAGAACCGTGAAGATGAGAAATGAATGTAATATGCTCGATACATAGCAGACAGCCAATACATGGAAGCTGTATTAATTATTACTATTATTACATCACGGTCTGGTTTCTTGTTCTCAACATCTAGCAGCAGGAAGTGGAAACCCATGGTTAGAATTCTTAATTTGCTCTCAGCTGGGTTGTAAACAGCACTGGACATTTTCTCCGTCCGTCGAGGCCCCACTCAACCCCCTTTTGATTTCTGAGCCTACAGCACAGGAACATGTGAGCGGGGGGGGGGGGTGGTAACTGTGAACAAGGATATAAAGCTTGGGCAGGTCACCGGATGAGCGTTAGAACCGCCATTTTTCTTTTTTAAGACACTTATTCTGTAGGGGATACTCCCCCAAAGTGAAAACATGCTCCCAAGTGTATAATCGAAATAGTTAGGGGGAGGAAATTAGGGGACAAAGTCCACCAGCTCGTCACTGGTCGGGGTGGCCACACAGCTCTCGAAGCTGAATGCTTGGCATGGGTGTCCAGTGACTGGGTATTTAAATGCAAACGTCTCGAACGCCAGATCTCTGCTTAAGCTGCTCAGAGCAGGACATGAGGGGAACTCCTAGGTGGTGCCAGGACAATGGCATTTTCACCAATATTTCGACGTCCTGTCACCGGCACTGCTCATCCAGATGAGCTACTTAAGTTCTCTCCTTTGGCGTTTCTCCCACTTGCTGGCTTAGAGACCCCACTGCTGGGAAATGTCCCCCAGAAACAGTTCTGGGAAGCTGTCCCTTAGGTAACTGACCACTGCTGTATGTTTTGAAAAATGTTTTTTTATTTTTGCCTTTGTCTTTAAAAAATTAGATTTAACTTTTATACTGGATGTCCAGTCTTACTTTCGAGAGTCCCCCAGGCATCGTGTCTTGTGTTTTATTTAGAACAGTTAAGGCACATCTTCGGGAACTGTTTTGCATTAGAGCTGTCCGAAGACACCCTTCGGGAGTCTTTTTCTCCTGAGCCATATGTACCTGTGGTCAGCTAATGGATTAAATAAACAGCGGGGACAGCTCAATATAGACTTCTTCTCGGCTCGGGCCAAGGCGAGTTCTTATTAACAATGACCTGATGGTAGATTGAATCAATTTGAGCAAACATTCAGTCAATCTGCTTAATAAAGAATCCAAACCAGTCACTTGGCACGTTAGTTGAAACAAACTGATCTGGTGAGTCACCACCTTTCTTAGCCATCCCTCCCAGCCTGCACAAAGGAGTCTCTGTTCCCCAAGGGAAAAGACACCTCAGTCTTGTTTAGAGAGGTGCCTAGCACTTAGCACACTGCCATGAGTTGAGTCCACACACAATAAATACGTGTCAAATGAATTAAAGTGGCTGAACGAAAGAATTCTAGATGTTTCCACGTAATTATATTAACTTCAATGGTTTACGAGGAATATATTGGAATGGTGTTATTTGGACTTCCCTTCTAGAGAATTTAGCATTTAAATCTAAACCCACCCACCAACCAACCAAACAAAATTTAGCTGGTGGAGGGGACAGGACAGTTTGAGGGAACAGAATGATTCAAAATGAGTTGCTGGGATGGTTTAAGATACAATCTGCTGTTATTAAAATTTTTGATATAAAATTTCTGCTATTTGTTTTTGGACCTACAAACAAGATAATTTCATGTGATTCAAATACTATTATATCTCAAACATAAACGATTGAAGAAAGACGTTCGTTTTTCTGACTCGGCTTAAACCCTAAGGAAAAAGCAGAAAATAAACAAGGCTATCCACTGTGGGAGAATGTTAAGTAATAAACTTAAAAAAGAAAAAAAACTCATTAATGAGAGGCACCAGGAGAAAAATAAGAGTTTGTGGATGATGGCAAAAATCACAGTATACAATTGCCTCAAAATATGGAGAGAAGAAAAAAGCAGTTTAGCCGGTGCAGTCTCATTTGGTCTGAGTTACCAACTAAATGTTCCAAGTAACTATCGCTTTTTTCCCTTCTCTTAATTTGAGGTGTTTTAACAAAAATATCACAAACTCATCGGAGGAAGTTACGCATTTTTTAAATCCAAAATCTTACAAGCTAGCCCAGTAACTTCACTTTTCCTTCTTTATGTTCCATTCCAATATTTTAAAAAGAGTGTACACAAATCTTTTTATGGTTGCCATCATAAAAGCATTTCCGTGTGCTTATTTTTCTTAATTATCTATCGTGAGCATTTTTTTTTTATGCCTAGCCTTCACGATTTTTAATTGCTATGTAAACTTCCAGAGTTTATGTAACGTAGTTTCCTACTTCTTTACTGTTGGACATTGGCCCGTTTCTAATTTTTGTTATTATAGCTAAGCCTGCAAGAAAAATCTTTACGTACGTAGCCTTAAAATTGTCTTTTGAATTATGTCCTTGGGCTAATTTCTCCCGGGTTGACAGTTAAAAGAATAAGTTAAAGAACATTTCGCAGGACACTTTAGGCTTCCGTTGAAAACGATCCAGTGGAGGAAAGCGAGTTGTTTCCTAACTCTGACCATCTGCAAGTGTCCTGTCTTCTCTGGGGCAGCTACACAGTGGAGGGAGAGAGAGGGCCGTGGAGCTAGAAAGATCTGGATTCTGAGCTGCCGCCCTCAGAGCCTGTCCTTCCTCTATAAGATGGCGGCAGTCATGTCTGCCTCCCGCAGGGTACTGGGGAGCAGAGACGCCACTCAGAAGTGCCGCTCACGAAAGGTTCCCCGAAAAATCGTAGCCAGTCAGCATGTGGGCCCGATGCCTCCCAACCTGCAAAAGACAACAAGTGTCATTTTTCCCAGGGCGACAGCTGGATAACATCTTTCTTCTTCTCTGTCGCTAAATCGCGGGGTGAACTTGGGCAGACGGCTCTCTCCGGGCTTTGGTTTCTCATCTGTGAGATGAGAAAGCAGAGAGTCGGACGTGCCTTGCACCTAGCAAAGGAATTGCATGTGGTCTCGAAATGGCACTTTTTGAGAACATCTACTTATCGGCCCCCACCGCGCTGGCATTGGCTCCCAGGATTCGGAAACTAAACTTCGACTCCGTGCGGCTCCAAATACCTTCTAGGTCTGGACTTCCACCTTTATCACAATATCTTTAACTCTGTCGCGGGAGCCTCTGGCGTGCAAAATCCAGGGACGAGGCCCAGCGTTTTCTGGCTTATTAACCCTTGTGCTCGCGCCCTGACTGCAGATGTAGCGGGGGCGGGGGAGGGGGGGGGGCACCCAAGGACTTGGTTGGTAAGAAGTGACTTGAAGAGAGAGCAGATTGCCGTCTGAAGCAGCGGGACTGCAGTGGGGCAGGTGTCAGGAGTTTCCACCAACCACCTTGCTTGCCTGCTATGATTTGTGCTACTCAGCAACTGATTTTCAGCTCAAGGGGGGGGGGGGGGATAAATAAATAGAAAGCATTAGAGAACAAGGACAGGCAGGATCCCTGCCCCGTCCAGACCGCCGCTCTCTGAACGCAGTCATCCCTTTATAGTTACGAAGTGACTTCCTACACCCTTACTTACGGGGTCTTCATTGCCATCCTATGCGGGCAGCAGATGAACCAGTAGGGTTCTCTCTTTGGGAACACAGACAACGAGGCTCCGAGCTTTGATGAGCTGGCCTAAGAGTAGAGCGAGGCCCCAAAGCCGGCTTCTCTGACAACCTTGCCCGGTGTATACATTCTGGAGGGTTCTCTGCAGCCTCTTTTCCCGGGTGCTCGCTCGTCATTTGACAATGTCATACCCCTGGTGACTGAACTCTGAGGCCGACCTGTGAAGGCGTTCCTTTTAGCAAGCATCCTTTACTGTTTTCCTCTCCATTTTGGAAGAAATAATAATTGTGATGCTGTATGTCCTCGTGTGATAGGCTTTTTTTTTTTTTCTGCCGCGTATGCGAAATATTCGGTAGTTAATACGGAATCATGTTTCTGTCTGGCACGTTACTACAATTCTGAGCTCGGGTTTCCCACAAAGTTGGTAAAATCCTTCTTCTCTGTTTCACTGTTAAGAAATAGAGCCGCTTGGGAGCTTGTCTTGGGAGGGATGGCCCTCAGTTCGCGACCGACACAGGTCTGTGTGTTCGCCTTCCGCAGCCCCACCGCCCTACGTGTATGTGAAAACCAAACGTGTAAAGCTAAATGAGGTTAAAGCGTATTTGAGAGGTTTAGAGTCTAAGTAATAGCCTGTAACTGATCTGTTGGATACAAGCGTGTCTTCATACAGTGCGTAAGGTTTTACGTGTGAGATTTTAAAGAACAGTACAGTGTTACACACAGACTGAGTGGAGATTGGTTTTTTGGCTTGTTTGTTTGTTTTTGTGAAAATCCTCAAGGAGTGGGGGAATTGCCTTTGAATGACAAACGTCCGTGAGCAGTCTTCAATGATTTATGCCCCGAGTCCCCTTGCATTTGCTTGAGCTGAGCTCAGGGAGGGCAAACCCTTTTGCTGGTGACTGGAGCAAAACAAATCAAGTTAAGAAACCCGCTGCAGAGAAAAGTATGTGAAGCATTGAAGAACCACGTAGGTGAATTTCTGGTACCTTCCCAAAGCTGGCCGGCGGGACGGCTGGGACAGGAGTGTTCAAGAGCTTCCACAGGACATTTGCAGGGCGCTGGGCTAAGAGTGCATTGCCTTTGCAAGCCTTGGGGTTTGGGGAGGACAGCCCAGAACGTAAGCCGACGCCACCATTTAGGATATAACAAATGCCTACTTCTGTCTGTCGCTGTAGATACTAGAAACTCGGCGCTGCGTTTCTGTGTTTCGCCAGTTCCCCTCCATGCGATGCCCCCGCCTGGGTCTAAGACATAATGTGATGGCCCCTGAGTTAGAACTGCCCTTTCATCATGCGGGCTGAGGGTGGTGATGGAGAATTGGAGAGAAGAGGTGTTAGGGGGGAAAGAATAGAAAAAGACAACCTGGGGCGCCTGGGTGGCTCAGTCGGTTGAGCCTCCGACTTCGGCTCAGGTCGCGATCTCGCGGTCTGTGAGTTCGAGCCCCGCGTCGGGCTCTGTGCCGACAGCTCGGAGCCTGGAGCCTGCTTCGGATTCTGTGTCTCCCTCTCTCTCTCTGCCCCTCCCCTGCTCATGCTGTGTCTCTCTCTGTCTCAAAAATAAACATTAAAAAAATTGAAAAAAAAAAGACAACCTGGGGGTGGGGGTGGGGGTGAAGGTTGCCCCCTGTTGCCACAGGGGGCGGAATGGCCAGAGCGACCTGCTCTGGGGAGAAGGCAGCTGTTACCAGGTGACTCCACCATGGGAGTAGCCTGTGCCCAAGCCCGGTCCTAGCAAACGTGTGTGCCAGTGCGTGCTGACCCAAGTGCTCTGGTGGGGGTGCAGGCGCCCGTGCCCTACTGTGCATGTGCTGGTGTGGGATGCCATGTGCGAGTGTGTGTGTGTGTGTGTGTGTTCTGGTGTGTTCCAGTGTGTGCGTGCATGCACTCCTGTGCCTGGTGTGCGTATGTGCCCGTCTGTGCACTCATGGACACGTCCTGGGCACGTCCTATGTGTTTCCGTGTGCACCAGGGACTGGTTTGGTGTGCCTGGCACGTCGGTCGGACTCACAGCCGGCAATCTGGGGAGGTGCGCACTAGAGCTGAGACATCTCTGTGCGCCTTCCAGAGATTCTGTGCCGGAGGGGGGCGAGAAGTCCAGACTAGAATCGCTAGGATCCTGGAGAGGAGGGGTGGCCTCCTTATAGATGCAGAGTCTCCAGGTCCCCCAACTCCCCTCAGAACGTCCCCACTTCCCGACGTGAGCCTGCTGTCTTTCCTTCACGCCGTCCTGTCCTTCCTCCTCCCAGCTCCCTCCACTAAGACGCTGACTACCTCCTGTAGAAACCCGTAGGCCCCCTTCCAATCAAGCCCAGATATGCGTGACTCTCCTGGGCCCGCTGTTACCCTTTTGTTACCAGCAGTCAGGTGACAAAAGAAGGTGGAAAATGTACTGTTCTCAGAACTCAGAATTAAAAACCCAACCCAGAGAGTTCCCGATGGTGAGTCTTTCGCGCGGTGGAAGCCCAGGACGAAAACAGTTTCAGGAACTTCCCCGTCAGCAGAAAGCGTCGCCAGCTCCCCCAGTTCTCACCAGTTCTTTCCACCGTGGCCGTCTTCTGGGTTCTGACTAAAGTAGTCCCAATGCGTGTGGTGCTTTTCTTTGTTTATTTCTGCCCTCAGAATAGAATGGCAAGCGATCCAACCGGGTGGGTGTGGCCTACTTTGGCCATCGAGAGTTGGTGCCGTCAGACCGACAGTTATTTTTAATATCCGATTGTTCAAACAGATACTGGAGCAGTCTGATGGTTCCAACTTTTGATTGTTCAAAAGTCCAGGTCAGCTACTGGACTTAGCAATGAGTAAATAGTAACCGAGCACATCTCCTGCACCCAACGTCAAACAACCAGTCCTACAGATGGTTGGCCAAGCAGCCCAGTGACCAGGCCAGTAAAAGGAAAGCTTCCCTGGCCCAGTGGGTCACGTTCTCTCGAAGTCTTAATTTACCCACAGGCCTGCTTCTGTACGGTCTGGCCTAATTGTCGTCATTGTGCGAGCCTGTGCTAATTTCCACGCTGAGTTTGGTAGCAAAGGAGGGGTATATCGGGAGATACCACCCAGGGCCGTTTTGAGTCAGGCCAGAGTGCTTCAGAAATTCCCCCTTTGATGTCCTCAGATTAGAGAGAAATCTTTGTCTTTTCTCCCACTTAACTATCAATGCTTCAAAGCTCAGACCTCTATAAAATACACACATGCTTTCTGGACAAAATGAATCTTGTCCGTTTTCTTTGGATTTTAGTGGGAACAATAAAGATTGAGCTACAAAAGGTTGGCAAAGAGGATTATTCTTTTTCTTTCTATTAAGGGTAGAGGCTTCAAAAAGAACGGCTCAGAAAGTCAAATAATTGTATCTACTGCAGCTCACCTATCCATCTCCCTGCTGACCTGGTGTGTGAAATCCCCTTTAAAAGGTTGGCCAGCTCTCACCTGCCCATTGCAAATGCTGTATTGTTAAATGCTCCCATACATAATTCCACAAGGGAGGCTGCTATAAAGCAAATTCCTTCCGTTTCAACAGAGCGCGCCTCGTCAAGGATAGCTCTTTGGGGTGAGGGGAGGGGTGCCTCTAATTTTCAAAGCTTTGTCATCTCATCTTGGGGAGGGAGCTGCTTGGAAACCTCAAATGGGTTGTGAATAAAGTTATAATCACGAACCCTTGCAATCTAAAGGGCCCGGCAGGGGGGAGAATGTGGAAGGGAAGATTTAGAGAACAGTTTTTATCTTCAATTTCTTGATTTCTTTGGTTTGGAAAAAACAACATCCGTTAGTTTCTAGCTATGGCTCTAAACGCAAAGTCTCAGCCTTTGATCGAATCCCTAGTTTGTTCTCAGACCATAGCTTCCTCAGAAGATTCCTGTCAGCCATTTTGAAGAGCACAAAATGGCTCCTCTGCGCCAAAGAATAAAGAGAGGATTTGGCTCTTTAGGCATTTTTAATTTGGGGGTTGAACATCTTCTGGCAGCATTCAAGCCGGGAGTGATTTCAATTAAGAAAAGAAGAAGAAGAAGAAGAAGAAGAAGGGGTGCCTGGGTGGCTCAGTTAGTTGAGCATCCAACTCTTGATGTCAGCTCAGGTCATGATCCCAGGGTCGTGGGATCCAGCTCTGCATCAGGCTTTGCACTGAGCATGGAGTCCGCTTAAGATTCTCTCTCTTTTTCCCTCTGTCCCCTTTCCCCCACTCATGCTCTCTCTCTTTGTAAAAGAAAGAAGGAGGAGGAGAAGGAGAAATCTAACTTCCAAATTGGCCAGTCATCTCAAACTCAGTACAGAGTGGTGACCCACGGAAACCTGTATTGTGCTTCTGGGTCCTGGGTCCTCTCTAGGGCATCCTCTCTATGGTCTTGGATAGTCGTCCTGTGGGTTCGCTCAAACCCATGGTCTTTCTCCATCAAGTCTGACCCAGTGTCATCGCCAATCTCTTTTACTACTTCCGTTCCCTCTCTCGAAGGTTTAAAAAACCCTTTTAGAGAGAATACACAAGTCACATGTAATTGGATTCTGAATTATGCAAATTCAAAATAATGCAGTTCAAAAAATTAATGTCTCAATTTAAGTGCACTGTTAAAAATAATGTGACTTTAGGTTTACACTTATTCTTATGAGAAATTAATTTTGCAAAGTCGTCAAGCATGCGCCTCGCGTGTTGTTTAACTGCCTTGTAATCAGAAGTGGCTTGTGGTAATATCATGATTAGGTTGGGGGGGGGGGGTCCGACGCTGCCAGTGAATTTTACCTTCAGTGACAGGAAGAGTAGATGGAACCTCTCTGGGAAGTCTTTCTATGTGCGGCTGGCCTGATGTGACAGAATCACAGAATATTTGAGCTGGGGAGGATAGATATCTCCAAGTTCCACTTGGAGATTTTACCAGGGAAGAAACGCTTGCCCAAGAAATCAATAAACCAGCCGAATGTCACGTAGAAAGTACGGGGCAGAGTCAGCACTTGAACCCAGGACTTTTGGATTCTTACTCCAGCCGTCAGTCCTCTGGGCCTTCGGGTTGCCATGTTGTAAGTAAATGGAGCTTCCTGAACTGGCTGCTTGGGTCTTAGGTGCCCATGAAGATGCATGGCACGTTGGAATGGCGACCACCAGGAGCTCAGGTGACTGGGTGGTGTTAGCTCAGCCTGCCCATGAGGCCCTGACGGTGGCTGACCGGCCACCTCCATGAGCAGAAAACATGCTTAGAAGCGTGTTATCAAATCATTTAGGAATGGAAGGATTTGTTTTCTAATTTAGCAATTTTCATTAGTGTACGTTTTCACGTATCGGATTTTCATAGAACGAACATACCTATTTAATTTTCTTTTTAAAAAACGTTTACTTATTTTGAGAGGGAGAGAGAGCACAGGTGGAGAGGAGCAGGGAGAGAGAGAGAGAGAGAGAGAGAGAGAGAGAATCCTAAGCGGGCTCCATGCTGTCAGCACAGAGGGGCTCCATGTCACGAACCGTGAGATCACGACCTGAGTTGACATCAAGTTGGATGCTTGGACGACTGAGGCACCCAGGCGCCCCACGTTTAATTTTCTTAAAGAGGGACATGCCCAGATTTTCCTTTAGGTTGTTCCCCAACCTAGTGTGGGCAGGACGGATTCTTAGGACTTGGGAGGATTTCCCTTCAAGGGTTTTCTGTTAATGCCATTTCACCTGGGATTCCCACCCTCCTGCCGGGCACCCCCCCCTCGGGAGGGAAAAGAAAATGCCTTTGTGTGGCTGAATCAGTGGCATCTCTGACTTCTCCGCTGAGGTTGTCCAGGGCCTGCGGTGACCACAGGGATAGTGACCCACTGATAGAAGATTCTGGCAGCCAAACTTGCCTCTTATAGTGACAGGGCATCTGTTAGGTTAACCTGGTTGGGGAGAGAAGATTGAAGCTAATGAGAGACATTCAAGTAATCTTCCTATTTAGTGAAGAGAGTGTGTTCTAACGATATGTTTCATTGTCAGAAACATTATCAGAGGTGGGAAGAAAATTCAGAGCAGAGTCACGCGCCTTACTTCATCCTGAATGTGTTTTCTGCGCAAGCAGGACAATGCTGCTTGTAACAAGTCCCAGCCACCGAGCTCCGAGAACTCACCAGGGCTGACGGATGTCTGGCTGGTTCAGTGAAGTGACAAGCAGCAAGAACAGCTAACACCTGTTGAGAGGAACTCGCTCGGTGTGTGTTTTTCACATGTTTTAGGTCAACCAATCTTGTGGTACTTTTATTGGTCTTCGTTTTGCAGGTGGGGGGACGGAGGCTCGGCGGCGTGTGGCTAGCACAAACCGGAGCTGGGCTTTGACCCCGGGCAGCCTGCCCCTCCCCCTCCCCCACCAACCATATTGCTTCTGGGCGGGGGATAAGAGCCTGACATTTGTCACAAACTTCAAGGGAGGAGCTGAGGGCTGCTTGCCACATGGACAAGGGAGTTGCAAAGGGCAGGTCCGGTGGAGGCAACACAATGTCCCCACCTGAGGAAACCAGCAAACACCTGCCAATGTTCTCGGTAGCCCCCCACCCCAATCCCTGGACCCTCCTTCCCCACTCTCAGGGTGGGTCCTGGGGTAGAGAGCCTGGGGGCATCTTCCACTCAGGGCCCTCGGGACCCTGACGCACAGCCTGCCCCCACGCCCTGCTGGCCTGGTCTGGTCCTGACGACGCTTCTCAACTTCTCCTAAGACTATCTGGCAAGGTTCTCTCTACGATGGCTCAGTTTATTTGTTTTGAACGCTAATTGCCATTCGCCATGATGCGGCTCAATGAGGAAAGGGAAGAGGCACGTTAACATGCAATAAAGACACGGGTCTTTGCCATCAGGCATCATTAAGGGAAGGACACTTGCAGCTTAAGACGTTCATTTCCTACCTGGGTGACCGTCGAGCCCCTGCTGAAACGGCCGGCAGAGATGCCGATTGGGGGGTTGCTGAGCCAGCTCTGTCTCCTCCCTCCCTCCGGAAAATGGAAGAAGTCTGTCAGAAGGGAGGGTACCTCCCATCTCGGGAGCACCGGGGTTGCCCTTTAGAAAAACATCGCCAGCACATTCTGCGATCTCGAAATGAATCTGAATGGTAATTCAAGCTTCGGGGCTTGCTCTGGATTTTAGACAGTGTCTCTGTCTGCTCCAGAGCCTCCTTTCTCCTGCTCCAACTCTGACATCTTGGCTCCACCGTAGCAGTGGCCTCCACTGGCAGAGGGACTTTGGCAGGAGGAGAGGCCACGGTGGCAGCTGGGGCTGGCCCCTCCTGCCCTCCGCGTGGTCTCCTTGGCTGGGGAGGGAAGAAGAAAGAGTTATGTTTCCAGGTCACAGCTGCCAGGGGCCCCAGCTGTGAGGCAGGGCAGTTCTGGTTTTGTTCTGAGCAAAGAAATGCTTCAAGCATGTTCTCCTCGGGAAGAGTCACTAGAAATTGGCCACTTCTCCCGGTAGCTTTCTGCAGTCAATGAGCGTTTGAGAAACTGGATTAAGGTCCAGCCCTGACTTGCCAGGAAAGTGTGTTTCAGTCAAGAATACACTCTCATTCTAGTGAGACCTGTTTGTTTACACGCAGGTGGATAGGGGACTAGGGATGACCTTGATTTTCTCTGTTGTTGCAAAAAAAGTGTATGTGGGTGTGGGTGTGCACGTGTACACATACATGTGAGAGAAAGAGGGGGGGCAGGGGTGGGAATTAGGAATCAGGGGAGGTACAGGAAGGTGTACCCAAAGGGTATTCATGAGGGGCACCTGGGTGGCTCAGGCGGTTAAGCATCTGACTCTTGATTTCAGCTTAGTTCCCGATCCCAGGGTCGTTCGATCAAGCCCCGCATCAGGCTCCGTGCTCAGGGTGGAGCCTGCTGAAAATTCTCTCCCTCCCTCCCTCTCTGCTCCTTCCTTGCTTTCATGCATTCTCTCTCTCTCTCTCAAAGTAAAATATTAAAAAAAAAAAAAAAGCCTAAACAAATAAATGAAAGGGTATCCACGAGAGAAAAAAAATACAATCTCACAATTCCTTTTCTTAGCAACCGTTAATCTGGAACATGGTCTTCCTTCAGGTAGGGGCCACTGTCTCTTTTCGTGAGGAAGCGGCCCTGTAATGGGTGAGAAGGACTGGGCTTGGTGCCCAGGACCTACGTGCCCGATACACGCCAGCTCCTAAGGTCGCTGCACTGTGCTCTCCTTGATTGCTGGCCCATGTCGTCATCTGGCTCTTGTATTATTAATGAACCGTTCGTGTAGTGACACGTCGCTTTTCCAACGGAAGGATTCTTGACACAGGGATTCGGGCATTTGTTTCTTTGTGCTCCCTGTACGCCTGAGGTGTGAACCGCTGGGGTCCCTCCGATGACACCCAGCGTCAAGCAGTGCTCAGCAAACTTTTTCTCGAAAGGACCAGAGAGTAAACATCCTGGGCTTTATGGGCCACGTGGTCTTTTTCACAACTACTCAACTTGGCTGGCAGAGCGGCCTCAGACAATATGTAAACCCATGAGCGTGGTGATGTGCCAACCAAACTTTATTTACAGAACCCACAGCCACTCAGATCTGGCCACAGGCCACACTTTACCAACCCCTGGTTAAGAGCAATGATCAGACGTCAGACGCTTGGGCCCAGACTCACCTTCACTACGTCTTAGGCCCGGTTTTCCATCTCTGGGTTTGAAAGGAGACCCCAACAGTAAAGGTCTGCCCACCCCCCCCCCCCCCCCCCCCGGAGTCTCTATTCTCAGGAACTCAGCACATCACAACATGGGGCTCAGCCGTGCTCAAAACAGTTCTGCTCTGTGCAACAAGCCTTTACGGGCAAGAAAGGCGAGCGGTTATGCAAAAGCTTGTGTGTCAGAATCGCCAAAAGTGCTTCGAGATCAGTAGATACAAGTTCATTAACAGCACATGGACACGTGGAGGCCACTTCTCTAATTCACGCCAGAAGCTCGGGTCATAACGAAAGGGTGGCAGATGCCGTTTGAAACCTTCTATCGCCCTCGAAATTGGGTCGAGTTTGGAAGTGAAAATCCAGCGTCCTGTTACTTAAGGAAAGACAGACGCAGACAAGAATTAAAGACCAACAGAGTTTGGCTCCAAGTGGGAAGAATCATTGGAGGACAATAAAGCATTGGGTGATGTCCAGCTTTTGTCCCTTGGAAACCGGAAAGCTGTATCATAAATGCTGTCTGCCTGATCGTCCTCGCCTGCTCGATGTAACGGGAGGCGCCGTCCTCTCGGAAGCAATACTCTCCTTTGGGCCATGAGTAGAATAAGTCGAATCCAATCTTTCATTTCATGCTACGGAGAGTATGCCTCCAGTGTGGCATAGGAGATTGAAAGTCACCCAGGGGAAACTAACATAGGCGGTGATCATGGGGGGAAATGGGGTACAAAGAATCCATGCAGCCCTTGAAGGGGAAGCCCTCTGTGGGTGCGTGATCATGTGGACGATTAAATCATACTTGGCCGTTTTGCCAAATGCTTTCATGTAAATTACTTCGTGAAAAGTCTACAGCCCTCTGGGATGTTCCAGCAGACCTCCCTCTTACTGGTAGAGAAGCTGAAGCTTAAAGAAGGCGATTTGTTCAAGATTGGTTATTGGTAGATTTGGACTTTGAATTCCATTCTTCTGGATCCAAACCCAAGCTCTCCTCCTACGAGTTCATGTGGGTGGGTGATGTACGTATATACCTGTGGCCGGGAGGGGTGGCATGGTCTCTTCTAAAAGAGACCTTATATAAGGTCTCTGTATAACCTTATATAGAGAGAATACGTACTACTAAAATTTGCACACGAGCTTCCATTATTACACATATTTTTCATTCTCTGTTTCTTCTCCTCCTAGAGGCTAAATGTTCCATTCCTGGTTTTAACCCGAAGAAAAGCTAAGTAAATTCCATAGACCACTCTTGAATAAGACCAACTGGAAAAAATACACAATGCCCACTGACTGACCTAATAGGATGTGGACTCCCTTAGCCACAGCTAACCCTACCGATGATTTCCCAATTTCTCTTTCTGATATTTAATTAGTGTCCAGTTGTGTCAAATCCCTTTGGATTGAGTGCTTGCGGCAGGGTTTCTCAACCTCTGCACGTCTGGGGTCAGATGGGTCTTCGCCCGGGGTGGGGGGGTTGTCCTGTCCATTGCAGGATGTCTGGGAGCATCCCTGACCTCTAACTAGATTCCCATTAGCACCTTCAAGTTGTGACAACCCAAAACGTCTTCTGATATTGTCAATATCTCAGGGGGCAAAATGTGCCCCTGGTTGAGAGCCAGTGACTGGGGTCATAATTTTTGTTTGTGATCACTTGGTGATGGGTTAAGCTGTGATGGGCCATCCGATCTGACTTCATTTTGGCCGTTAAGTTGACCAGCACAGGAGGCGGCCAATTACTCCATTGCTAGTCACTTCCCCAACAGCGGTTGAAATGACGGCTTCGGAGGGGCGCCTGGGTGGCGCAGTCGGTTGGGCGTCCGACTTCAGCCAGGTCACGATCTCCCGGTCCGGGAGTTCGAGCCCCGCGTCAGGCTCTGGGCTGATGGCTCGGAGCCTGGAGCCTGTTTCCCATTCTGTGTCTCCCTCTCTCTCTGCCCCTCCCCCGTTCATGCTCTGTCTCTCTCTGTCCCCAAAATAGATAAACGTTGAAATGACGGCTTCGGGGACGCCCTGTGAGCATGGCTTTTGGAATGGCTCTTCCCAAGGGGGACAGCCGTAAACCGTGCAAAGCCCTCACTTGACATTGGGTATCCACAGTTGGCAAGTGACTCCTTCGTCTTTCATCTGCATTTCCATCTAGGTGGCGAGATGGAGGGAGGTCGGTTTCCGTAGAAAGCGGAAGCAGGATAGACCAATGAGGCAACCAACCCTAAACTGAAATCCTGACGTTAGTACTACCTAGCTATGTGACGTTAGGCAAGGTGCTTGACCTCTATGAAACTGCCTTCTCTTTTATAAAATGAAGACAACTCAGCCTGCCTTGAAGGTTGCGGGGGAGAACTGCAGATAATGCGTTATCTAGCCCAGAGGGCACACAGTAGCCCTACAATAAATGTTTTCTGTTACCATAAATTAAAAAAAGCAAACGCCTGAACAGATGAGTAGAACTGCCAAACGGAGTGCCTGAGGCACCCCCACGGAAATGCCAGAGGCCATGTCTGTCTGCTCCTGACCTCAAGGGTCTTCGGTTGACCCCTGAAGCATGTGCTCTTCTCCCCCAGCCCCTCAAGGCCCTCTGCACCTGACCTCACCCCGACGTCCCTGCTCCTCTGACTCTTGGGGGCCCTGAGCATCCCAAAATGGAGGATTGGAAGATGTGGACTCATGTAGACAGAGCCCAAAGCATTGTTAGTTTTGCAGCTCATCTGTCCCGGGGCGTAACCAACCCCAGTTAGGAGCCACAGAGTGACAGAAGTGTGACCAGATAGGCGGACGGGAAGGCAGCTCTCTGAGGGCAGCTCAGAAGCTGCTGCCTTTGGCCGGGGGCTGGAGGAGGGGCTAGAGGGCAGGAAGTGATGGCGGAGAGCCGCACAGGCCAGGCCAGCCCTAGGTAAACGATGAAGGAGGCTTCTCTGGAACCATCTCTCTTCCCCTTCTGCGTCACGGAGTCTCTGCTTGGTAAAGGATCTCCTACGTCCCAATCACTATTTCACCAAGAAAGGAGCCCTGAGAGAGGAGGTGGCCGTCATGAGGCTGGTGGCGGACCAGAAAGGCGCTGCAGGTGCAAGTCAGGTCATGGATGGGGGGGAGGTGCCCCTTAAATGGGGGTCTGAGCTTGTTCCCGGTGAGAGTTTGTGATTCTAGATCTGCAACCCAGGACCCACGCTCAGTCCAGTGCTCCTGCTATGCCAGGCTATTTCCCTCATCCTCGCGTCTTTTTTATTTTTTTATGTTTATTTATTTTTGAGAGAGAGAGAACAGGAGTCAGGGAGGGGCAGAGAGAGAGAGAGACAGACAGAACCCGAAGCAGGCTCCAGGCTCTGAGTTGTCAGCCCAGAGCCCGAGGCGGGGCTTGAACTCACGAACCATGAGATCCTGACCTGAGTCGAAATCCAGAGTCGTGCTTAACGACTGAGCCACCCGGGTGCCCCCCTTCCGTGTCTTAATTTAATTCTAAGTTCCAGGATAACAGGTATTCCAAGAGATTTGTTTCCAAAACAAATACCAGCAGCACTTACAATCTTCTTGTCTTTGTTTATTTAATGTTCCTCCTAAAAGTAGTAATTTACCACCAAGAACGTTCCCCGCCCTGTAGACAATGAGAAATAAGCAAAACATGACCTGGAATGAAATCATTATTGTACTATATGCTGACTCATTTGGATGTAAATTTAAAAAAAATAAAAAATAAATAAAATAAATAAAAAGGAAAAAAAGAAAACAACATGACCTGGAAGTCAGCCATTTCACCGCCCAATGAAGTCGGACGCTTAACCGACTGCGCCACCCAGGCGCCCCCCCCCCCCCCCCCCCCCCCGCACGGTTTAAAAGAAAATGTTTTTCATATTCTAATGATGACAGGGTCAAAGCACACTTGCCGCGGAAAACTTGGAAAATACGGAAAAGGACAAAGCAAAAACAAAAATCATTTTGTAAAAGTTTGCCGCCACGACTCGTTAGCATGTTGGTGACTGTCCTTCGAGGTTCGAATAGGTGCGTTTAGTTTTGCAGCTGTGTTTTTCACGGAACAATAAATCCTGGCCATCTTTCCTTGTGGTCAAACGTGTCTCCACATCAATTTTCGTGCCGAGAGAGTGCCACATTTTATTCTACCACTGCCTGTCGTTGGACATTTAGATGGCTTCACATTTTGACACATGATGACGGTGCTGCTGTGGACATTCCTCTGCATTAATCCGTGTCCACAGTTGGGGTTATTTCCTCGGAATAAATTCCTGGAGGTGGAATTGCTAAGTCTCCCCTCGCCCACGTCCCTTCTCCTTGGGGCCGATCTCTGGTGTCATCGTTGACGGCGATGTTAGAGTCCTGACTTCCCTCTGATGGTCTCACGTGGGACAAGGTACCTACCACACCCCTCCCGGCTGCTCCCAAAGCACGGAGCTGGTGACCATTTGTGGTCATGGTGGTCAAGTCCGAGACCCGTGTCGTTCCTCCCAGGCATTCATGACGGTGACCGAGGACCGCAGTGGACACAGCGTTCTCCTGCAAAGACGTCTCTCAGGGAATGCAGGCAGACCGTCTAGAAACGGTCCCCATAGCTCGACCTTCCAACCAGCTCGGTCCCCGTTTGGACGGGCGGTATCCCTGGTTGTGATTTTCGGCCTCCCACCCTGTGTCCGCCTCTCAGCCCCACTCAGGGGGTCGTGCGTGTCAGCCGGTCTGGTTCGTTTCTCTCTCAGCCCGGCACCCCCTCAGGTTCTTTCTCCCTACTCCCTTCCCGACTCCACAGAGAGCGGATGGAGCAGGCTTCAAGGCCAAGGTGGTGCAAAATCTCGTCATTTCAGTGTTCGGTGGTGAGCTATTGCTTTAGAGCAGACCCATGGCCAGGTGCTAACCACGGGGGGAGGGGGGAGTTGGGGGTTGGGATGGCACACGGGGCTCCCGTGGTCCTGCTTCCGCACAGGCAGGCCCAGCTAGGCACAGCGGTCAGAGAGTCGGAAGTGACTTCAAGGTCATCAAGGCCAAACTCTTTTCCAAGATGGCTATCGCTCAACAGAGTCCGGGGTGGGTGGAAATCCAGATGGTTGGAAACACTTACGTGAGGAACAACTCACTACCTGCCTACTTGCTGCTTTGTTCCACGATTCTTGCCGCGTGAAACAGAAACGGAACCCACCGTTAATGTTATTCGTTCATTGATTTATTCAACAAATATCTATTGGGTCTCTAGTATGTGTCAGGGTGCTTTGGGAACAGCCGTGAACGTACAGATCAAAAAAAAAAAAATCCTAGACCTCACAGAGCTCATTAAATATTTAAAAATAGTTTCAAAAGATTTTAAAGATGGAGACAGACAATAACCGAGGTAAGTGGGTGACGTATGCAATGGTCGTGAGAAGTGCTAAGAGGAAAGATAACACAGGGAAGGTTCACAGAGAAGGTCAGGGTGGTGGTGGAGGGGATGGGCGTACGGAGGGTGTGCAGGGATGTCCTTGCTCAGAAGGGGACACGAGAGTCCACCCCAGGAGGAAGTGAGCGGACACCTGGGGAAAGCCTGGCATGTTCCTGGAACTGGGGAGAGGTGGGCCAAGTGAGGGGAAGGCCGGTAGGACGTGGGGTCAGGGATACTGGGTGCCAGCCGGGACTCCAACGAGAGTGGCAATTGCTTACGGGCTGGAAGGACGCTTTATACCCAATGAGACGGAAGTTAAGGACTTGGACGGGCAAACAGATGCAATTTTGTGTTTTAGCACCAGCACCCTAGCAGCTGGGCTGGAGTTTACTGAGGGGGAATAAGACCGGAAGTATTACTTAGTGTCATTCGTTCAACAAGTAATTATTGAGCTCTTGTGTGCCAAACACCGAGCTAGATGACTTCCGGCATCTAATGAGCGCTCAGCCGGCGCTGGGCTCGAGGCCAGGCCCGACCCATCCATAATGGCAATTGTGTCTGTCTCCCTGTTTTACAGATGAAGAAACGTAGGCTCAGGGAGACCGCACGGCTAGCAAATAGCCAGCCTGGATGTAGCCCAGGGACTGTCCCACTGCAAAGCCTGCGATCCTGACCACTGTGTCATTGCTGGGAACTGTTTCTCACACTGGACTTTGCGAGTCTCTCTACGACAGCATGAGAAGTCCACTTCTAGGTGGTCACCTGGGCCCCCTGTCCTCTCCTCCCACTGTGTCTGTGGAGGGCCCCTCCCCCCCCCACACTAGGCAGGGACAGAAGACCCAAGCGGGCGAGAGCTGAGTTCCAGCCCCACTGGGGCAAGCCACTCCCCCTCTCTGGACCCCGGACTTCTTTGCTCTAGGATAAGGCCTTGGAATAGGTCTCTAATCCTCCCTCCAGCTTTAGCGTTGAGCAGGGGAGGGGCAGAGAGAGAGGGAGGCACAGGATCCGGAAGCAGGCTCCAGGCTCCGAGCTGTCAGCACAGAGCCCGACGCGGGGCTCAAACTCAGGGGCCGTGAGATCGTGACCTGAGCCGAAATTGGACGCTCAACCAACTGAGCCACGCAGGTGCCCCTCCTCATATCTGATTACTGACGAGACCTTCACACTCAGCACCCATTGCTTGAATATTCTCCCCCCACCCCACCCCCCACCCCCCATCTGCTCATCTGACCCTCACAGCAGACCTGAGAAGGTCACAGGTGAAAAACTCATCCCCGCGTCATAGGTGGGCAAGCTGGGGCCCGGTGGGCTACACGATTTCTCCAAGTTCCTGCTCACACTGGTGTGGAGGAGCCACTCCAAACCCTTCAGCCAACCCAACAGTCTCTAGAATGTTCCAAGTACCTGGCCATTGCCCACGCAGAAGGAGAACATCTGGTCCTTTCCAGAAAAGATGGAACCAGTCCCTAAATTGTTGGCAGAGGCTTTGCTGCAGTGGCCCCAGGGATCCCCACTTAATGGTTGGTGTGATACAAGAAACAGAGCAAATGGCTCTCTAGAAAGCGGGTTTTATTTGCCAGCCACACTACCCCGAGCCCTTCCATCCTCCACAAGCTACTCCTGACCCACCTGCATCTTCCTGCTTGTCTTGCTCCCCTAATGACCCTGGGGAGACTCAGCCCGCATCACCCTATGATAGCCCTAAGCCATGTCCTCATTTTTCAGCCCTTAGTGCCCTCACAGCTGAGCCCCAGAAAGAATGTCCAAGGTCCCCGAGGCTGTACCTGCAGACACAGATTCGGCGAACGTAAGAGCGTACCGGTAGGCTTTACCGCTTCTAGGCCTGAGCAGGATGAGTGCTTCGTAAACGCGGGATGAGTTAATGATTCCATATAATGATTCCACCTAGCAGACACCCATCTACGGAGAAGGCTTCTAGAACAGAAAGTGTCTCGGCCTTAGGCGGCCACCTTCTGGGGCTGGGCTCTGCCACTACCCCGCTGTGCGACCTTAAGCATTTCACTTGATGTCTCTGATCCTATTTCCTTCTGTATGCTATGGAAGGTTTGGACAGAGGTAATTAGTAAGTTTCCTTCCAGCACCGGAACGCGGCTGTTCTGGAAAAGGCAGGCATGAAATACATCTACATTCACGTCATGAGCTGGAGCCTGGTGGCCTTCTGTGCTTATCAAACTTCCCCGTTTTCTGATGACACCATTATTACCAGACTTACTGGTTTCAGGAAGAAAAATGAAAAAAGGCATCTGTGGAAGGGGAATGATAAGAGGAGGGAAAAGAATTTGTAAAAAAAAAAAATATGGCAACAACACTGGGGTGCCTGGGTGGCTCAGTCGGCTAAGCGTCCGACTTCAGCTCAGATCATGATCTCACGGTTCGTGGGTTCGAGCCCCGTGTCGGGCTCTGTGCTGACAGCTCAGAGCCTGGAGCCTGCTTGGGATTCTGTGTCTCCCTCTCTCCCTCTGACCCTCCCCTGCTTGCACTCTCTCTCTCTCTCTCTCTCAAAAATAAATAAACATTTTTTAAAAATTTTAAAAAATACAGCAACACAATGACAAGCCTGAGCTCTGACCCATGGTGCCCTTGACACTGAGAGAGGGCTCCCCTACGAACAGCTGTTTCTTATATGCCGATGCTTTGCTCTGTGAGGCAGACAGGGGAAGACGGACAGAAAAGAGACGACAAATGAAGAAAATGGAGGGCGGGGGAGGAGGCGGGAAAGGTTGGAGGGGGACCGTGGAATCATTTTCACCTGCCCAGAAGTGGAGTGAGATGGACCCCCAAACATCCCCCCCACAATGCCTTCCTCTGTGCCCCCAGCAGACCCGTGCACCGCCCCCCCGCCCCTCACTTCCGTGACTGTGAGGCCTTCTCCTCTTGGCTGACACCCTCCTGGGTGCCCCTGGACAAGGCCTCCTTCCCACACACACACACACACACACCCACACACACCGGAGGGGTCCCTTTGAGATGGATCTGAGTGGTTTCTCACCTCCTACTAGGGGGACCTGTTCGTTCAAGAAGGAGGTTTAGGGGAGCAGGGTGTCCCCCACCTGGGGCCAACCCTGGCTGGGGAGGTTGTTTATGATTTCAAGCTGAAGACAGCCTACGCGTGGAGAGGAAGATTCCCCTCCTGGCTAGGTAAGAGGCTTCACACACCTCGCCAGCCTGTTGCTTTCGCTTTATTTTTCTTTGTGCACACCTAAGCTTCCAAATTTTATAAGCCACGGCTTACTTTTATCTCTGAAGGCGGTGGAGAATGTTGGACTCAGCAAAAGTCAGTAATGGCCAACTGGGAATAATCAAGTTGACAGCGGTGAGGTCTCCGCTTTGCTTTGGTGCCGCGAGGGTTAAACCCTCCTGTCCTCAAGCAGCCTGCCCCAGCCATGACCTCGCTCACCTCTTCTGTCTGTCCCCCTCCCTCACAAACGCCATCGTGAACATATTCAGAATAGTGACCAGACAGCCTTCATGCGTCGATTGGTTTATTTCTCAAAAAAACCCCCTTTTTTTTTTAACGTTTATTCATTTTTTTGAGAAAGGGAGAGACAGAGCACCGACCGGGAGATCATGACCCGAGCCGAAGTCGGACGCTTAACCGACTGAGCCACCCAGGTGCCCCTGCCTCAGACAATTGTGAGATAGCAAATTACAATTTTAATCCTCCTCCCTCCCCCCCCCCCCCCGCCGCACCACCACCGATGTTTTTATTGTGGGGAAAAAAAGCACATAACATTTACCATCTTAATAACTTCTCAGTGCACGCTTAGTGACATTAAGCACATTATATGGTTGTGCAACCCCCGCTAATGTGGAAATGTCCCTTTTCATCTTGCAAAACTGAAACTCTGTACTGGTGAAACACCAGCGCCCCCGTCCCATTCCCCGCCCCCCCCCCCCCCCGGCCCCCGCGACCACCGTTTCGACTTCTGCCTCCGTGAGTTTGACGACCCTAGGTACCTCCGCCGGGTGGCCATATATGATACTGGTCCTTTTGTACCTGGTTTATTTCACTTAGCGTTACGTCCTCAAGGTTCATCCGTGTTGTGGATTGGTCAGAATTCCCTTCCTTTAAGGCTGGGTGATACCCCACTCCCTGGGGGTGGGGGGGGGCGCGCTTTGCTTCGCCCTGTATTTATTGGTCAGGGTTTGCCTCCACCTTTTGGCCAGTGTGACTAATGCTGTTAGACACATGGGCGTACAAATACGTCTTCAAGACTCTGCCTTCGGTTCTTCTGGGCATAGCGCTAGACGTGGGATTGCTGGATCACATGGTCGATCTGCTTCTAATTTTCTGAGGAACCTCCATGGAGTTTCCCACAGCGGCTGCACCCTTTACAGCCCCACCGGCAGGGCACGAGGGTTCCATTTTCTCCACATCCTCGCCAACACTTGTTATTTTCTGTTTCTGGTTTTTTCTTTTTTTTTAATGTTTTATTTTCTATTTGAGACAGAGACAGAGAGAGAGACAGAGTGCAAGCAGGGGAGGGGCAGAGAGACAGAGGCAGAATCCGAAGCAGGCGCCAGGCTCCGAGCTGTCAGCACAGAGCCCGACGCGGGGCTCGAACCCGCGGACCGGGAGATCATGACCGGAGCCGAAGTCCGACTGAGCCACCCAGGTGTCCCGTTATTTTGTTTCTTGATGATGACCATTGTAACGGACGTGAAGCGGTCTGAAGGTTTTTTTTTAAACGGAAGAAATGCCCAACCTAGGATTTCCAAACTTGTATAGAGTAAAACGTACTCTTTCCGATGTGGCAGAGTACTTTCACAGATTAATGATTTTAACACACGCACAGAAATATAAGAACTGCTTATGTAAGTTCCCTCAGAGATGTCAAAAGGAGGAAAGGGAGAAGGAGAGGGGAAAATAGAAAGAACAGGAGAGAAAAAGTGAGTGGAATGGGGGCAGGATGGAGGGAAAAGGCAGCAGAGGTCCGAGGGTGGGCACCTGGATTGTTCTCGGAATTTGAGGCCGTGGCGCCTGTGCGGCACACGGGTCCTGTATGCACGTATTTGCCCGAGGGACGTTGATTGCTTTCTACAGTGTAGCTCTGTGCTGGGAGGGACGCTAAGAAGGGCAAGTCACTTTCCAGTGGGCCCAGAAGGCCCGAAACGGGTCCGGATGGGGCCACAGGCGGCAGACCCTCCTGTGCACAAGGCCAGTTTCCTCACCGGGCCTGGCTGTCCCGGTACCTGGGGGCGGCCACAGGTCAGAGGCAGGGCTGGGTGGCATTGGGCCTTGTGTTTCCCACATTTCAAAAGCCTCTTGAAGGAACAAATGCATCCCAGATGGAGCCTGGAGGGGTCCCCTGGGCTTCAGGCAAACAAAAGCCCCCCTCCCCCTCCCCAACCTCTTCTTCCTCCTCCTCCTCTCCTCCCTCCTCCCCTCCTCCACCGCTAGGCTCCTGCTCTTTAAAAACCAGTGGGCCAGGAACCCGTCGGCCTCTCCTGTGGGCCAGTCACCTCACATTTTATAGATCTCAGTAAAGAGGGCCCAAGTCCCTGTCTGCTGTCACTCTGGGTTTGCGTCCCTGCGTCGCTGCTGTACCATTTTTCTGGGCAAACAGAACCTCTAGGTGAGCAGCCCAGTTTTGCTCCTCTCATCCCTGAACGGGGGTGGCGGTGGGGGGGATAAGGGGTTACCCTCGCGCGGAACACCACGGCCAAACCACACGGATAGAAAGAAAACGAACAGAGTTGACTGAGTATAGACGGCATTGCTGGTGTGGCCAAGGGAGTATCACCGATTCACCAGGCAGGCAGGCCACCTTTAACTGACCCTGTTTCCAGACCCCAAAGCCCGTGGTAACATTTCATCCTGTCTGAATACCTATTTTCAAAGAGGGTGAAATGTGGGCGCTTTTACTGTTGCTATTGGCGTGCCAAGGGAACCTCGCGGAGATTTGAAACTCTCATCCGAGAACACAAAATCTGTCCCTGTAAACACGGAGTATGGAGGGGGGCACAATCCGAAGAACCTATTGGCTGTCCCCCATTTGGGTATTCCGTAGTGACACATCCCTCTTGGGAAAATCTCGCCCTGGATCTGGACTGGTCTTTTGCAGGCTGTCGGGTATGAAAACCTCACAAATCCATTCTGTGCCTCTCGGCCCTGCTTTCCAAGTCGCCTCAGGTGTGGATTCCGGAAGCAGGAACGGAGCTGCCCTCGCCCCAAAGACAGCCAGCCGGTCCTGCAGGAGACCCTGCAGCTTGTGGTGGCCCTGCGTGAAGTGGTCGGAGTGTCTCACGGGGGCCGGGGGGGGGGGGGGGGACGATTCTGTGCTGACCCTCCCGGCAGGCAGCCGGGCCCACAAGCCAGAGAGAAAGGATGTGGTAGCGGAGACTGGCCTCTGTAGCGTGGGAACCAGCGGCGTGCCAGCGGCGACAGGTGCTGCGCCACCGGGCAGGTCCAGGGCGGGCCGCGGGGCGGGGCCAGTGGGGGTCTGCGCCCTAGACCCAGCCCTGCCGCCCACCCCGTCTGTTGCATTCCCGTTCTTCAGTCTGCAAAGTATTTTCACGGCGGCGGCTCCCCGCTGATCCCCGCCACGGGCCTCGAGGCTTGCTGCATCCCCGTTTCGCTCCGGAGCTCAGAGAGGTCAAGTGACCCGCCTGTGGCCCACAGCCCTCCTGCCTCCAAGGCCGGGACTCTTTCCACCTCCCCGAGACGTCACTCGTGAGCTGTGGTGTCCCGCGTCCCCTCTGAATTTGGTTTCTCATATGAAAAATGAGGGGGTTGGTGCAAGAACCAGTTTCTTGGTTTTGCTGCGATGAAAACATGTTTTCTTTCCGCTGACTTTTCCACGTTGCTCATTTCTTCGGCCTGGCGATACCTCTTCTCTCGTCGCCTCTCAGGAGCGGCCCAGCTGCTGCCACCTGCCCCTCTGAGCAGAGGGTGTGTCCTTGAAGGGGTCCGGGGGGCAGTGTGGACAGGGAGGGAGGGGGAGGGGAGGAGGCCCAACGACAAATTGGCCCCCTCCCCGCCCCAGCCCTCAGGTCATTTTCTTTTTGGTTAATGACCTTGTTGTTTGACCTTCTGGGCAGCCCCATGGCTTCTTTCCCCACCCCCATCCCATGGCCATCTGGTCTACTGGGCTCAGCCAGAGGGAAGCAGGGAGCAAAATTCATCTTGTCCTTGACGGGAAAGAGCTGAGATGAGCCGGACCCAGCCAGAGGGCATGTGGGGACTTAGGCTGGAGACAGCCTTGAAAGGAGGGCTTCCCGAGCTCTGCCCTCCGTGTCCCCCGCCCCTGCCCCGGTGTCACCCGTCAAGGAAGCCTTGACCAGCGGGCCACTCCTTCCCTGTGCCTGCCAGCAATGCGGCTGCAAAGAGACAGACAGACAGGGCACCGGTCCTAGGGAGATCTTGGGGATTCAAGAGAGGCAGGTGCACACCAGATCACCTCCTTCAGCCTCCAGCAGTGCGCCCCAGGGCCCGAGATCCTTCGTCTGGCTGCATTGCACCATAAATGCTCCTGCGGCCCCTTAGGGCTGGCACCCCGCAAGGTCAGCTGAGGGGCAGGGCCACCCCACCCTCATAATGCCGGCCACCCACAGGTCTGCCCAGGCAGGTGTCGCCCCTGCCACCTCCAGCCCCTGGCCTGCCTCTGTTTCCCTGCAGTGGCAAAGGTGGGGGCTATACGTAGGCCACGTTCTCAGGATGTTCTGGCCAGAGGGCTCCAGGCCTCCCCCCCCCCCCCCCCCCGCTCCCCGTGGGGAACTCCGCAGTAGCCTCTGGGCCCCTGGAGGGGAAGGAGCAGGGAGGGGGCTGTGGGGGGCCGGGAGGCGGGCCAGTGGTTGAGATGGAGGTTTGGGATCCTCTATGACCAATGGCAGGTGAGGAAGGAGAGAAAACAGACGCGGAGAGGGGCAGGGTGGGCGGGCGGCATCCATCTGATGACTGGAGGTAAAGGAGTCAGTCTCCCGAAGGACAACCTGCTCCCAGAGAAACAAGAAGAAAACAAAAGAGGGCCACTGGCCTCTGTGCCAGAGCATGAGGAATGATCTGGAAGAGCCGTGGCTGCAGCCGGCACCCCGCCCGGTGTAGCTTCCACCCCCAAGGCCACTCTGCCTTCCCCCCACCCCCCCATCAGCTGCTGGGCCGGCCACCGCTCAGCAGGGCTGGGTCTGAAGGCCCCGGGCCCCACCTCATATGTGGTAGGACAGCGGGACACCTGCTGGCACGATCTGGGAGGCCTCCGCTCGGGACCCTCCTGCCGTCACTGGGGCCAGCTCAGTGGGCGAGCCACGTCTTGACTCCCTCAGGAAGAGGCTGAGGCTGAGGCGATTCTGTGCCGGGAGAACTGGGCTCACATCCCGAACTCTGAGCCGAGCAGCACTGCCGTAAAGGGCCGTGCAAATGTGAAATACTTACATGGTCACTGTCATTGTCATCGTCCTGACGGGGCCCGTCATGCCCTACCCCCACCCCCAAGCCGGCCTCCAGAAGCAGCCGCTGTGATCTCTGCAAGTGATCACAACAGCCCCTTGACCTACTGGCTGTGTGACCTTGGGCAAGGAACTTAACCTCTCTGAGCCTCTGCCTGTCTTAAGACGGCAAGACTATGACCCATCTCCCTGAGCAGATTCTGAAGGGTCAATGAAATAAACATTTATAACCAGTGCTGGGAACACAGGAGAGAGTAATAAACACCAGCTCCCCTGTGGAGAAAAAGCAGCATGAACGTTTTAAAGGCACGAGGACGTCCAAGATTGGTGACAAAGCAGAGGAAGAGCCAGAGGGTGGCCATTTTTAGGGTCTAAGCACCGAATCGAGAGAGGTGATTTCCTCCCCTGGGCACTATAATTTATAAGCTAAAGGTATTGGTTAGCTGCTCTGTGGGCAGAGCTGTGGGGTCACTGTGGATCGGATTGGGCAGCTCAGAAAGGGCCCATGCCAGGAGCTGAACAACGGCCTCTCCCGCCCTCCAGTTTTGTACCTCACCCCCTCGAGCAAACTTGGGCAGCGTGTGCCCATCCCGCCTCCCCTGCTCAAGGTGGGGCAGCTCCAGGCTCTGTCCCAGAGAAGAGACATAAGGCCCTGTGGCCATGAGTCCAGAAGGATTCCTGGAAGTCACTCCCATCCTCCACCGTGCCTGGAGGCCCAGGGCCTGGGCCTCCATGGCAGCTGCCTTTCCTCTCCCGTCTGGGGTCAGTCGCACCCTCTTCGAGGCCACCACCTGGCCTGGCCTCTGGAGGCCTTGCTTCTGGCGAGGGCGCGAGACAGGAGAGGGACGCTGGCAGGGGTGGCCAATCGAGATGTTGTTGAGGGACGCGGGGAGAGGGAAGGACGTGTCCTCTTGACCCCTTCGTCCCAGGATGGCAGAGATCAGAGCGGCCCCAGGAGGGCGGGCAGGGGGGCTGAAGTCCTGGGGGACTTTTGGCCAGACGGAGGGAAGTCCTCTGATTCCCGCTGAGACCGCTCAGATGGACCCTTCTAAGGGTCGTCCAGTGGGTGAGGGTGGGGAGGCCGGGAAGGGAGGGGGCAGGCCACCCAGGCAGGGATCACCCCCCAGTGAGAGGTACAGACAGCTGCTGCAGCTGGGCACCAGCACTGGGCTTCGGCCCCACCTGCCCTGAGCCTCAGTGTGTCCCCAGTGACGAGGGCAAGCAGGGACCCCTGACCAGTCTCCTGGGACTAATGAAGCGAGGATCCTGTGATCCCATGGCTTTTCCAGGAGACAGTTGGGACAAGGGTCCCATCTGGAACATGGGTCCACCCGGAGTATTACGCATCCGTCGGCCCAAGAAGCCGTTTCTCAAGCCCCCGGTGCCGGGTACCAGATTGCGTCGTGAACTTAGCGCATCTATCCTCGAGGAACTTAACGGTTTCGAAAAGAAAGGGGACATTTCACACGAAAGGACCAGAGCAGTAATTCTGAATTGTTCTTTCAGCCTCCCCCCAACATTACGGAGGGCCCCAAATTGCGTGCTTCCCCGCGTGCTTACAGAACTCCCCCCTGACCCCACTTCCAAATCTCTCCCGGAGTCAAGGAAGCTTTTGGAAAGCAAATGCGTGACCATGAATTTAGGCTTTGACTCCATTTTACGTCTTTTAAAATGTTTAGTTGTTTATTTTGAGAGAGAGAGAGAGAGAGAGAGAGAGAGCATGCATGAAAAAGCATGCACACAAGCAGGGGGAGGGGCAGAGAGAGCGGAGAGAGCGAATCCCAAGCAGGTTCTGCACTGTCACGACCCAGGGCTCGATCTCACAAACCGTGAGATCATGACCTGAGCCAAAAGCAAGAGCTGGACGCCCAACCAGCTGAGCCTCCCAGGCGCCCCCTCCATTTAACATTTTTTATACAGTAAGTTATTTCCCAGTTTCTGTATTCTATTCTAAGGAACAATTTTCTGGCGCTACCTCCTAGCGGGTCATGGTTGCGAACCAATAGGCTGGACTCCGAGTGTTGTGCCATACCGTAATTGTGCTCTCTGTCGGCCTGATCGTTGACTTGAACAGCCCCATGAATCTTACGTGTGAAAACAAGCGCTAGTTAGATTCACGTTACAAAAATTCCCAAGTATGATAAAAAGCCAAGAAATCCTAGCCGGTTACAAATTAAGTGAATTCTTCGTAGCCAAATCCTTTCCAAATCAAAATTACAAGAAAGATTATCGTATCTTTTTACAGTAAAAGCACTGTATATGTTATGTGGCCTACGCGTGCACCTTCACGCTTGATTTAAAGCAGGGTGGGTCGAAGAGTTAAAAGGTTTAAAAGGGGCCTCTTTAAACCGTCCTTTAAAATAAGTCGCTATTTCCCTTACCGCCACCCGAAAGGGTATTCTGGAGTCACTCTTGTTGGCGTGCCCCAGAGCCTGCAGTGTGAGGTTCAGGGGCTCTGAACTAGGCTTTGGGAGCCGGGGAGGTCTCGCGTTGGCTCATTGGCTGGCTGAGCAGGAAGACACCGCAGGAGGTGGGGGGCAGGACTGGGGACAGGGGTGGCCTCTGGGAGGTGAGGAAGCCCCGGGGTCGCGAGCCGTTGCCACAGCGTTCTTTGCATGGTAAACACGAGTGTCGTGTCGGCGCTTTCTCCAGCGGAATGAATACTCTGTTTGCTCTGTATTCCTTCCCAAGCTGCTTCCCATTTTCAGGAACCCACCGAGACCTTTCCGGTTCCTCTCTATTCGGCACGTGTTGAGCGACTCTAAACCAGAAACCCCCTGTTCAGAGGCGCGCAGGACTGCCTGAACCGTAGGGCTGTCCTGACAAATCGCCTCTAACCTTTCAGCCTTTTCAGCTCCCCGGGGCGTCTGCCCGACGGGGGTCCTGGCCTCTGTTGACCCTGGGGCGTCAGGCCCAGGGCCGGTGGCTACTGGGTAACAAGGTCCAGCCAAGGCACATTTTTGGATTCTTAGGACCCCTTCTGCACGGAGCGGGAAGTTTTGGTTTGGGGCACGGGAGACCAAAAGTACAGTTGGGCAGCTCACACCCACCTGGGAGAGGCAAGATTCAAGGTCAGCAAGCAAGTAAAAAGGTGGCTGTGACGGTCCGGTTAGGGAAGGAGGAGCTCAGGGCACCTGGCGAGGAAGAAGTGACCTTGACTGATGCATAGGACCTGGATCGACAGGAGAGAGGAGGGGGTCCCAGGGGCAGTGGAGGCACAGACAGGGCAGGTGCTAGTGAGGCCCCACGGAAGGGAGACCCGGCAGAGTGAAGACATGTAGACCGGGAACATAAGTGGAAAGTTGGGTGACCAGGATACGAGAAGCTGAAGCCGCGTGGTGAAGGCGGGGGGGTTGCTATGTGACGTAAAAACAAACCAGAACTGCCCAGCGGTCTATCTGAAGGTGGGGGCCGTGACCGCCATCAGGCTGCAGTGTGTGGTGGATGGAATCGGATGTGTCATGTGACGTAATTGCCACCATCTTGTGGTCACAGAATCATGGTCAAGGTAACTCGATCGGCAGGCCTACTGGAGCCTTTGAGCTAATCTAGACTGACATTTAAAAACAATTCTTTTTTTTTTTTAGTTTTCATTCCGTTTCATAGTCTCCGCCATTTTCAAAGTAATGCACGTTGAATTTAGAGAATTTTAAAAGTATAGGAAAGAGGGAAGAATCAAACAAGGCCCTACGCTGTCACCCATCACCGCGGAGCGGCTACTGCCACTGGGGTCGCCTATTTCCTTCCAGCCTTTCTGTTAATGCTCTGGCTTCTTACATGGTTGGGATTAAACAGCGAACTGTCCATGAGCCATATGGGCTTAAATCCTTTTTTTTTTAACGTTTATTTATTTTTGAGAGTGCCAGCAGTGGGGGCAGAGAGAGAGGGAGACACAGAATCCGAAACAGGCTCCAGGCTCTGAGCAGCCAGCACAGAGCCCGACGTGAGGCTCTAACTCACGGACCGCGAGATCATGACCTGAGCCAAAGTCGGACGCTTAACCGACTGAGCCACCCAGGCGCCCCTGGGCTAGATAGAATACTTCTAGTAATCGTGTGGTTTAATGACCAGGATCTCACTACCTTTTAAAGCATATTATGCCTATTTATTTTATTTTTATTTTTTAGAGAGAGAGAGAGAGAGAGAGAGAGAGAGTGTGTGCAAGTCGGGGAGAGGGGCAGAGAGAGAGAGAGAGAGAGAGAGAGAGAGAATCTCAAGCAGGCTCCACGCTCAGTATGGAACCCAACGCAGGGCGCCCTCCCACAACCCTGGGATCATGACCTGAGCTGAAATCAAGAGTCGGACACTCACCCAACTGAGCCACCCCATCGCCCCTCTTGTGCCTTTTTAGAACACAACAGTGGGGCACCTGCGTGGCTCAGCCGATTACGCATCTGACTCTTGCTCTCAGCTCACGTGTTGATCTCAGGCTCATGGCTTCCAAGTTTTACAGTTGGTCTTTTGACCAAGAAGTCATCAGCTCAAGCCCCATATTGGGCTACATGCTGGGTGCAGACCCTACTTAATAATAAAAAAAGAAAAAAATAGAGTATTAAGAATGGGGCTTTTTTCATTTATAAAGTAATACGTGCTTACCTTGAAAGTGTGCAACACTCAAAAATGTAAACACTTAAATCACCCATAACCCTATTGTCCAGAAATCTCTTTTGTGACATTTGTGTCTCTTTTGTGACATTTCCTTCTCGAGTTCTTCCAAAACCATGTGTGTTTTCAAAACAAAACTGGAATCACACCACGTGCAATTTGGATCGTGCAGTCTTCATTTATCATATCATAGAAGTTTCCATTTTCTGACAGTTGTGAACGTTCTACTAACCTAGCGTTCATTACTTAGCATGAGTCAGGCCATACAAAGCATTTTACGTATATTAACTCATATTATCTCACAACAACCCTTGGAGATAAGTACTACTTTTTAATTCCCACCTCAGGGACAAGATAAACTAAGGCACAGAAGGTGGGATTTAAACTAGACGTTCACGGGGCGCCTGGGTGGCGCAGTCGGTTTAAGCGTCCGACTTCAGCTCAGGTCACCATCTCGCGGTCCGTGAGTTCGAGCCCCGCGTCGGGCTCTGGGCTGATGGCTCGGAGCCTGGAGCCTGCTTCCCATTCTGTGTCTCCCTCTCTCTCTGCCCCTCCCCGTTCATGCTCTGTCTCTCTCTGTCTCAAAAATAAATAAACATTAAAAAAAATTAAAAAAAAAATAAACTAGACATTCACATGCCAAAGCCTGCACTCCTATTCACCAAACTCCCCAGCACACACACACGGGCACAGCACATCTATGCTTTCTTCCAGGAAACAGCCTTTCAAATATTGAAAGCATCTCTGAGGCCCAAGCCTTACCTTTCTCGGGCTTAATAGCCTCATCTCAGCCATCGTTCAAGGCTGGGAGGCCCTTCGCCATGCCCGCCTTCACTCAGGCAGGCCTGGCGTTTCTGGGTCCCTTTAACTGGGCAACTAGACACAAAAACATGGTTGCGGGGACTTCTGCCCGAGGCAGGTTGCAGCCAGCCTCTCCACCTGCGTGTGCTGGACGTAGACTCCGTCATCGTAGCCGGAAGTGCATTGGCTTTTATGAATAACAGCCAAACCGTGATGAGCAAAAAGTACTTCCAACCCCCTCGGTTCCTCACGGCTCCGCAGCCTGGTTCTTCCAGCCTTTTGATTCTTTGCCTGGCTCTGCAGAGCACAGCCCAGAAAAAGGGAGGGTCAGAGTTTCCAGGGGCCTTAGGGTGGCTGGCTGAGGACTTTCATGACACCTTGGTGGGGATCAAAATGGCGGCATCTCGCCTGCCTGGGGGCGTCCGGGCAGGAGGGGAGACCCAGAACCTGGAAGGAGGCCAAGGCTGCCCCACGAGCACCTGTGGCTCTCCAGAGGGCTTCCAAGTTGTACAGTTGGTCTTTTAGCCAAGAAGTCACCAGCAGTCACAAGAGCGGGTCCGGAAGAGTCCGAGGGGGTAGGACCGGTCAGGAAGGGAGGCGTCTTCCGGGAGAGAGTTGGAACCGTGCAGACGGCACGTCCTCGGGGACCTCTCCCTTCCCCAGCACTGATCAGTGGAGACTGGGGTCAAGGCAGCCTCCAGGTAGAATTGCCAAGGTCACGAGATTTAATCCCCAGTACCTTCTGCCCAGGTGTCTCCTGGCCTGACCAGTCCTATTTTCTCTCAGGCTCCTGATAAAGGAGGGCGAGGAATCCAGTTAAACGATTTCATGTTAAGGCTCTAGTGGTGCTTAAGGCGTCGTCATCTCAGGGTAATTTCTACTTTAACAGAGACCTCTCAGACACCCAAACGCCTCTGTCTAAAGATATTTCCAGAGAGGGAGCTCCTTGTAGCTTCCTCCCCCCACTCCTACCCTCAGTTTACAACAGGGTGGCCAACCCTGTCTTCCATCCAGAAGAGCAAGGACTGGAAACCTGACGGTGTGCCTTTGACATCTTTGTGCCTCACCGTCCCCGTTGGGGAGAGGAGAGCGACAGCACACACCTGTCGGTTTTTACGAGAAATAAATGAGCCACACGATGCATCCGAAGCTCAGAGAATCGACTCTGGACCGCAGTCAGCCTTTAATACGTGTGAGCTATTACTGTCGCTGCGGGTTGCTACTTTGGGTTGGAAAGCCGATTCACATACATTATGCCATTTTATCCTCGTGACAACCCTGGGAATTCAGAGTTTCATTGCTCCCACTTTATAGATAAAGAGCCAGCTCCCTGAAAGGAGCGTTCCCTCCGCAGGGGCAGGGCTTGGCCCTGGGCCTGGGGCCCCGGAGGACTCACAACCCAAGCTCACCAGAGCTCAGAGAAAGTGTCAGCAGCCTGGGAAAATTGCTATTTCGACACACGGTGTTGTAGTGACGGGGGTAGGGTCACCCCTAGCCAACGCTCTGACTTCTAAAGGGGAGAGCGGGGTGGCTGCCTCAGTTCCAAACACGTATA
This sequence comes from Prionailurus bengalensis, assembly GCF_016509475.1. Taxonomy (NCBI): domain Eukaryota; kingdom Metazoa; phylum Chordata; class Mammalia; order Carnivora; family Felidae; genus Prionailurus; species Prionailurus bengalensis. The sequence continues at coordinate 10,095,323 of NC_057360.1, read as the reverse complement.
AAAGCAGAGAAAATGGGGGCGCCTGGGTGGCGCAGTCGGTTGAGCGTCCGACTTCAGCCAGGTCACGATCTCGCGGTCCGGGAGTTCGAGCCCCGCGTCGGGCTCTTGGGCTGACGGCTCGGAGCCTGGAGCCTGTTTCCGATTCTGTGTCTCCCTCTCTCTCTGCCCCTCCCCCGTTCATGCTCTGTCTCTCTCTGTCCCCAAAATAAATAAACGTTGAAAAAAAAATTAAAAAAAAAAAAAAAGCAGAGAAAATGATAAAATGAACCTCATGTACACATCTCAGTAAGTATCTCTAAACGATGGGGACCTTTTTTTTAAATTTTTTTTGTTTTACATTTTATTTATTTTTGAGAGAGAGAGAGAGAGAGAGGGAGCACAAGTTGGGGAGGGGCAGAGAAAGAGGGAGACCCAGAATCCAAAGCAGGCTTCCAGGCTCTGAGCTGTCAGCACAGAGCCCGACGTGGGGCTCGAACCCACGAACCGCGAGATCGTGACCTGAGCCGAAGTCAGTTGCTTAACCGACTGAGCCAGCCAGGCGCCCCCCCCTTTTTTTTTTTTAACATAACCACAATTCCGCTATCCTGCTTAGACAATTTACAATAATTCCTTAGTATCATCAAATATCTACTGTGTATTTCAACCTCTCCTACCTCCTTTTTCTTCTCTTTTTTTCACTTTTCCGTTCGTTTGCATGAGGAGCTAACTGGCTTATGTCGTTTCGTGTTTTTTTGTACTTAAAGCTTCCTACCCCCCACCCCCACCCCCTTTATTTCCTCGAACTGTGTTTGCTGAGGAAGCCGGGGTGTTTGTCCCATAGGATTTCCCACGGTCTGAATCTCCCTGATGGCTTCCCCGTGGCGTCTTGGGACTTGTTCCTCTGCCTGCCGTCTGTTTCTAAACTGAAAGTTGGATCTGGAGGCTTCATCAGATTCAAGTCTGATAATGTAGTGAGATGTCACTGATGATCATGCCCCGAGCTGCTGTTTTGCTGGGGGTTAGCTCTTCTTTTGTTTATTTGGTGGAATATTTCTATAAAGAAAAACTTCCCGGGGGCGCCTGGGTCGCTCGGTTGGTTGAACATCTGACTTTGGCTCAGGCCGTGATCACACGGTTCGTGGGTTCGAGCTCTGTGCTGACAGCTCGGAGCCTGGAGGCTGCTTCAGATTCTGTGTCTCCCTCTCTCTCTGCCTTTCCCCCACTTGCACTCTGTCTCTCTCTCTCTCTCTCTCTCAAAATAAATAACCATTAAAAAAAAAAAGAAAGAAAAGCTTCCCTTCATGAACTATTTGGTTATCCTGATACTCAGGATAAATGCTTGATTCCTTCCCCTTAGTTACAATAATTTGTTATTTTTAGATGAAATGCCAAGGACAATGTGTGTGCTTTGGTTCCAAATAATTCTGGGAGCGGGGCATGGGCAGGGGTCCAGAAGATCTGTGGCTGCTGTAACAGGTGCACAGAGGTTCTTTCTACTACTGTACTTGTATGTATGTTTGATACACTTTATTACAAAAAGCAGTGTGTGGGTTGTTTTTTTTTTTTCTTTTTCAGTAAAAAATTCAGTAATGGTTGAGTTCCCTGGCATCCTCCAAAGATGAGCAATAAATGTGTTCGTTGGTTTTTTTTTATTTAAAAAACATCTTTTTTAATGTTTATTTATTTTTGAGAGACAGAGCGTGAGCAGGGGAGGGGCAGAGAGGGGAGACACAGAATCCGAAGCAGGCTCCAGGCTCCGAGCCGTCAGCGCAGAGCCCGACGTGGGGCTCGAACCCGTGGACCGTGAGATCGTGACCTGGGCCGAAGTCGGACGCTTAACCGACTGAGCCACCCAGGCGCCCCTGTTTGTTGGTTTTAGTGTCATGATATCTGCCCTGGCTTGAAACATACTTAAGTGTTTTGATTCGTTGTACTTGTTTTTCTTACTGATGTCGAACTGATTTTATCATTGGCCAGTGGAACCCTCTTCCAGTTGGCTCCTTTTGACATAAGTCCAGTGGTCTTTGACAGCGTCCTTGCTTACAGTGTGACCAGAGTCCCATTTGTGTTGTACATTTCTTACCCAGACCGGGGGCACTTTTCCAGGGTAGGGCTGCTGTCTTTTGCTAAGGGTCTTTTGTGCCTGGCCGCTGTTACCTAAAAAGATCTCTTGGAGGCTCTGGTTTAGACTCTATGGCCAGGGGCAGAATTTTCCTCCCCGCATACCAAGCAAGCGTACCCCAGCCAACCCCCACCTCACTACCGCTACCCTCACACCCCCAGCCAAGCAGGTGTCTCAGGACGTTGACTGTGCTGGTGGGTGGGTGGGTGGAGGGGAAAGGAGATTAAAATCTGACTTTAAAGGCTCAGGCAGTAACTTGCTTGAGGTTGGCTCCCCCTCCCCAGCGCCAGCCCCACCCCCCAGACTCAGAACCAGGCAGAAGGAAAGCAGGGCAGTGAGAATATTCAGTATCTCCATCTATCTATATTTAGGCAGATTTATCTCGCAAGTGAAATCAGAGAGAAACATTTAAGGAGGGGGTAGTGGGGGACCTTGGGTTCACATAGCTTGATCTAATTTGCCGGGGGTGGGGGGGGTGGGGATTGGGGGGGGGTTACAGAGCAGGCAGAGCCCCCCCAGAGACGAGTGTAAGACAAAAAAGGCATAGAAAGACCAAACGGGTGCAAGCCAAGCACAGAGGAAGGAGCGAATTCATCAGCCACCAAGCACATAGCTAGACTCTACGCGTCCGTGTGACCAGGAGGCCGGTGAGAGGTGAAACCACCCGGTGATGGGGTGAGGGGCTGCAGCACGAAGCAGGGAGACCCCCCTTCCCGGGGAGAGTTGCACAAGCCTGGAAGATCTCTGGTCAGGAATGCCTGGGCCGGGCGTCCCACCGTGTTCCACTGTGGCCAGCGGGCCACACGCTCACGCAAATCGCACGTGGCAGAGGAAAGGAGGCCCAGGGCTCCCAGCTGGACATGCCAACGGCGTGAGCTCGGTCTGGTCCGGTCCTTCATTTTGTGTGTTTGTTTTTTAACAAGGGGGATAATAACGACCCCTCGTCCTCCAGGCTGTTGTGGGGGGTGAAGGAGTGGGTGAGCCGGGAAGGCCCGTGAGTCACCAGATGTGCGTATGACTAAGCGAGCCTCACATCTCTGCTATGACCTGTGAGCACAGGGTCCGCCCGCGGGTTAGAAACAACCACAGCTGTTTTCACGACAGTGTCCAGGTGGAAGCTGCTCTCGGATGGAGGTGGGACGACGGAAAGGTCCAGAAGGGAGGATGTGGTGAGCAGAGGGAGGGAGAAGCCAAGCTTGCCCCTGGGCACCGGGTGGAGACTCTGGGGGACAGCTGGCCATTTCAGGGGAAAGAATCACCCAGAGGCCCTGATAGGGAGGCTGAATATAGATCTACCGCTTTTCAAGGCGAGGCCTTAGAAGACCTAAGACCATAGGGGTGTGTGTGTGTGTGTGTGTGTGTGTGTAAGAAGCAAATGGTGACAGACACCTGAGGGGTCAATACCTGACATCCTTCCAGGCCCAAGCACTCGAATACAGGCTTCCCCCGCCATCTGAAAGAAGGGTCCCACGAAAACTTTCGTAAGTCAAAGTGGCATAAAGCAAAAAAAAAAAAAAAAAAAAGCAATGACCACTAGCGTACGTGGAAACATTTTTTAGCGTTCCCAAGCTGAAAAAATAACCTCTCTTTGGCCTTTCTCATACCTGAGGGCGCAGCCTGCTAATGGGTGCACGGGATAAATTGAGAAAAAACACAGGAACTCACAGACGCAGGCTGCACAGGGCATTGCCCAGGCCAAAAGGAAGCTTCTCCAGGACGTGAAGTCACTGGGCCGTGGGACCACCACGCCCGACAGGAGCTGAGGCTTGATCAGACCCGAGATAGGCAGCCACACCATATACACACATTGACAGCATTTCCTACGGATGCTTCTGTCCTTTTGATTTTTTTTAAATTTTTATTTAAAAAAAGTTTTTTTTAACGTATATTTATTATCGAAAGACAGAGAGAGACAGAGCGGGAGCAGGGGAGGGGCGGAGAGAGAGGGAGACACAGAATCCGAAGCAGGCTCCAGGCTCCGAGCTGTCAGCGCAGAGCCCGACTCGGGGCTCGAACTCACAAACCGAGAGACCATGACCTGAGCCGAAGTCGGACGCTCAACCGGCTGAGCCACCCAGGCGCTCCTGATTTTTATTTCTTTAAAGAAACCGTGATAAGTTAAATCAGCTGCAGAGGGACCCAATGTAGTGTTGGCAAATCCTAACAGAAGTGTCATGACACCAAAAAGTGATCGTGGCTGTGTGTACTTGTCCCCTTGAAAACAATCCACACCTGTGCCTTCTTAATTTTGCTGCGTTTAGATAGAAAAAGTCAATTTCGCTAGACTCGCTTTCCCAATGCACACATACTACGTGTGAGTATACAGACACATTTAGCAGTAGATAAAATTCACCAACCTGGGTTACTGCCGTCCGTCTCTTGATTGTTTTCCAGAACATCACTGAAAATAGTGCCTTCCAGAAAATATAAGTGAATGTATATTTGATCTCAAAATGAGGAAATACTTTCTAAGCATATAAGTAAAAGCAAAGTATTTGACTACTTAAATTTCAATTTCTAGATGTCAAAAACATCAGGTGAGAGGTAGATGACAAAGTGGGAAAATATTCACAATATATGTGATGTGAAAGGCTGAATGTCTCCAGTAACATGCTCTTAGAAATCACTTCTTTTTTTTTAAGTTTATTTATTTATTTTAAGAGAGAGAGAGAGAGAGAGCACGCACACCAGCACATGTGTGGGAGAGGGGCAGAGAGACGGGGAGCTGTCAGCACAGAGCCCGACGCGGGGCTCAAACTCATGAACCGTGAGATCATGACCTGAGCCAAAATCAAGAGTCAGACGCTTAACTGACTGAGCCACCCAGGCGCCCCTAGAAATCAGTTCTTAAGAAGACACATCTGAAAAAATAGTAATAAGCAAAAGTCATCGGCACACAATTCATATAACAAGGAACACACACGATGAAGAAAATGCACACACAAAATGTCCAGCATCACCAATAATCAAAGAAATGCAAATTTTAAAATTAGATTCTGTTTTATGTCTATTGGGTAGGTCATTTGGGGCCTTGTTTGTTTAATGAAAGTACATAGCATTGCCAAGAATACGATGAATTAGAGTCTCTCAAAAAAATTGCTAATGTAGAGGAATCTGGCTGGCTCAGTGGGAAGATCATGTGACTCTCTCTTTTTTTTTTTTTTTTTAAGTTTATGTATTTATTTTGAGAGAGAGAGAAAGGAGCAAAGTGAGGGCAAGAGAGAGAGAATCTCAAGTAGGCTCCACACCATCAGTTGTGGAACCCGATGCGGGGCTTGAACCCACAAACCACGAGATCATGACCCGAGCCAAAGTTGGACACTCAACCTGCGGAGCCACCCACGTGCCCTGAGCATGTGACTCTTGATCTTGGGGTCGTGAGTTCAAGCATCATAGGGGGTTTACAGTTTACTAAAAATAAATAAATAAATAACTTAAAAACAAAACAAAAAAACATTTGCCCTGTGTAAATTGGCACCGTCTTTCTGGAAAGTAATCAGCCCTAAGCTTAAAGAGTCTCAAAAATATTTATTCCCTTCGGTTATGTATTCCCATGTGTCTTAATTTATTTCTCGAGAAATAATCATAGGAATAAAAATATCTGTGTTCAAAGATACCTATTGCAACACTAGAATACTCAAAAATCTACAAAAACCTATACTTCTGGCAATGTGGGGGGTTGCCAAATAACTATACATAACAATACTTAAGAACAGTCAAGAATAGGCATTCTTGGGGCTATGACCCCAGTTTTGGGAAAAAAAAAAGCATTAGAATAAACATTGGAAGACAATACAGCAAAATGTTAATAGTGATTATGTTTGGGTGGGGGGGTTGTGGGAAATTTTTATTTTCTCGTTCATGCTTTTCTATAGTTTCCAACATTTCTATAATTAACATTTTTACCCCTGTAATCAGAAACCTATATAGAATATAAAATTATCCTCCCCTCACTTTTGAATTGAGAAATCAAATTCATCCTAACATTACCCCGTGGTCTTCGGAAAAGCAGGCTGGTGTGGGAGGAGCAGAAGCGAGCCCCATGGCCCATCAGACACGGAGTGGAGGTCCGAGTCTGGATTTCAGGAGGGGGGGTGGCTGGAGCTGCAGGTCTGATTGTTGGGGTCAACAGCATATGCAGGTATTTCGAAGCCCCAAGAAGGAAGGGATGAGGTCACAAAGGCAGCGAGTTCAAGATGAGAAAAGAGATCCAAAGCCTGACTCTCGAGTCCCTTCGAGACACCGGGAGAGGCAGGGGCATTGGCAGGGGCCCAGGGACCCACTCTGGTACTTTGTTACAGGTCTTCAATGACTGGGGCGCCTGGCGGGCTCAGTCCTGGGAAGCGTGCGACTCTGGATCTCCGGGTCGTAAGTTTGAGTTTGACATTGGGTGTAGAGTCTACTTAAAAATTTTAATTAAATCTTTTAAAAGTGCTGACTCAGTGCATGTGACCATCTTAGCGTGTCAGGGTATCCACACCAACAATAAGCTCTTAAGTGGACTGGGAAGCCATCCAGTCCTGAAGGACGGGCAGAGACTTGACTCCCTCCTCCAGTGAATCCCTTGATTGTGTGGCTGGGCCTTCCTGCAAATCAAATGGGTCTCCGTCTTCCAATTCGACAGATCAGTCCTATGGGCCTCAGGTTTGGGTCCAGCACGTTCAGTGAACTCAGTGCCACAAATGTGTAATTCTCGCTTGCCAAAGTTTTTGAAAGATTTATTTTGAAACCTGATCACTTTTTTTTTTTTTTTTTTTTTTTTTTTTCAGTTTCAGCAACTTCTGTTTTTGTGGGCAGTTTGCGTCTTTTCTATGCTTGGGAGCCTAGCTTCCTTCCACTGCCTGGAAGGAAAGATCGAGTTGTTTTTTCTCATCCCCTCGGTTCACAACCGACCAGTAGGTGCAGGACTTCTAAGAGTGACCAGTTCGTGGGGAGCAGAAGTGTTAACCCCTGTAGATTTGTGGGTTACAAGTTAGCAGAAGGCAGGGCTGGCGGTGGTGGTGGGCAGAGAAAAATGAGCGTTCCCTAGCCTCGGTGTCCCCTTCTTGGGAGCAAGGTGGCCGGGGTGGAAAGGGCCCAGGACTGAGCCCTGTGATGTGGGCCCAGTGTAAGTCGCCGGGCCGAAGCGAAGGCAGGTGGCTCAAGCGGTCCCGTTGGTCTAGCAGAGGCTGACTTGGAGGAACCTTCACATTAAACTGATTGATGCCTTCTCCGTGTCTGGGAGAGGTGTTTTGGCTCTGTGTCAGAGCCCCCATCAGACGGGCCTGTGCTATGAGAGGTTTGAAAAATGGCTTGGATGAAAAAATTGAGTCTGTTCAATAATAAATTATAATGATGATTGGTATTTATAGAGCATCCTTCAACTGAGGGAGCTCGAAGTTCTTTATGGATATTAAGTCACCTTTCTCACCACAGAGAAAAGACAATAATTTTGTCAATTCAATATTTTTGTGTCCCTTTTTTGTTTTCTTTTATCGAGGGAGGAGGATGCTATCACAGGGGTGTTTTCTTACGTTAATTTGGAAGCAATAAGTCTTCCTTTCTTTCTTTTTTTTTGCTGGAAATCTCTTCTTACTGAACACGTCAGAAATTAAAAATGAATAGTGATGCCTAAAACGCGTGTGTATGTGCATTTATGTCTATGCGGATATAGTATCTATATAAATATTTAATTTTTATGGTCTAAACCTTCTCCCTCAGTTTTCATGAGCTAGAATTTATTAGCTGCTGAACAGTAGGGCTATTATTATTTGCTTTCGCACCTAAATGATTTAAAAGTCAATTATGAATTGGCTGAGGGGATTGGAGAACTGGGCACGTAATACGGCTCCGCGATTTCGATTTGTTACCAAATGTCTGGGATGAGGAAGTGTCCAGGGTGGGAAATAGCCCACAGACGTACCATACGGATATTAAAGCGACCAGACAGAGGCCCTAGGTCACTGGGATGTGAGCAAGTCTGCCGGGTTTCATCTGAGTGGGTTAGGGGTGGGGGCAGACGGTGCTGCTGGAGGTATAAGCAGACACATAAATCTGAGAATAAAGCAGAACCCCAGGACTGGCCAAAACAGCGATCGAAAACCAGGCAAGCCCGAGAAGAACAGCCCCCAGCACTCTGGTCCGCGCTGCACAACCCTAGCAACAATTAGAGCCAGGGCCAACCTCCGCCAGGGTCCCCCAGTGGGGTTGGGGGGGGGTGGCGAGGGACATAAACCTTTACTGCGTTTCCCGTTTATCTGCAAAGTGCTGTGTTCTGAGTCGCCAAGGCAGAGAAGCAGGCGGGAGGCTGGTAATGAGCCAACACGACAGAATTATTTGTCGAACGGAAAACTCCCCCCTAGAATTCGTGTCTTTGAACATCCCAAATGGGAGATGAGAGTTTTCAGGTGGTTAAAAAGGATGAAGTACTTTTGGAACAAGAGCCAGGCCTTCTGATGCCTTTTCACACTTACTAACTAACCAAGGTGCTCCGGCCAGTGGGGCTGTGCTACCGGGTTATCACTCCCCGGACTTCTCAACAGTCCCCACCCCTGAGCACCCCCATGTACATTACACACGTACTCACATACACATAGATATGAGTACATGCATGTGTATACACGTGCTTATATATACACATATAAACACACGTTTTCCCTCATGAATGAAATTGAGTTCACCTTTATTTTCAGCATTTGAGTGACTTTTAAAAAGTTGGGGTTAAAAAGGCAGGGCAGGGAAATCATTAGGCTTCGGATTATCGCGAAGTGTCAATTTCCCCAACATCATGAGTCCCCAGTCCTAACGTTAAAAAAAAAAAAAATCCAAAGTGATACAATGTCAAGATGGACTCAAATGTCATACACAGAACCGTCCGGCTCTGTTAGTCCAAAGACGAACTGATTTTTTTTTTTTCCCCTGAAGGAGGTCCGAGGTACCCCGGCAAATGGTCAGACAAGTGTGCGAGGGAGAGGGTTCTTTTCTTTGTTTGTTTGTCTCATTCGAGGTACTCCTAAACATGGTGATTGGTCCCAATCATGAGGTCTGCACCGAGCTGCCGGCTCCAAAGCATCAACCAAGACCCCCAGTGAAGTTAATTAAGTTTGAGTCTCGGGCTAGTAGATGCCAGAATAAATCTAATGTGTTGTCAGCGGGCTCAGCCAGAAGAGCAGAGCTCCAGTGAGGAATTTCTGTGCAGTAAATATCACTTAAATTCCTCTCAAAGTTGGAGCGGGTGTCAAAGTCCAAAAAAGCAATATTCCTTGGCAACTGCTGTCAGGAGTGTGTTTGTGCCTGGCCATGTATCATCTGAGCACTCAAATTAGCAAAGAAGAAAGATAGGGAGTTAATATCACCCAGCTGACTGCTCCAAGAACTGCTTTAACTGTAGCCAGAGAAATATGGAGAGGGCATGGCCAGTCATCGATGACCTCCAAATGACTAGATGCTCAGAATTTTCTGGCAGCCCGGGCTAGATAAATAATTCCTGCTGTGAAATAAATAAACTCGCTGCAATATTTCAGGGAAACCAACACTTTTACTTCTTGTTCCCTCGGCTACAAGGAGCTGAGGAAACACTACAGGTGCAGAGCCAAGGAAGGTGGGGAGCCTATCTGCGGCTTTCTGCGTTCTGTCTCGCTGCCCTCTGGCTGGGGAGAAGTTGGTGGCCCCGGGAGGCTGACGAGGTCGGGGTGGGGCAGTGGGAGTGCTTCCAGAACTCGGAACACGAGGCTTGTAAACCTATTCCACGTCTGGACAGGTCTTTGGAAGGGAAGGATGGAGACAGGAAAAGAAGGAGGGAAAGGGGGAGAGAAGGAAAGAGGACAGAGGTTCATGGCAGGTGAATATTGCAGTCAGTAACCGTGCTTCCCTTGTTCTTTGTCCTTGCTTTTTTTTTTTTTTTTTTTTTTTTTACATCAACTTGACAATTTTTGCCTTTAAAACAGAGATGAGTGAAGTTTCAGGTTAGTGCTGTCACGGGTTGTCAGGTGTTTTGGAGCCAGAAAAACTACAGGCAGAATTCTTCCCTTTTCCCCATCTTCACTCACCCTGCTTGCGTGGCTTTCTGCTTTCAGAAGGGGGGACGGAGTGGGGTGCTGAGAAAAACAGTTTTGGGGAGTTCAAGGTATTGGGGCCCCTAACTGCTTTTGGGATCAGCGCGGGTGCCCAAAGCACCCAGGAGGCGGCCGGTCCTGAGCCCGAGGCAGCTCCTCTCCGGGAGTTTGCTAAAGGAGACTATTTCAGAGCCATTACTGGCTGATGCAACCCCTAGAGATGTCCGGTGCTGAAACTAAATTCCTCCTCCCCAGAAGAAAAACAGGGGTTGTTTGGGAACCCAACACACAACTCACAGCAGGCAGGCAGCCTCTGTATTTGGAGCTAAGTGTTTGTAAAAACCCAGGAAGAAATGCAGGCTAGGCAGATAAATAAGCTGCCTTCAATACATCACAAATTGGGATGCAGAACACTGTGGCTTCATGCTGAGCTCGGTTGCAATCCCGGGGTGATTTTGTTTCAGAAGAGTGGCATCTGGCTGGGGGGGAGATTGTAAGCTTATTATTTCCGGTTGTAATTTAAGCTTATCAAAGGAAGGGCACTTAACAACAGCTTTATTAATGCCCAAGAAAAAGGCAATTGCTACGTGCCACAATTGGCACGTTCTGGAGAAAAACAATGTTCAGCCAAACATTCAACTGCAGGGGTTTCTATTTTGGGGGGCAGTTATTAAAGACGTGTGTCTTCTTAGCCAGAGTCAGGATTCCTGGGGTGTTCTGTGGTCTTGTGGAGTGAGAAGGGCATCTCCAGGGCTGTGTGCTTCTTCCATTTTTTTATCTCTATTTAATTTTAAGAGAGAGACAGACAGAGCACGAACGGGGGAGGGCAGAGAGAGAGGGAGACACAGAATCCGAGAAGGCTCCAGGTTCTGAGCTGTCTGTACCGAACCCGAACTGTGAGATCCTGACCTGAGCCGAAGTCGGATGCTGAACCCACCGAGCCACCCTGACGCCCCTCCAGGGCTGTGTGCTACTAAGCCAGCAAACAAAACATGATAAACAAACAAACCTTTTCTGTCCTGTTTCCCCCTGACCACGCCCCTTTAAATTGGGCGTGGTCTTCACAGAAAAAGAAAATGTGTTTAGCTGAAATGAATCACTAGTTTTAATTCAGGTAGTAGGTTGGCATTCTCCTTAGTTTAATAACCTTAGGATATAAATTTATGTAGACTCAGATCAAATTCCAACCATTCATTTCAAGGAGGTCTACTCTTTTTAAGCTTAAAAGTTAGATTTTGTTTGAAAACCTAATGACTCTTTGAATTTGGGGTTCAGCTAGTAAGTTAGCCCAGGTTTAGTTCAAGTTCGCACTAAATTGGAGGCCGATGTGCAGGATCAAGAAAAGAGAGATGCAAATTACAAACCCAGGTTCTAAATACCCCAGCAGGCTGCCTCCGTGAAGACGACTTTCATTTTTTTGTGTGAATTAGTGCGTGTGTGTGTGTGTGTGTGTGTGTGTTACCCTCCCCTTCCCCCCCCTTCTCCTTTAGAAACCAAGAAATGATTGGGGCACCTGGGTGGCTCTGTTGGTTTGGGCGTCTGACTTCAGCTCAGGTCATGATCTCAGAGTTTGTGGGTTCGGGCCCCGCGTCGGGCTCTGTGCTGACGGCTCGGAGCCTGGAGCCTGCTTCCGATTCTGTGTCTCCTCTTTGCCTCTCCCCCACTCCCACCCGCACTCTCTCTCAAAAATGAACAACTATTTAAAAATTTTTAAAAAGAAAGGAAAGAAAAGAAATGATGACTTTTTCAGGTCTCTGCTTCCAGTTGTGGAGGCTTTGGGTATTTGAAGTCAGATGGGAGGCAGGAATGAGCAGTGCTAATTGGGTGCTGCTGCAAAGGGCAGCCGATGGCAGTGTGAGTTTGCTGTCTGTACCTGGCCTGTCTGGGGAGTAAGAAAGGCTTGCTGGCCCAGGTCATAGGTCATGTCGCAGACCTGCCTGCAATTCCCTGGGGGACTCCTACACTAGAGTGGACAGGGTGACCTTTATTCTAAGTAGTCCAGGGCAGTTCCTGCCCTGCTCGGGGGACACACAGAAGAGCTGTGCAGATGCCGGGAAGGGTGACCTGCTGACCGCCCCCGGAGCACCGGGTCTAGCCAAAGGAACAGTCCCCAAGCCCTTAGGGCCGGGGCTGCTGGGCAACATGTCACCCCAGGCTACCCGAGGTGCCAGGCTGTGATGCTGCCTCCAGAAGGGACCGTTTGTGTACGAGGCGAGGTAGAGGAGGCGAGAATGACAGAGGAAGAAAAGGCTGGGAGGGGAGAATCGGAGGAAATGTGGGGAGGAGACAAACAAGAGAAAACTAGAGGGAAGAAGACAGGACCGGGCGGGAGGCAAGCTGGAGGAGGGCTGGACGGGGCTGCAGCCGCAAAGGCCAGAGGGCAGATCTTCCGGGCTGGGAGTCTGCCCCTTCTGCCGATCGACCGCTCACATTCTCTGACATTACAGACAGAAGGAGGCCAGGAAGTGGCCCAGGTGCCTCTCCTCTGTAAATGGGGCTGGAGCTGACTGCCCTCTGCAGGCCCCAGGCGCACCTCTCCCCTGGGCGATCTTCCCCGGGCATTCATGCATTCAGATCCGCTCATATACACACGCAGAGATTCCCGGGTCCCAGAACAGCCGCTTTGCCAGCATCCCTGCCCGTCACAGGGATGGGCTCCCTTCCCTCCGCCACGCGGGTCTAGCTGCAGGGCCACGCTTGGTGCCCGGCAGGCACAGGCCTCCTCTGCCAGCCTGGAGACCAAGCTGCGTTTTGGGACTGCTTCCGGAAACACTGGCCCGTGACCTGGCCAGGGGTCCAGCGTGGTCCTGGCCCTGGGATGTGAGCGGGGAGGTGGGGCCCCGAGTGGGATGAGGAGGTAGATGTGCTCCCAACAGCTTCCTGGGCTCCACACGGGCTCCGCGCTGCTTGGCCGGTGACGGAGGCCGAGGCCTCTGCGACTTGTACCGCGCTGAGTGTCCCGCTGGCCCCCTGCAGCTTCTGTGCCGTGAGTCGTTTGCACCAGCCTTTAACGCCAGCGTGCCATCAGCTACCCACATCCTGCTGGTGTATGCCTGAAGAATGCAGAGTGAGTTAGATGCTCAGTGACCTACAGTGTGGCTCAGGATGAGGACGGGGGTGGTTAATACAAGGCATCAAAAATGGACCGTTACCACTCTCTCTTAATTCAAAGCGTCATATTCTTATATGAGAACGGGGAAAGGCATAAAAAAGATGTAAAGCACCCACCATTTCAGAAACCGAGATGGAATGCTTTGCTGTATGGTCTTCTAGTTGCTTTTCTACAGGGATACCTGAATCTGTCTCTACTTACAAATCTAGAGGTGGAATCAAACAGGGAAACGAGAATGGCAGGAGGGTGCTGCACCTGCCACCTTGGGCTCTGGGAGCGGACCTCACTGATCCCGGTGGTCCTGGGGAGGCGCCCTGCTGACCAAACTGAGATAACTGGGGCTGGCGAGAGGGGAGGTGATGGGCCCAAGGCTCGCCAGAAGGGGGAGGGCCCATGCTGGGGCCCGAGGCCACAGGGTGAACCACGTCCCTGGGAGACAGGTGATAGCCCAACAAGCCCTCAGCCCACCACCGCCCACGTCCCCCAGCACGTCCCCAGCTGCAGGGGCGCACGCAGGCTTTGTGGGGCCTTTGATCCATGCAAACGAAGTACGTCACAGGCGAGCGCTGGCCGGGCGTGGGCTGCTGGGCACGCCGAGGGTTGCCAAACTGACAAACACACTCCAGGAAAGCCTTGCCCCTCTAGCTGGGCTTCAGGCCCACCAGCAGCCCCACGGCCTCACAACCGACCTGCACGGGAGACTTGGAAACGCACAAGGCCCTTCTCCCTCCTGGCATCCTCCGCCCCGCCGGCCCTCCCCCTCTCCCCCCTGCTCAGACTCAGAGGAGCTCAGAAATAGCTTGCTACAGGCCGCAAGACGAGTCAGCAGCCTGGCCGGGTGGGAAACGGGGTCTTTCTCTGGCATCTTCCTGCACACAGGGGGTAGATTTCTCTGACGCTTACTTCTGCGCCTCAACGTCGAAGACGTAAAGCTCTTAGTCTTAATCTTATTTCTTCTTGTCAAACTTTTGAAGGGATTAGGGGGAGAGAGCTGGAAACACAGAAATGAGGGAGGCAGCCCTCTCCGGGCTCAGCCTCAGAGTAAGGGTTCAAGCAAAACCTACCAGACTTGATCAGCTATTCACTCATCAAACCCTGATGACTACCTACTTCGTGCTGGAGCTAGCTAGGGACTGGAGAGTCAAAGAAGAATAAAATATATTCCAGATGTCGTGGCGTTTAATTTTTTTTAACGTTTATTTATTTTTGAGACACAGAGAGACACAGCATGAACAGGGGAGGGGCAGAGAGAGAGGGAGACACAGAATCGGAAGCAGGCTCCAGGCTCCGAGCGGTCAGCCCAGAGCCCGACGCGGGGCTCAAACTCACGGACCGTGAGATCATGACCTGAGCCGAAGTCGAATGCTCAACCGACTGAGCCACCCAGGCACCCCTAGTGGAGTTTAATTTTTAACGGGAACAGACCCATCATCGAATAAGTAGCAAAAATCTGTCAAGAACTGCTGTGTCTGAAAGGTCAGAAATATTATCATATTAAATACTACTTATCTTTAAACGGAACGTTAACTACATTTTTCAAACGATATGCTCAATATGGTTTTCTTCAACCCCCAGATTCATTATCAGGAAGTTCTTCTAAATTTAAAGCGATGTGTCCAATTGTTGATGTGAAAAAATACAAGCAACACACTACAGCCTGGAAATACAGAGAAAGTACTGGACTTCTTGCACCCTTTTCTTTTCTTTTCTTTTTTTTTTACAAGGGTCACATTTGGATCCCTGTAATTTAGAGGTACTTCATCTGAACAGGTATCTGAAGGTTGAAGGAAAATATATTGAATGTGTTATTTGAACATGTCACTAATATTCTGTGTACCCATAGATTTAGGGGTGCCTGAGTGGCTCAGTTGGTTAAGCGTCTGACTCTTGATTTCGGCTCAGGTCATGATCTCGCAGTTCGTGGGAGCCCGCACTGGGCTCTGTGCTGCCGGCGTGGAGCCTGCTTGGGATTCTGTCTCTCCCTCTCTTTCTGCCCCTCCCCCACAGGCCCTCTGTTTCTCTCAAAATAAATAAATACACTTTTTAAAAAAACCAATACATTTAACCCATGATTAATAGACTAGAAACAGGTGCCCACTGAAGGGAGCTTAGCTCTGCCTGAAGGAAGCACAAAAGTTTTCCCAGAGGAGGTAACATTTGAGCAGAGCCTTGAGAGATGAGTGAAAGTTTGCGGAGCTGGAGAGTCTAATGGAAGGTTGGGGTAAGCGCAGGCCTAGTGGAAGCAGTGGGCTGGTCAGCCCCTCAGCCTGTTCTCTGTCCAGGTGTCATCCTGGCGGGGCCGGGGGCCTGCTCACCCCGGGGTCCACCCATGAGCAAAGGCCCTGCCCACCTTCCTCCCTCCAGGCCTCGGAAGCTGCCACATCCCCCGCCCACTCACTCACGTCCCATGTGAGTGACAGCGTCCACCGGGACAGCGGGGACGGTGGAGCGCACGCTTGGGAACCGACACTTTGTGATGTCTCCTCATTACGAGATCTTTAGTATTTTTCTTTCTGATGGCCGGCTTGAACACTGATCACAGCTGCAAGGAACCATAGAGACTGTTATACTAAGGCCCTCGTTGTGGAGGCAAAGAAACCGGACGGAAGCAGCTTCCCCAAGGACACACACGTTGCATGACAGCATTAGCCAAGGCTCCCATACAAATGGTCTCTCTTCCAACTCGGAGGTTCTTCGATGGGTCCGGGGCAAAATTCATTTTACGGCATTAATGACCACAACGCAGCCAGTCAACGAATCCGGGCCTCAGTTATCCAAGCAATTATGGAATTACTGAGTCCCGAAATTCCTACCGCTGGGCTTCCTACCGACAGCAGTAGGAACAGAAGAGCGAGGAGCCGTGGTCTTCGCCCTTTAGCAACCTGCAATCTACTTGAGTAGGAAGGAGCCCCTTCCACACAATGAGAGCAACAAATAAAGTGCTCTTTGCACTAAAAATAACTGATGCGTGGCAGGTGCGGTGGGCGGGGGCTCTGGAAGCTGCGGGGGCCAGACGAGGGCCGAGAAAGGCGTGCAGCAGATCCCTGGAGGGGCAGGGGGAGCCAGATCTGGACCGAGGGCCATAGGCAGCACCTGGGAAAACGGAAGTGCGTTCGTTTCTGGCCACGGCTGCGCTGGCCTATGCTCCCCGCTGGCTGGCTTCACTTCAGCAGTTCTCCTCTAACAGGGTGGGTGGGTGATTTTGTTCCTTCTCCATCCAGGATACATCAGGGAAGGGGATATGGGGGCAAGATGCCAGCTCGGATTTGGCTGCAACATTTCTTTGTTTTTTCCCTCCTTTGGTGGTCATTCTGGTCTGTTTGGAAACCGGGCTTGTTGTCTGTGACCAGCTAACCCTACAAGGGGGACTAAAGCCTGCAGTGGACCACCCGGTCACCCCCATCCCGTTTCCACACAGCCCTGAGGAAGACACTCCGAGTCCCTGAATTGCCCAGAGCAGCTGTGGCTCCCCTACCAGGAGCAAAGGACGCCTCGGAGGCAGTGCTGAGGCAGCGTGAGACGCCCACCCCGGCTCCCGGCCCTCCCCGGGCTGGCATCTCACACCAGCTGCTCAGAATCTCCCAAGACCCAGGTGGCTGTGAGGTCTTCCTGGGCAGGGCCCCCCCCGGAAGCCGGTCCTTAGCATGTGACTGGATGTGAAGAAGGCAGGGCAGGACCATCCCCGTCGGGATATTTCCAGCAAAGTCAGCCCTGCTAGGTACGACATGATGTCCACCTGCGATCACACATCGGCACGAATAAACGTGGGGAATGGACACGAGACAGATCTGCAACGTCACAGTCGTGGCTCCCCCGGGGGTCTCTCTGACAACGGAGATGGAGTGTGTGAGTATTAGTCCCCATCAGGGTGCTCTGTGTCTATGACGGAGAGCCTCGGGGCTGCCCTCCCTCAGGGAGCGACCTGTCCACAAATGCTCAGGTGGGGCGGAGGCACTCAGAGAATCTTCCAGAGCCAACCAACCCAGAAGGCACTGGTCCCGGAAGCAGGGTGTACATGAGACTATGGGGGCGCATGTTAAAACACAGATCCCTGGACCCAGCTCCAGAGACTCTAATTCAGCAGCTTGGGGGCGATTCTCACACAAGGCCCCACACCAAACCGGGGGCTCCAGGCCAAGAGGAGCAAAGAAACCCTTCTGTGCCCAGGAACGAGCTCAACCGACTTTTTGCCGTCTTGCCAAGTCAAAATTCTCTGCATCTGTATTTTTCGTAAATACCTTCTCAACGGGACCTGGTCAGCTCAAGTCAGAGAAAACCAGAAAGTCGCCACCTCCTGGGCCACTGGCCTCCCCAGCAATGGCTCCTCACTGCTGTCCCGGGCTGGGGGAGCACCCCCTCCCCCCACCGCACAGCGGCGGTCCCTGCGCCTGCTGTTGGAGTCCCCAGAGCAGTGCCCCATCAGAGGGCGAGCTCAGATCCAGGGCTCTGCCCTGGCGGGGCGTGTGCCCCAGGAAAGCCCGGAAACAGCGCTCAAGCGGGGCTCCAAAATGAAAGCAGCTGCCGATTGTGAGAGCGGCAGCTTTGACGACATGTGGAGTCCCCCTGTGTGAGAACAGAGAGACCCCTGTGCTTGCTCCCGCGGGAAGCGCGCTGGGGGCGGAGGCCCAGCCGGCGGGGGTCTGCGTCTCGCTCCTCCAGACCCCGCGCGCCGGTGGACACGGGTGGGCATTCCCTGGGCGAGCCCTCGCCCGGTCGCCGTCCCCACCCCAGGCGGACTCCTGGCTCTCTGGAGGGACCCTCGGATGCCCCCCCCACCCCGCCCCTGCCCGACGCCTGGGAAACAGCCCCGCCCAACCCGGCGTCCCGCCGCCCCCGAGGGCTCGGGGGCCGGGCGACTTGTGAGCGCCGAGAGGGCTGGGGCGGTGCGGTTCGGGGGGAAAGGGACCGCAAGTGGGGGCGGGCGCCTGAGTGTGTGAGCAGTTTAGATGGGAGATCACGGGCGATAACCCGGGCCCTGGATGGCAGCTCAACAGGAAACCTCGAGGAGGAGACGGCTGCGGGCAGGGGGGGCGGGGCCGCTGCTCCCGTAACCGCACCGACGGCGACCGCCCTGGGGAGGGTGGGGGGCGCGGCCGGGAGCCCGCCCAGGCCGCCCGCGCGGGCGGGGCCTCGGCCCCCCTTCCCTGGGCCCGGGTTTCCTCTCCCTCTTGGCCAAGGTTGCCCTTTATGGATTCGGCCGGTGACTCCGGGGCTGGGGTCGGGCAGGGCCGGGCTTTAGGCGTCGTCGGAGAGAGGAGCCCCGCGCCCGAGAGCGCCTGGGTGGGCTCTGACAGCCCGGGCGGGGGGCGCCCCCGGGTCAGGCCGCGGGTGGGGGGGGCCCGAGGAGTGAGTGTGGGGATGGCCGTCTCTGGAGAAGCCTCTGGAGCCAGACGTTCTTCTCCTTCCCCTTTCCAGGAGGCGGCCCAACCCCACAGGCCAGGAGCGCGTGGCCTCTTTAAATCCCGGGGCGCATAGTAGCAGTTTACTCTGGCCCAGGAGTAAACTCAGGCCCAGGTCTGATTTAGAACCAAAACAGTGTTTCCTCCCCAACCTCTGAGAAACTTGGTGCAGTGGGAAGTGCTCCTCGAGGCCTCATCCTGTGCCTGTGCCTTGCCCCAAGCCTGCCACCATGTCCTGCACAGTGCGAGGGCCTACAGAGGTGGACAAGGAAGCCCCAGGCTGGAGGGGGCGTGGGGCCAGCAGGCGTCTGCTATGGGTGCCAGGGGAGCCCTGAGGAGGTGGGTGACTTCAATGGCCTGGGGCCTGCAGGACAGCTCCGAGAGCACCCGGAACGGGCTGCAGTTCCAGCCCCGCCCGGGTCTGCCTTCAGCTGCCCAGGCCGCTCAGCTGCAGATGCCCAGAAGCCTGCTTGGCCTCTTGGGTGCCCGCCTCGCTGAGGGCTGCGGCTCTGGTGGCCCAGGCTGTGGCCAGAGCTCCTCTCATCCCCCGCTTCCTGGCAGACGGGCTGGTGCTCCTGTCGGCCTTGGGGAAGGGACAGACCTTGCCTCGCATTCCGGCAGCACTGGATAATAATAGCATCAATAATAATCATGCCTGCCGGTTGCCGGCATTAGGGTTGTCGTGTTCCTACGTGAATGTGACCGTATTCCCAAAACGGCGTTATAGCGAAAATGTCTGTATATTGGAGATTCTTCCAGACCCCAGTGAGTGATCACTAGAAATGCACCGAGCCGCAGCCTAGTTCGAGGATGAGTCCCTGTGCCTCCACTCTTGCCCAGCCTAGGACTGTGCCGCCCACATTTCGTGTGATTTAAGGGCTCACGACATTCATGGGAAATAAATAAACTCCTCCCCTCCTCCTTTCCTGGCTCCTCCTGAATTAAGGTGTCGAGAACATTTTTTTGTGTATAAAGATATTATCAATATCAATGTCGATATAAGGCATAGATGTAGAAACACTTTTATGGTGGCGAAGTATACAAAACAGAATTTTACCGTTCTAGCCATTTTTAAGTGTGCAATTCAGTGGATAAAGTTGTTTGCAATCACTACCAACTGTTTCCAGCACTTTCTCATCATCCCAAACAAAAACTCTAAGCAGATATAGATTTCTGTATGTATAATTATACATACGCAGCCTATATAATATGTCTTTCTTTTTTTCATGCACAAATGCATTCCAGGGCTTGCTTTTTTCGCCTAATTATCTTGGAGCTCTTTCCACAGCAGCACATACAGAACTATCTGTTGTGTTTCGGGTTTCTTAAACTGCTACATATGAATATACCAAAATTTGCTAATTAGGTTCCTAGCTGGTGGATGTTTCCGTTTTTCTGGTTTTGCTCCTGCAAATAACTAGGTAATAAACATCCGTGCGTGTCTCCGTGTGCGCGCATACTATGAGGGCCTATCTGCAGAATAAATTCAAGTCTCGGAGAAATGGCAAAATCATGCCTGGAATTTTGACATGAGGGGATTTGATAGAGTGGATTTCTTTTAAACCGTGTTTTTTTGTTTTTTGGTTTTTGTTTTTTAAAAAGTGTCTGTTTCTTCTCCTTCATTTTTTTTTAAATTTTTTTTTTCAACGTTTTTTATTTATTTTTGGGACAGAGAGAGACAGAGCATGAACGGGGGAGGGGCAGAGAGAGAGGGAGACACAGAATGGGAAACAGGCTCCAGGCTCCGAGCCATCAGCCCAGAGCCCGACGCGGGGCTCGAACTCACGGACCGCGAGATCGTGACCTGGCTGAAGTCGGACGCTTAATCGACTGCGCCACCCAGGCGCCCCTAAATCGTGTTTAATGTTGGAGAGCATAATGTGGGGGCTGCGTGCCGCGTGCGGATGAACAAAGGCCTGGCCTCTCATCCAGGCTCTGCTGGTATGCGCCTCGGGACCTCGGGAGAGTCCCTTCACCTCCCTGACCTTCAGTGGCTTCATCTGCAAAGTGGAGCAAATAAGACGTGCCCAGATCAACCAGTCACGTGGGCTTAGGGTCCACCCGAGGTCATCATTTTAGCCGAATCACCTCTGTTAAGGCCTTTCTCCAAACACAGTCACATCCTGAGGTCCCAAGGCCTTCAACACAGGAATTTTGGCGGGGACACATATTCAGCCCATAACAAAGAGCTGGGTGCTGAAGGCATGTGACTGAATGATGAAAAAGCACAAGAATGAAGCGATTTGCATCCTCTCGGTAGAAAGACACCCCTTTCTGTGTGGAAACCATAGCTTGGTTTATGGGGCAAGGGCAGGAAAAGATAAAGATTACTACTTTCAGATGAACTTGCACAACTTGTGGATGATCTTTACAGGGCAGTCGGCATCCTGGCGGCCTAGCCTGGATTTTAGGCCTGGCCTGCAGCTTGCCTGGGCATCACCAGGCAACCTGCACCCCCCCCCCCCCAACCAGGCAACCATGAACAAAGTTTATTCCAATTGACTGCTTTTGTCTGTTAAATTGTATTCACATTCTTGAAATTCCAAAAATAATGTGTATCTGTTATAAAGAGAGAGAAAGTCCTACAATTGCTCCCACTCTCGTTCAGAGAAAAAGCTACTGGCTGAGAAGTTTCTAACTGATCCCCACCCCCACTCCCCACCCCCGCCCCACCCTCTTACCCTCTAACCTTCATCTTCTAGCACTCTCCCTCTCTCATGCCACCCTGGCCACATCTACCTCCTTGCTGTTCAGATACACCAGGCCTGGACCCACCACAGGACCTTTGCTTCTGCTCTCCCTCCGTCAGGGGTGCCCTTCCTTCACATATCTTCACAGCTGAGGCCTTCTGACTATCCATGAAAAATAGGATCCGTGTCTCTCTCTCTTTTTGTACCTCCAGTACTAACCAGCAGTGAGATTAAGAGTCTCTTTATAATGTTTATAAGCAACTTGTTTTTCCTCCTCTGAGAATCGCCTATTTATATCTGTTGCTGATATTTCTTTCGGACTAGTTGTCTTAGCTTTCATTTTTCAAAGTATTATTGATTGCATTCTAAGCCTGCGGAAAGCTTGAGGAATGAAGCTGGTCATCACAGAGTTATTTACAATGGTGAAAAATTGGAAACTAAACCACCTTCAGTGGGGAAATGATAAATAAATAGAAGAATTATTACACCACCATTAGAAAGGATATTCAGTAAGCCTATGAAATAACATGAAACATGGGATATAAATAACTGACATAACATGAAAATATAATGTTAAATTATAATGCTAACAGGAAACGACAGATTTTTTTTTTCAGGGAAAAAAATTTCACATAGGATAATTATAACTTGTAAATAACAAACACTTTGGAAGGCAATCTGCCGTCACGTGAATAGTGGCTGTGTTTGAATGTGGTATTATGGGTGATTTTGATTATTTTGTACTTTCCTGCACTTTTATACCGAGTCGATTTACTTGAAAATAAAAAGTGATCATAGGAAAATTTTTAAAAATGATTGCACAGAATCAGAACAAACTTCGTGGAAACAATGATACGCGAAAGCAAGTATTCTTCCATAATCCTGTTACCTTTTTTTTTTTTTTTAAATTTTTTTTTTTCAACGTTTATTTATTTTTGGGACAGAGAGAGACAGAGCATGAACGGGGGAGGGGCAGAGAGAGAGGGAGACACAGAATGGGAAGCAGGCTCCAGGCTCCGAGCCATCAGCCCAGAGCCCGACGTGGGGCTCGAACTCACGGACCGCGAGATCGTGACCTGGCTGAAGTCGGACGCTTAACCGACTGCGCCACCCAGGCGCCCCCTGTTACCTTTAAGAAACCCAACACCTTTCTTCCCTTTTGCTGTGGAATCCGTGTCTATGGGAATATATGATTTGTGCGTAGCTATGACCAGACATTTAGCTTTACAATGAAACGCGAGCGTTTGAAATCCAACATTTGAGGAGGGGAGGTCGAGGAGGCCGTGGCAAGTCAGAGTAGCAAGAAATTATACGGTACCACGTTACGTAGACTCGTTCTCTAGGTCACGGCTGTCTCCAGGTGCGTCAGCCTCTAGAGGCCCAGAGTAGCCTCACTTTGGTAGCAAGCCTTCCGTCCCTGTTAATCCTCTAGGCCTCCCAGCCTCCTGCCCCCTCAAACGAAGGCCAAGGGTAGACTTAGAAACACATCTGCTAATGTGGCGTGATCCTCAGAGAAGGAATCTGTCCATTCTCAGCCTGGAGTGGAACCCCTCTCCCCGGCCCCGAGGGCCAGTGAGTTGTCCAAGCTTAGAGCCAAAGGGTGGTTAGGATTCTGGACCAGATAGTGTCTGGAGATCTAGACAGGCCTGAGCTCGACCCTGGATCTAGACCTTTGGCACGTTATGAACCTCTCTGAGCCTCAGTTCCCCCAGCTGTACTCTCACAGTCGCTGTAAGGACCGAATGAGAAAACCCACATATGCTTCACCTGATGTTTATCGTCATGACCCAGGTGTCTATCTTTCCTGCCGCAGTGAAAGTCGTTCGGTGAAAGGGAGCAAACCCCCTGGCAGGGGAGGTCTGGGTCCGCGAGCCGGGCATCACACCCCGCCCAGGCACCCCAGGACTGCTGCCACTCTTCCTTCCTGAAAACACATGACTTCCTGTTTTCTAAATTTTTAGCCTGCCATGTCATCACCAGTTGTGTCTTTGCCTGGGGGTGGGGCTGGGCAGCAGCCCGACCCTGGGCTCAAGTTTGGGGCTGCAAAACGTGGTCAGGGGGCTTGGGATCTGGCTGGTCCTCCCGGAACTGTGGGCTTTATGATGCACATCGATGCCGTTAGCGCCTGTATCCCGGGAGCTTAAATGCATTTAAATGCATTTAAGTGTCACATACCCTGTGAGAGAGCTATGCAATTATTCCATAGTCACATAGCTGCTTAAGTGCCGGAGCCACGACCCGGACTCAAGTTCTCCACCTTCAAAGGATTTATTCTTGCTGTGATACCTAAGTGCTTCCTATTAAGGGGGAGACCAGCTAGACACGGGAGAGATTTTAAAGGCCGCGTTATAGAACGGGGAGACTTTGTGTTCTTTGTGCCTCTGAGGGCAGAGCTAGGCCCAAGGCTGTTTTTTAACAACTCTGAAAATCAGAGCTCTCCACCAGCGATTGATGAGTGGTGAGCTCCCTGTCACCCAGGGTATCCAAGCAGAGGCTGAAGGTGTCAGAGAAGAAATGCCTACAAAAGGTGGGAGGCTCTCCGGAGAGCGGGAACTCCGGAAGCACCGGGAGAAAGGGGAAAGACCAGGGAACGAGCCGCAGATGCTCTTGGGAACTTCTGTGCCGAGTGAACTTTCTGGGCTTTAATCTCCTTGTCCGCAAAACAGAGTGGGCGGTAATTCTGCCCATCTCGTGAAGAGCTGGTCTGAGGATCAAATCAGATCATGCGAGGGCAAAGAGTTCTCTAAGCGGTACGCTGAGTGCAAACGCAAGCTCCCTTGGTCCCCTTTCGTGAAGCCAGGAGCGATCAGAGCGTCCGCACCGGAGCTCCCGGTGTCCCGGGCGCGTCACACCGATGCCCGTGCGTCGTCCGATCTTATCCTCAGACCCGCGGAGGCTGGGCATCTCCATCCCGAGCTGGGGAGCGGACCAGGTTCTGTCCCCAACCTTGGCACGCGAGAGCGAGAAGGGGGACGCCCGCTGCTGCCGTGGTGGCGAAGAAGGGCCACCTGAGCCCGTGGCTGAGCGCGTGGCACTGGGCGGGGCACTTCCCCGGGCCCTGTTAGCTCAGCGCATCTGCATAACTGCCCTGTGAGGTCGGTCTTGTTAAACCCCTTTGGCAGACGGGGTAAGCGAAACTCAAGAGAGGTTAAGAAAGCCGTTCCCCCCAAACACAAAGCCAGTAAGAGGCAGATTCAACGTTTATTTATTTGTGGGACAGAGAGAGACAGAGCATGAACGGGGGAGGGGCAGAGAGAGGGAGACACAGAATCGGAAACTGGCTCCAGGCTCTGAGCCATCAGCCCAGAGCCTGACGCACGGGGCTCGAACTCACGGACCGCGAGATCGTGAGATCGTGACCTGGCTGAAGTCGGACGCTTAACCGACTGCGCCGCCCAGGCGCCCCAGAGGCAGATTCAAAGACTAAGACTGAATAATAGTCTTTCTGGCTCTACGGCCTATGCTGTGCCGGGTGAGGAGGGAAAATGGGCAAGTGAAACCAAAAGGTATCACCTGTGCTTTCCAGGGCTTGTTGGACAGGGGACACAGGAAAGGCCCCCACGCTGCTGGGACGGCACGTCAGAGCCCGGCGAACAGTAAGGGCGGTGAATTCAGAGCTGGGTGAAAACTCGGTCCTGCACCCACTGGTGAGGCGCACCCGAGGCAGAGAGGCGAGCAAAGCGCCTGGCGTCAGGAGACGCAGTGGTCTCGTCCAGCTCTGCCACTAGCCTGCTGGTGTCCTTGAGGAAGTTGCTTTACTCCTCTGGTCTCAGCTTATTGCCCCACGTTGCATCGGGCCCAATAATACACCCCCGCCCACCTTCTGGGCTCTCATAGACTCGAACTCGATCAGGCAGAGGAAGTAACTTTAGAAGTAGAAATCGGGGTTCAGATGCAAGGCATCTTACCAGTTGGCTTTGAGGGAGCCGGGGGGTCGCCCTGCTCCCCCAACAGGGTGTGTTGGGGGAGGAGCCGGGCTGGAGGTGGAGACGGGCTAGTGTGTTAAACTAGCTTCCAGGAACGGCAGGCCCGGGTGGATGGGGACCTGTGTTCCTTGTTCTCAGCAGCTCCCAGTCCGGCTGGGAGACAAACAGTACAGTTCAATACACCTCACCCAAAGCAATTAGACTCTGTAAGGGCAGGTGCCTCCCTCGGCTGCCCTCTGGGGCCCCGGAGTCTTCTGTTAATGGTCCCTGTCGAGAAACTTCTCGAACTCGGGACTTCTATAGAGACAAAAAGGTGTACGGAGAGGGCTAGGCTCACTTTCACTGAGACTTGTGACACTTGTAGATGCAGTGAACCGTAGGCGTAGATACGCTGGGATCCGTCACTGGTTGTCATGGCGTCTCCTCTGGGCGTCTCACCTGCTCCAGGTCCTGGGCCACATGGCAGGCCCAGGCCGGAAAGCTTCAGTTTATTATGCTTAAAATCAAAATCAGAATAATCAGGGTGGCACCGTGGGGGGCTTCAGAGCAGGAAGTTGTAGTGGGGGGAGGGGGCGGGGGGGGGGGTAGGGCCGGGGCCTGAGGCCAGGGCTCAGGGTGCATCGTCTGTGCGCACACGAGATCAGGCAGGTTTCCGACAAGGCCTGTCCGAAGAGAAGGAGAACTCCTAGGGATGATGATCGGGCGCTGTCCCACGTATTGGCCGCCCGCTACGGGTCATCTCCATGCGTCCATGGTCTGGTCTGTGGGCCAGGAGGCCAGGTCCAGCCGAGTGCTGAGCGCCACTGAGATTTTCAAAGAGGAGGGGCTGCTGGGATTCTCTGCGCGCTCCCTCACTTGCTGGGAGATAGGGTTCTCGTAGGGGCTGGTGGCTGACGGTGTGATGGCAGGGGGCTGGGGAGTGACCAGAGTCCAGGGTCCCAGTTCAGCCAGGCCCTGGCCATCCTGAGCTGTATCAAGTCTGTGATGGGGATTGCGGTGAGCAGGCCGGGCAGTGACCTCACGACCGCGGACAAGGGCAGGCTGGGCGCCAGGCTCCTCTTTTCCCCCGTGTTCCAATCCCGTACTCAGTACTGGACGTGCCTGAGTGCGGACGGCCAGCTCTTCCCAGGCTCCAGCTTGCTCTGCTGGGCAGGGGGCATCAGGTCATGCTCTGCCCAGGAGTAAATAGAACGACTTAAAATACCCCCGTCTTGGCCTGGCCTCCATCTGGGAGCACCTGCCTGACGCCTCCAGCCCTACGACACCTGGATGTGCTCCGGCCCACCTGGACTTCAGTCTCCATGTTTGCTCTGTGTCCAGATGCAGGGCTCTGGCGTGGTGGGGACGTGTGGATGGGGTCACCTGCTAGGCCTGGGGAAGGTGGAGCGGGCATGGGAATTGGGGCCGAACCCCCTTCTTTTCCGAATTAGCTGAGTGTGCCCTGTGCACAGAATGGCCCGTGGGGGTCCAGGTTGGACAGATGAAGGCTCGTGGGGTCAGAGCCCATCCCCAGCTCTCGTCCTGCAGCCCGGCCAGAGGCCGTGGCTCTCCCACTTCGCAAATAGGGCTTGTCCCCTTTCCCTGGCTGGCCACCGTCACCCCTAGGCCTGTGCTGGGAGGCTATTGTTAGCTTGCTTTTGTTTTCCTCAACCCTACTCCTCTGATGGGAGGGCAGCATCTTCTGAATGGGAAATCACGTGACTGCTCAGAAGGCAGCCCCCTCATCAAATGCCCACTGGTTCAATGGTGACGGCCCCTGTGCAGGATCTGGTTCGCTGTGTGGCTGTGAACACCGGAAGTTAGGGGCGCCAGTGTCTCTCGTCCTACCCAGTTGAAAACAATTTTATGCAATTAATTTATTTATTAAAAAAAAATTTTTTTTTTTTTTTCCGAGAGGGGTTGGGGAAGGGCAGAGGGAGAGGGAGAGAGAGAGAGAATCCTAAGCCATCTCCACATTGGGGGCGGATCTCACCACCCTGAGATCAGGACCTGAGCCGAAATCAAGAGTCAGACGCTCAACCAACTGAGCCACCCAGGAACCCCTCTCATCCCACCCGGGTTAAACGTTCCTGATACTATTTGACCCTTTCTCTCTCTCCAAAAAAAAAAAAAAAAAAAAAAATGTGTTGGTGGTGATTTGGGGGGAAAAAAGTCAGCGACAATAATAGCAGACACGTTGTTATTATTACGTGCTGGGCCCAGCACCCCGTAATAAATATCTTATTTAATCCCCACTATCACCTGATGAGACAGGTCGTGTTACTGGGGCAGAGGGCAGGAAGTTCGATAAAACAATTCCTGTCATACAGGAAAGCTGCCGCCTTGCCTTAGAGCCTGTGAAACACCTCCCTCCCTCCGGGACTGAATGGGATGCGGGTTGCAGAATGTGTGCTAATGGATCAGGAAAGGAGGCCGCCGGAGCTCTGCCTTGGGGGTGAGGGTGCAGGGAAGAAACCGGAAGCAGGAAGCAGGAAGTATCTCTGCTTCATGCTTTTGGGTTGGCATCCCGGAAAACTACGTGCTGTTCGAGGGAAGCCCCTCCAAGCTGTAGCCGTGAGCCCCATGAGGGCAGGGACTCAGAAGCCCTCATCCCGAGGTCAGACATCATTGTCCTTATGGAGGAGATTTACAAGAACACCTCCCAACACGTTTTTTTCCCTTTGTTTTCACCACACCCGGAGGGTAGAGGTGATTACCCACCATTTTGCAGATGAAGAAGCTGAGGCCCAGAGAGGTGACGCGGCTTGCCCAAGACCACACAGCGGCTTTGTGGCAAGGGGAGGGCGAGAATCTGCCTGACACCCCACCCGGGGCCCCTTCTATTTCAGCATCCCCTGGCATTGAGCAGATGCCCAAGAAATATTTGATCAGTTACATAATCGAGTTAGGTCCTGGGTCCCTTTGGGGAAGTTTCCAGGCTATCACCGCCTGCCTCAGGCCCGCTGCTCCCAGCACAGGCACAGCTGGACCGGGTGGAGGAAGATCCTTCCCCGGGAAACGTGTTGCGGTTAATATCCTCTCCTTGACCAAACCACACACAGCATACTTGTCATCGGCCATAAAATCACGCTGCTCTTTAGAAAGAAAGGAAGACAGAGAGAAAACCTGTCCCTGTTACTTATCTCTGGGGGAGGCAACCAAGTCCCCTCCCCCCACTGCGCTGGCTCTGCACAACAGGAAGAAATATTTCTTCTCATTTGTTCTAAATTTACTGTCCAGTCATTTTTCTGTCCTCATTTTATGTGACAGGCAGCTGAGCGATTTTTCTCCCAGCCCTTTTTCTGAGTCTCAGCCACCCCCATAAATTGCCGCCGACACCTCGTCTCCAGTCCCCAAAGAAAAAAATCACCCCCCGGCGTTGGTGGTCTTTGCTGGGGGCTGGCTTACCTCCTAGAGGGTTTCAGCCACCTACCTGTGGTCAGCAGGGGACTTCTGGCCCTGCCCCGGGGGCCAGCGGGCAGGCCAACCGTGGGTGGACCCCCTCAACTTCCCTGAAAAGCCCAAGCTATCTAATGAACGTCTACTCTGTGCTCCAATGTCCAGGGTAGAGGCTTGGTGGAGGGGACTCTCAGAACCCGACAAGTTACGTGGGGGGGGCGGTGGGGGGGGAGCGCTTTGTGGGAGGCAGGCTCTTGCACCTCCATCCGGTGCAGAATTTCGGGTGCAGAATCAGCCATTGAGTGGCCAGGGGCGAAGGTGGGGGGACAGGAGCCCCATTTCACGCCGAGTGGAGGGGGCGTGTTGGGCCCGGCAGGCGGGAAGAGGAAAGGCAGGTGGGTAGGAAAGGACTGGTGAGCCCAAGGAAGAGCAGTATGTTTTCCACCGGAGCAGGAGAGGCAGCGTGGGGAGGGTGTCGGGGAGCTGGGCCCGGATCGGGCCTGAGCCCGGCCTGATGAGGAGTTTGGACTTAGTTCTGAGTGACCGGGTCATCAGTAGTTTCTGAGCAGGGGCTGTGGGAAGGGACGTTTACAGAGTTCAGCTGCCTGGGGCCCAGAGGGGGTCTTGAATTCGGGCGGGAGTCGTAGGCTTGAGGATTCGGGGAGGGGAGGGGAGGGGAGGGGAGGAACCCTGCCGCCGCCCTGAGTCACACAGCACGCGGGAGAAGCCCAAACATCGCTCCTGGAGAAAGGTGGGCAGGGCCGGATCCAGGGGAGGGGGGCGCAGAGAAGCACAGTCCCGGCCGCCTCTCGCGCTGTGTGTGTGCTGCTGGGGAAACCTGAAGTTCTGTGTGTGTTTCTGCGTCGTGCTGTTGGGAGGTTCTGACAAGTTATTCCGTTAAAGGGGTGCCTGGCACATAGTAAACATTAAAGAAATGTTAGCATTTTCACCCTGTTTAACAGAAGAGGCGGCTGAAAGGGTGACTAGCGTGCCGCAAGTCACCCCACTGGTAAGGGTAAGCCAGCGCTCAAGGGCAGGGTATCCGCTCCCACAGCCCCGATCCGGGGGCTGCAGGCGGCCACCAGAGGGCACTCTGACCTTGGGAGAAGCCGCCACTGTGGGCGGAGCTTAGCTGGCAGGGGCGGAGACAGGTAGCGGGCCCGGTACACGGGCGGGGTCGCTGCAAATACCTGGCAGGAAGTACGGTCTGAAACCCAGGTCTCACGGTGCAGCGAGCTTTGAAATAAACTTGCTTTTATTTAGCCAAGACATTTACTATGTCTCCTTCTCCAACCCCGTTGCCCTAAGATGCCAGCGTAAGGGGCGCCTGGGTGGCTTAGTCGGTCGAGCGTCCGACTTTCGACTCAGGGCAATGAACTCCGGGCTGGTGGGTTTGAGTCCTGCCCCGGGTTCTGTGCTGACAGCTCAGAGCCTGGAACCTGCTTCGGATTCTGTGTCGCCCTCTCTCTCTGCCCCTCCCCCACTCGCACTCTGTCTCTCTCTCTCTCTCAAAATAAATAAACACTAAAAAAATTAAAATACCAGCGCCAACTAAATGGACAAAGGTTAATATGGCAGCGGGATTAGCGGCTCACAGGCAGTTTGGGGATACGACAGGCTAGATGGATTTCTGAGCTACCTTTTGTAGGGTGCATCCGATTCTACCAGATGGCAGAGCTTCAGGGAGACAGAGGGAGAGGATATGTAGAGGGAACAGTGCATGCAAAGGCACAGAGGCAAATGGTCCGGAGGAGCAAGGTGTGACCCCGGAACTATCAGTGTGCAGGGAAGGGAAGGGGTTCAGGGACAGGGACAGACAAAGCTGAGGCCATGGGGCTGGGACTGGTGAGTAGTGAGACTGCCGGGTTCAGGCTGGGAGGGGCTCACCAAATGTACCTTTGTCTACTGCTTATGAGACTCCTTGGGGCCCAGGGGAGGGAGGCCCAGCCCCAGACCCCACTGCCCTGAGGGGGAGACTGCTCAGTGCTCCCAACCAAGGAAGCAGAGTCAGGAAGGGGGAGTTAACCCCGGTTCCCACAGTCCTGATGAATGATCTCATCCGAACGTCAGTCCCGTTCTCTCCCTGTGGGTAGGCCTTAGGGAGCCACATACCTGACTCAGGTGGTGCCATTCATCCAGACGTGGGCATCTTATTGCAGAGGCTTCCAGAGTGCACGGTTCCTTTGGGCGCTCACACACGGCTGGGCTGCAGCGGGCCTAAGGCAGCAGTCCTGCGTCCGCTGGACAGCTTCACTCCCCCGCCTAGTTTCTGCTTCCCTTCGGTCTTCCCCAGGATCTGTGACCCCACCAGGTGTCATGTCTGGCTGTTGGGGGAGGCTGGGTTTTTCCCTTGGCGCTGGTCCAAGGGTATGGGAGAGAAGCTGTGGTCAGATGGGGTGTGGGGAATGGATTCAGCCCCCCCTTGTCATGGTTTCCCTGGCCAGTCAGTTATGGGGCCACTCCAGGATGGTGGGGACGTGTCCTGTCACCCTGGGCCTGGCTGATCAGTCTCATCTCTTGGCACAGAGGCGCAGAGTTTTGGCCTGCTGGATCCCAAACTGTGCTACCTGGTGGACGGAATCCTTTTCATCTATGGCGTCATTATCACTGCCCTGTTCCTGAGAGCAAAGGTGGGTACCGTGGACTCTGGGGAGCAGGTGCGGGCTCCCCTACTTGCAAAGTCTCAAGCATGGGCAGGGCCCAGAGCATGGCGTCCCCCGCAAAGCAGGGACCAGCCAAGCGTGCCCCTTGGGTGGGCTGGTGTCTCCCTGAGCCTGACAGAGTGGAAGGGGCAGCCTGATGCCGGGGTCTTCGCGAGGAACCATACAAACGTGTAAACATCCCAGCGTCCCAGGGCAGCGGTACTGCTGGCAGAAAAGGGGCTTTAGGGAACTAAGAGCGGGAGGTGGGGGACCTACGGTCCCTCCCCACGTCCTGTTGTCCTACTGCTGACTGAGGCCCCGCCAGCCTGTCTCTGGAAACCTCAGGTTCCGTGTCAGGAAGTGCGAGGGTGAGCCCAGAGCTCGGGTTTCAGCAGGTGCCTTGCAGAATCTGGATTTCTTGGAAGGGCTGGAGCTGGGGCTGGGGGGACGCCGTGGTGCCAGCAGAGGGTGGAAGGAGGCTGGGTCCTTGTTATCACTTGGGTCCCCCCCGCCTTCTGCTCTTTTGGATTGTCGATTTGGGCAAAAGATGCTATTTGAGAAACAGTCTTATTAATTTTCGGTTTGAAAGTTGGAACAGCGCTGTCCTAGATGATCTCTCGGGTGGTTTCCAATGCTGTCAGTCTGTAGGATCTGTGAGATCTGTTAAGATCTCCGCCTCAGCGGAGAGAACTGAGCCGAGAGCGAGGTCGTGTGTGCCTCGGGGCAGGTCCGCAAGGACCCTAAGCTAGCGCCAAGCAGGGACGCCTGAGGTCACGATGGGAGTGCGCAGCCTCCGTCCACCTTGGAGTTGCTCTCCGAGGCCCCGGGGGGGGGGGGGCGGGGGGGGTGGCGGCGGCGAGGGCAGCGCCGCCGCCCGGGTGGGGGGGGACCAGCGCGGTGGCCGCACGCGTCCCCGGCGGACCCAGCGCTCTAACCTCGCCGCCCCCTCTTCCAGTTCGGCAGGAGCGCGGCCGCCCCTGCGAGCCAGCAGGGCGCCAACCAGCTCTACAACGTAAGTCTGCCCTCCCGTCGCCCCTCCCCGCCCTCCCCCTCCCCCCCAGGGGACCGCGGCAGGGCCCGGGCTGCAGGCTGGCGGGTTGTCGAGCCTCCCTAGGGCCCGGGAACACGGGGACCGTAATCGTACCCGCCGCGTCCACACGGTCCTGCTTAGGGCGCGCTGGCCGGTGAGCCCCTCCCACCCGCAGGTTGCAGGGGCCCGAGGCGGGTGGGCGGGGACGTCAGTGGGTCTTCAGGGGCCGCAGGGAGGAGGTTTCACTCTCCTGGGGCAACGGGACTTGGGTTGAATCTATTTACACACACACACACACACACACACACACACACACACACACAGAGTCACGGGGAACGCACGTTCGTTCTCTGAGACGCGGGAACCCGGCCCGGACCAGCTTCCACCCCAGCCCTGCTCCTTTCCTTGAGAGCCACGCCCAGAGGGAACTCCCAGTCCCGCCGGCCCAGCCCTCAAGAGGGTGTCTTTCCAGTCCCTGAGCCTTTCCCGTCGGTTCTAGGAGCTCAATCTGGGAGGAAGACAGGAGTATGAAGTTTTGGACAAGAGACGAGGCCTGGACCCTGAGATGGGAGGGAAACAGGTAGGCATTCCTGTCTCTGCCTGTGTGTGCCAGTGTGGGTGTGCTCAGCGGCCGCAAGGAGAGAGCTCCTCGGTGCCTGCGCGCTCTTGCCCCCTCCCCCCCCTCCATCCTATCCCGCAAGGGCCCTAGGGCCCTAGCACAGGTGGACCCATTGCTTCCATGCCCTTCTCTTCCTCCCCCCAATCCCCCCGGGCTCCGTTCCGCATCGCAAGGGACCTCCTGTACGTGAATGTGACACCCTTGTATCCAAGGTCCACCCGCTTCCCCTTAAACTTCTTGTCCACCCTGAGATGCACACACAGTGGGGCCATCTGCCCCCCAAAGGAACAGATCTGGTGAAGAGGGCCATACGGGAAGGGCCCGAGGCCACTGGACAAGGAATTCTGGGTCCCAGGTACCCCTTGGAGCGTGGTGGGGCTCCAGGCTCCTAGTGGCTCTGTTCTCTTGGCTGTGAGCTCCACAATCTGTGGGGACTGGAGACTTAAAAGCAGGGCTCGGCCCAAAGGCCCGCTGCCCAGGGTTTAGGGTGGCCCTCCCTTGTTGTTTCTGGTCACACCTGTCTACCCAGCCCCCTGTGTCTGAGCCCTGTGCTGGGCCTGCCGTTTTAGAGCGGACGGGCGGGGAGGAGAGGAGACCCTGGCAGTTTCCTTGGCCCCAGCTCTCCTCTTCCCTGGACTAGGAGGGGTGAGGAGGGGTGGAGACGGAGGGGTGAGCAGTGCTCCCCCACCGAGCAGTGGCTGGCCCTGCTCCAAATGAAGGTACTCAGTACCTTTCCTTTTCAGCCAGAAATCCCACTGATAAGTTTGTGATACGTATCACTATGTCTGCAAGGGGACACGCAGACTGGCTCTCGGCCGAGACCCCGCGGGCAGGGCTGGGCCAAGGAGGCCATGCGGGGAAGTGAACCCTGTGTGCAAGGGAGCGTGCAGTGTGCACTAAGAAGCAGAGGCTGAGGTAGAGCTGTGAGGGAGGGGGAGATGGGGGCAGGGCTGCAGGAGGGAGCTGGTGGGGGGCGGGCAGGCAGGTGGCCCCCGGGGGTGCAGAGGGGAGGCGCAAGGAGGCCGCTGCAACCCTCCTGCCTTGGGTCCCTGCTTCTCCACCTCTAACCTTCCCCTTGTCTTTCCCAGCAGAGGAGGAGGAATCCTCCGGAAGTCGTGTACAATGTGAGTACAGGAGGGCGGGCTGGAGGGGGGCTCCTGGTGACGGCATCGCTCCCTGCCCTGTGCCTTTGCCCCGCTTGACCTTCCCGTGCCAGATGCCCCACCTGCTCGCTGCCTGTGGCGGCTGGCTGTGTATAGAACAGCCTTCTCTTGCCTTCCCTCCCTCAGCCCCTGAGTCTGCCGTTGGAGTTTCCCTGTAGATGGCCCCGGGGGACGGCCAGGTCAGGCTGGACCAGTATAGGGTGGCGGGCCCCTCTGAGGGGCTCCTGCTTCTAGAGGCTGGAGTCTTCCTGAGTGTTGCCTCTTGCTCAAAGGTCAACCTCCCCCTCTGGGTGTGCATCTGATTGTGGTTTTCAGACTGTAGATGTGGGTCTGCCACGAAGCGGACCAGAGAGAGCTGACTCTCCTTCCTTCCTGCGATTGGTTGACCCACAGCCCGTGGTGTTGGCTGTGGAAAGAGACAGCTTGCTCAGATAAATGGTTCTGGGGGCTCCGGGGGCCCTCGCATTGTCCACATTCACGTTCTTTGGCTAGGATTCCACATTTTATCTTTGAACCTAACCTGAGCTTCTCAGCTCAGTGCAAAGGGCTGGCAGCTCAGAGAAGAGTCCAAAGGGCTGAGGAGAAGGGTGAGGTTGGAGCTGGTCGCGGACGGAGATGCTTATGTGAATAAGGACGGGAGGTTTGATTGTGTGAGCTCCCTGCCAGTGGGGAGTCGAGAGGCATCCTCTTCTGGGGGAGCCCACTGTCTTCTGCATAAGGTAGTGAAATCGGTGTCCCGTGCCCTCTTCTTTTCCAGGCACTGCAAAAAGACAAGATGGCGGAGGCCTACAGTGAGATTGGGGTAAAAGGCGACGTGAGTGCTGCTCCCTGATTCCCAAGAATTGGGTCAGGATGGGGATGCTCCTCCCAGGGAGCTCCTCCTCCGCTTCCAGATGTGCCTGCTGTAGGCCTCTGTTCCCACCCGTTCGCCTACATTCCCCTTATCACCTGCAAAAGCCCCTGTGATGGTTGCCAAGGGGCGAAGCATTGGCCGTACATAAGATGCTAAGGAAAAGCTGATGTTCTTTCGGGGACCGAGTCCCGATTCTAAGACACACTACGCTTTGTACGAGCAAGTCAAATTTGTCACCATCAGGAATTACCATGGTGCGCTCTGAGCCGGAGCTCAGAGCACTATCTGCTTGCCATTCCCTGGGAGCACGGATAGCAGCCAGGAATTCTGGGAGGGGCAGGGAGGCCCATTTGTTCCAGGTGACAAGCAGCGTGGCCAGCCCCCCACGCAGCCTGGGATCCTAGGACTCCGATGTCCGGGAGGGCCTGCATGGCTCACAGCAAACCTGGACCCCATCGGAGATGATCCTCACCTTAGTCTTCGGGCCCGAGGACCTTTCTAGCCCAGGGGCAGGGGTACCGGCTGGGAGACCGTCACCTCTGATTCTCTGGGGGCCCCTGGAGTAGAGGCCTTGAGCCGGAGGCCGCTGCTGACTCTGTGCCTTTCTGCCCTTTTGTCCCCCTCCCACAGAACCAGCGGCGGAGAGGGAAGGGGCATGATGGCCTCTACCAGGTAAGGTGGCCTCCGGTCTGCGCTGCGGGCCCTCGGTCCCCGGGTGCCGTCTAACCAGGGGCGAGGCTAGACGCCCACGTTCTGTTTGCTGGTGGCACCAGCTCTCGCCATCAGCCAGGCAGGGCGAACACGAGGCCCCCGAACCGGCTGGGCCCTGGGGCAGGGCTGGGATGTAGCGACTGAATCATGGCTCCCACGGTCGTGCCCACGGGAGCCCCCGGCTACGGAGGAGCAGCAGCTGCGCAGAGGCCGTGCGGTCTTGCCAAAGGGTCGATGTAGGCCGAGGACGCCACACGAGCAATTTCCTGCCTCTTCCTGCGCTGCCCCACACCCTTGCAAGAGGCCTTGCCTGTGCCCCGGACCCTCAGACCTAATACGACGGGTGGATGGGTGGGAGAATTGAAGGACAGAAAAAAAAAAAAAAAGAGAGAAATAGCAACTTTAAAAAGAAAGTGTCGTAGTCAGGTGTCTGGTTTATGCAAATCAGTGTGAATGATTATGCAAACGAAGGAGAGCCAACCTATTTCTCTAAAATATAATCCCCAGCGGGATTTTATTCGGCTACTTCTGGCTCCCCTGGGCCGTTCACAGTTTGCTTGACGGGCTCCAAGGTGTCAGGCTGCCCAGCTTGCCTGAGTTCAGAATGACGTCAAAAGGGCCCCTAGAATTTTCCTGTGTGTGGCTTCCTGGATCTGTCTTCTGGACCAGGGGGAGATGTTGTAGTGGGACTGGGGCCAGGACAGAGGACATAACCGTAGTGGGGTGGCCTGGATAAGGCTTGGGGGGGGGGACGGCTGAGGTCAGGGAGCCACTGTCTCCTTGTGACAAGTCCTGGCTTCCTGGAGGCCCAGGTGTCAGGGACAGCAGACTCTGGAGCGAACCCCGATTCCAGCTCAATGTTTGGGGAGGGTGGGGGCTCTCCTTCCTCTTTGGTCCAACAGGAGGTTCTTCTAGGCCCCAGACACTGTAGGGCTCAGTGCTCGGGAAGCTAGAAAGAAGGCAAGAATTTAGCTGGAAAGGAATTGCTTCCAGGTCATTCCTAGCAGGGCGTAGAACAGATTTTTTCTGTAGCCTTCTGGGGCCAGGCCCCTACCTGGGACACAAGGGGATCGTTCCACTTGGCCTCCAGGTAGCCTAGAGCCCACGCGGAGCTCTTGACCCACTTTTCTTTTCTGATTTGCTTTCACTAGGGGCTCAGCACGGCCACCAAGGACACCTATGATGCCCTCCACATGCAGACCCTGCCCCCTCGCTAAGAGCACCGGGCATTTCGCCAATCACAGGCCAGACCTGAAGACACCCAGATTGTGAAAGACACAGGATAAAGCGTTTATAACCCAGTTCACTCGTGTTTCTTCACCACCCAAGTATTCCTTTTTAAGAATAGGACGCTTCGCGTTGTAACATTTGGTCACGTCCATTTCCAAACCGTCATGCACGGAACGTCGTCCCTGGACTCTGCAGGGGAGTGCGTTCCCCCAGGGCTGAGGCCCCGTCCTCGAGGAGCCCGTGGTGAACCCCGCAGGTTCTCGGGTCTTCTGGTTTGTTGGGGACTGTGGACAGGCCCCCGTCCTGGAGGCTCTGGGCTCTCACCTGGGAGACGGGTGCACACTCCTCACAGCCATGTTCGGTCCCTGTTCTGTCAAGCCCCCAGAGAAACTCAAATGTTAGCACATATCCTAATAGGCTCCATTGTCCTGTCTGTATTTGAGTGGCTTTGCTCCTGCTGTAAATCCGGCGTCTGTTGTCAACCCGTGCCTTCATGTCAAGGTGACTTGTAACTGGGGCAAAGGGGCTGTCGTGCATCCCTGTGAAAGGTCTGTGCAGAGGGGACAATGGGAGGGGAGCCGGGGCACGTCCACAGTGGATGAGGTGGGGAGGGGCAGGGGGTCATGGAGCCTCCGTGGGGGGCACGGGGTGGGGTGCGGGGCACACAGGAGGGGGC
Source organism: Prionailurus bengalensis (assembly GCF_016509475.1). NCBI lineage: Eukaryota > Metazoa > Chordata > Mammalia > Carnivora > Felidae > Prionailurus > Prionailurus bengalensis. Next base: position 10,057,760 of record NC_057360.1, on the reverse strand, counting down.
CCTCCTCGGTCAAGCGTACATTCCCTCCGGAGAGGTCAGCGTCTGTGGCCCAGGCACTCAGGGACCCAACGAGCCTGTGCTTGCCCCCGCGGAGCTCACACTCTCCGGGGGGAAGCGAGTTGTGACCAGAGCGGCCCAAGGGGACGGAGCAGGTGCCCTTACAGGTGTGACGCAAGCAAGCGTGGGGGCGAGGGAAGGGGCCGGACCACACTCTGTCCAGGCCCTCGTTCACGTCGCGCCCCAGGTGAGAGACGGACGTCACCGGGAAGGTCTCGGCGGGAGGCTCAGCCCCATGCAGACCCGCAGAGATAGCCCCCCCTCCCCGCCCCGAGAGCCGTGGCGACTCTGGGGGAACATCGCCGTGTGATTACGGGGCACGCGACTATGAGTGGACAACCCTCTCTGCTGAGTTTTAATTTATACTCGTTTGCTGTAGCCTTACTCTTTCGCAATAATAAACGCTTTGGTGAAAATGCGTGTTCTCTGGGCTTTATTTTGGCAGTCCGGCCGGTGACGGTAATTTAGTCATCGGGCAGTCCGTCTGGTGCCCTTGTCAGGGGACAAAACTGACCTCCGGAGAGCAGCGTGGCTCCCTGGGGGGCACAGGTGGCCACGGGCATGCCCGGGGGGGGGCCCGGAGTGCCTCCATCTGGGTCAGTGGCCACGCCTGGAGGCCTTGAGTGCAGTACCAGTGGGCAGCGTCAGGCTGGGCCAGGTCTGTGGGGGGGGGGGGGGAGCAGGAGTGCAGGGCTTCCGGCTCCGTGCCCAGCTGGTGGCAGAGGGAGGCCAGCGAGCAGCCAGTCAGCAGAGTCTGGGACTTGCAAACAGCCGCTCGTGCCACTGCCCCAAACCTCAGTCTTGTGGGGTTGGGGGAGGGCCGGAGGACGACAGAGGTCTTCTTCCGTCAGGTTCCCTCTAAATGTAGTGGCTGTACGCGAGGCCCCAACTCATCAAGCTAGCAGTTAATATCGGGTCGTGTTTGAGATCAGAACCCAAGATCATGGCTGTTAAAAGCACCCCCCCCCCCCCCCAGGCACCTAGGATTCCGGCAGGAGTGCTGTGCATCTGGGCCCCCGGACGAAGGCGTAACAACTCCGGAAGAGAAGGCATTCAATTTGTAAGCTGGCCTCGTAGGGGGAATTCAATTCCATTCAACAAATATTTACCCTGCACCTACCTATTTTCCGTGCCCAGCACTTTACAAGCCACCCGGGAGGACAGAGAAGTACCACCACAGGCTTAGGGGTTTGAAATTTTGCCGCTGGATGCCAGGCGGATCAGAGAAGAGCAGCATCCCACGGCTGTGTCGCGACACACAGGGGCCAGGCGGGGAGGGGTGGCTGCCAGCGAAGGGGTGCGGACAGAGCCCGCTAAGCTACCGGAGAAGCGGGCAAGTTTCCCGGGCGGAAGGCCTCGGAGGAGGGACAGAACGTAGGACGGCTGATGACAGCCAGCCCTAATTATGTAACCTGGTCACGAGGCAACGGGACGGGAAACGGGTGTTGTGTGGCGTTAGCGGCCTTGAGTCTAAGACAACAGATGGCCCCTTTTGGGTTGCCACTCCTTTGTCTTCTACTCACCGGGCACCCCAAGTTGGATTCATCTGTTAGTCAAAGTGAGTCAGCCTCACACGTCAGACCTAGTTTCAGGGTCCGTGGAGTTACACGCAGGCCGTGTGACCCGTATGTATGGCTGGCTTGAAAACAAGAGTTTGGCCCAGTCCCGTCAACAATTTGGCTCAAGAGGCAGGGAGGAAAGCCAGCGGCGAGGTGTGGGTGCCACAGCTGACCTGGGTGGGCAAGCGCACTTACCGGACCACAGGCAAGACGCCCGCACGCACAGAAGAGCCAGCTGGGTGAGAGCCACAAGTGCTGGGGGGAGGAGCCCAGGGTCAAGGGGAGGCGGCCCAGGTGCCGCTTCCTAGGGCCCGGGGCTCCCCCTCCAAAGCACAGCTGGATTCCTTCCATCCCAAGAAGCTACTGATCGGCTCAGACGTGCCGCCAACTTATTTTACGTAAAAAAAAAACCCCCAACTCTTAACATAAACATCCATTGTAAGATGCGGCCCTGTTTCCTAAGTGTTAAAATAGGAAGATGGGTTTTAGAACAAAGGAAGGCCGCTCACTTGCACTGAGGAACCACGGACGCGTTGCGTGTGCATGTAAATTAAAATGGAAGCTTCTGGTATTTTTAAAAACCTGCATCACTTTGTCACTGAAGTTAGGTAGGATGTGGATATTTCTGATCAAGTTTTCTTCTGCCTGGGGTATGCCCTAAGAACAGAACGGTCACCGAAGCCGGGTTGGGCAGGGACAAAAAGGGCAGGTGATCAATTCAAGCTAAGAGGAGGTTCCAAGGGGACTCAAAGCCTGGTCATTCGGTCGGCTGTTCAGCTGTAGCTGTAGACCTGGTCCCTGTCCACATGATGCATTTTGGCAGCCTGGCACCGGACATTTCTGCGACCCTACGACTGAGTTCTCACTACAGAGGTCCTGCATCTTCGAGCGCTCCTTTTTGGAGAAAGGAAAGGCAGCAACAGAGCAGATGTCATTGACACCCTCTCGCGGGGAACTCAGCTTGGCCGATGCCAAGCGGAAGTGGGTTAGAACGTAACTCCCTTCTTAACAAGGCCTACAGGGTGATGATAATCAGTACTTTATCCCCATTCTGTAGGGATGGCTTTTGCCTTCTGAGGTCTTTCTCATGCTGGCGAGCGAGCAGGTCAGTCTCTACCAAACAGAAGATTTAAGAACTCCGCAAATTGCTTTAAGGGATAAACTTCCCAAACTTACATGCAAGCTACAAACCCGAGGGGTGGGATAGCAGCCTAGTCGGGTTACATCAGGGGACGAGAGGAACCGAGATCGGCCTTCCCATTCCGGGCCCTTCAGAGGGTGCAAGCACGTCTTGAGACAACAGCGGTCTCCTACTTCAGGGAGCACATCCGGTAGACCCGGGTCGCACGGGGTCGCGAGACAGGGAAGTTAGCCTCCCAAAGCTCTTCAACAAGCTGATGTTTGCTCTCTGTGGGAAATTCGCTTTAGGATTCAGATTTTCAGGGGCACCTGGGTGGCTCGGTCGGTCGAGCATCTGACCTTGGCTCCGCTTTGTAAGTTCGAGCCCCGCGTTGGGCTCTCTGCTGTCAGCCTGGGGCCCGCTTCAGATCCTTCGTCCCCATCCCTCTCTGCCCCTCCCCGGCTCCTGCTTTCTCTCTCAAAAAATAAACATTAAACGAAAAGAAAAAGCCTCGAATTCTCATTCAACAAACTGCACTCCAGACGCTAAATGTGAACTCGTATAATAAGCTAGAGGGAGCGAAGTTGAGTTGTGTGCCCTCCGACAGGAGAACCAGATGCCAAGTCCGGGGCCAGCTTCTTTCAGAGAACCCTCAGGGAATGGGTGTTCAGGATGTGGCAGGAAACGTTGGAGGGGCACCAAAGAGTATAAAGAGCGAAGGGTGGAAAAGTCAAATTCAATACCTGGTCTGCCATCAAAGACACAAGAGAAATGGGAACCCTGAAGGGTGATCTTGCAGGACCGGTCAAGGGCCTGTGGCTTTGGTCACACAAAGCCCTGGGGTGCGAGGAGACGACCCTGGACCCTCAGAGTCTGGGGAGCGAGAGAGGTGTGGCGGCCACAGCACTCCAGGGGACACAGGAGGAAGTGGGCGGTAGGGCCCAGGGTGGGGGTGGGCTAGGAACCAAGGTGCCTCCAGTGCCTGGGACCCCTGGGAGCCCCTCCTGGAAAAGACCCACGGGAAGGCTTATGCGACGGTCTGTGTGCGGGAAGCGTCCAGAATACCAACACGACTAGTGCAAGGAAACTCCAACAATGTGAAAACACTTGGAAAATGGTTTAATGATGTTTTACAACAGAAACGAACTGTACAGTTACAGTAAGTTTAATATATATATAAAAATTACAGCAGACAAATGCATCTACACAAAACCTACCATTTCATTCTGATTCACTGTCACCTACGCAATCTCTCCCAAGCCTACAGCCCCGGTGGGAGGCCCCAGGAGGGGGAATCATATAAAGGGCACTTTTAAAGAGACAGCACCGCTCATATCCCCCGCCACCTCCTCAAGGCCTCGGGAGGCACATCAGCTAGTTCCCCAAAAGGTGAAGTCGCTTGCGTTTCGGGTTTTCAAAATCCAGAAAACGTGTGTTTCCCAGGGACCCAGATGACAAGGGCCCCCGAAATCCAGGCTATCAGCAGATTCTTACAAAACATTCCGATCCGAGGGGAAGTGGCTAACCAGGCACTCTGGGGCAGTGAGGCTCTACAAGAGCCACCCAGATTGCAAAGTTACCTAAGGAGAAATGTATAAAGGACTCCCAATCAACTACTTAGAAATTGTCGCTGCCTCGTTAAGGCTGCTGGACAATTTTGGAAAGAATCATTTACACCACATCGTAAGTTTCCACCAACGAGAACTCAAACTCACATTTTAAACTTAAGTACATAAAACAAAAGTTTTGGGAGGCCAAGGGGCCAATACCCCTTATGGCCCTCCCTCGACAACAGTGGAAAAACACCCCTGAATCAATATTAAAAAAAAAGAAAGAAAGAAAGAAAGAAAGAAAGAAAGAAAGAAAAAAAAAAGTCAAAGGAAGAAAAGAGAAAGGCGGTGGGGGGGGGGGAGTTGAGATATTTAAAGAGAGAGAGAGAGAAAAAAAAAAAAAAAACAAAACACCAAAGCATCTTTAGGAAAACACGATCACGGTCTGTGTAAAACAAAACAAAATCCCTGTCGGGAACGGTAATCAGCAAATATGCAATCCAAATTGACCCCGGTGGAAGTTTATTACTGAATATTATGTACACTCAGAACTTTTTCATTTTCTTTTTTATTATGAACACCTAGGCAGTGAAAACTGTTATGTTAATACATACATAGACACACCCAAAACATACAAAAATACTATTATTTCAAACTACTAAGAATAGGACAGTTCAGTTATTTTCATGCTATGACTTTAAGAGCATTACACTGAAACAAACAAGAAGTTAAACGACATTTTTTTTTTTTTTAATATCCCAGAAATATACCAAAATATACATCTAAGCTTTGGAATTACTGAGGTTACACTAATGCAAGTGCTGGGTAATCGTACTTAATACACAAGTCTAAGGTTCTGCAGGAAAGAAATCATCTTTGGTATCTGCATCAGGCTAATATTATTAACATTTGGATTTTGCTTTGGGATAGAGCTTGTATGACCCTAGAACCAAATACCCGCCCCGCCCCCAATCAACTGAGATTAAAAAGATCCATGTAAAAAGTTCCTTCATTTGCAAGCCCCCCCACCCCCACCCCCGAGTTAAAAAGTCACAGGCATCTACCTAGCACAAAGGTTGTGAAATACAATGCATAGTTGCACAGTGGTGCTGCAGAAAGGAAACCAACTACGGTAAGGAGAAACGAAAAGCTCGATAATCATTCTGCACGTTTTCTCACAAACAGGGCAGAGCCACTTCCAAGCAGTTCCAGTAAAGGAGAGAAGAAAAGGCTTAGAAGGGCACCTTGGCGTGTACTCACTGTCATGACCCCAGAGGTCCAAGCACCCAGCAGAGCAGCCAGTCCTGCACCAGTGTCTTCAACGTCCCCCCACTCTGTGGGTCCGGCGGCCCGGCAGCAGGCCTTGGCCTCCCAGCTCCCCCGTGCTAGAAGCCCCTGTGGTGACCGTGGTTGCTGGGGGGGTGGCTCATCACGGCGATGGCGGCTTTTTTATTGTTTTGGAAAATCTGAAATGCCAATTTGTTCCACGGCACATTCACAGGTTGGCCAGAGCAAAACTACCGAGGACGCACCTCTGCAAACCCGAGCACATGGAAAACAGACCCCCCCCCCCGCCCTTCCTGTGGGTCACAGCCCCCCGCCCCCACCCCTAGCCTCACTCCTCTAAATGCCAGGACGCCACAGACTGGATTGATGCTGAAGACTTCTCTTTTCTTTGGTTTTTTTGTTTTTGTTTTGAGTTTATACAATCATTAAGGAATCTTTGGTTTTGGCTGGAAATTTAAAAAACAAAACAAAACAAAACAAAGAAACCACCCTCCCCTGGCTTATAGCAGCAGTAGTAAGACCTGGCAAAGCTTTCTTTCAACACTGGGGGTGGGAATTGAAGGCTGGGAACTACATTCAAAGAAAAGGTGAAAGGGCTGGGGATGCAGCTTCTAAAGAGCCCGTCGGATACAAGATTGTCAAATAATAATAATATTAATAATAATAAAAACTTAAATATTTGGATTTATTATTATTATTTTTTTGGTCATGACAAAGGAAAAAAAGTGAAATGTGTATGCAGCAGTCAGCTTAAAGGAGCCTTTGGTGTCTTTTTCCCTTCCACCCAAAGTCCTGAAAATGAGCAGAACCCTGAGGCCGCAGAGGGGGACAGGACGCTCCCACCCCAGCAGGCGGGGGCGGGGAGAGCTGGCCAGCCCCCGGAGACAGGGTGGCAGGGAGAGCGGATGTTGAGAGACCTGCGAAGACCCCCTTGCAACGAAAAGAAACAGAAGATTGCAATTTGCCCTCGGTTTGCAGTAGCTTTTCAGCAGCGACATTCAGAGGCTTTAGGAGGTCCCACCCTAGGCTGCAGGTCCTGTGGTGCTATAGGCCAGAGTTCAACGTTACTTAGAGGAGGGGGGGGGCGGACTTGGCAACTCTGGAGGGTTGAGAAAGCTACAGCAAGTTACTCAATCACGAGTTAGAAATGAGGTATACGACAGTCCTGGACTTGGGGTGGGCGGCAGTGCCACCCTTACTCACCCAGCCTTTGCTATTACCAAAGAGGGAGGAACTTGACCTGCGGTCTGACGCGGCTAACGCGGGAGGCCTCCCTCCCGGGACTGAGTAATGCGCTCAGGCGGACGGGAGAAGCCGGGAGAAGTCCGTCTGCCTCTCCCTCCGTCTCCCGGGGGGGCCACACCACCGATGCCGCAGAGAGCCCAACGCTGTGACACGCCTGCAAAGTCTTCCGCTCCCCCCCCCCCCACCCCGCCCGCCCCCAACATATGCAGTTTTAAACACACCCGGGCTGGCATCGGTCCACTCGATTCTTAGAAAAGTTCCGTGCCTTCTGCAGACCTGGGCAGGGCGAGCGCCACAGACGTGGCATCCCCACACGCCTACAGCTACAGCCTTTCCTGACAGAACCCCCTCCGTTTTTCAGCCTCTGAAAGTGCATCTCCTTTCCTGCTGCGTTGTCAGACTCACGGACGGTGGGAGGGGGCCGGGGGGGGGGGCACGGCCCTCCCTCCACGGGGCTCTGTCCTTTTTCACGGTTTCATTCGAAGGAGATTCTAATTTTAAAGAAGCGTTTGGAGGTCTCATTTTTCACACGGCACTGTATCCGGCTGTCTGCCTGCAGACTTTGGGATATAACGTTAGAGAACTCAATGCTGCTGCCAGGTTATGAAAGAAGCCTTAAAAGCTGCTTTTGTAAGGTTGGGGCTGACTTAAAACAAGGATGAACAAGTAAACAAAGAAAACGCGGGGGAACTTTGCAGCAGACCTCAATGTTTTTTTACAGTAAATTAACTTTCGGGGTCTGACCTTTTTGACAGTGTCCTGGGTCTGAACTCTGAACTAGAAGGTGGTGCCGGGGGAGGGGGGGGGCTGGAGCCCCGTGCCGAGAGGGGGCAGATGCAGCGACACAGAAAGAACCAGACACCGCGCCTGCCCTCCGCGACCCGTGCTCAAAGTGGTGTTCCATCACGCACACCTTGTTTCCCGTAACTTCTGTTTCAAGTGCTCTTATCTTCAACATCCCTATCACCTACTTACAAACCTATCTAGCGCTTTGAAAGGTCACACAATATTAATACCACTTTTATATAATGTGAGAACAATCAGATTATTAATAAAGCTTTCACGAAGTTCTGCAACCTGATCAATTTTTGACGGAATATTAAGAGAGTAATAAATGTCTTTCCCCTCTCTCCCTTTCTGTGTCCCATCAATGATACACCAAGACAATGAACTTCTCAACTCCCTAGAACCCATGTATAAAACCGTTCTGGAACAATACAGCTCCCTGGGAGGATAAAGGAGTTTTGGTTTTCCATGTAATCCTGCTCTTGAAAATGCTTATCCTTTTTAAGTGACAGAACAGAGATAGCACATCTAGGGATCATCTGAACTCAAACAGGCTGTACTGGTTCTATTTATAAGTGTTAGATAAAGGGAAATAAAGAAAAAAAAAAAACCCTCTACCCCCATATTTTACGCCGCCCCCCCGCCCCCCGATTTGCCAGCAATTCTAAGAACATCACTGCCACACTGAGCAACTCTATCCGTCTTTACAGAGCCAGCAGAGCGAAACAAAATTCATCTCTTTTCCGAAGCCAGGACAACCAAGACTTCCTTCAAAATGTGGGTAAGGGAGGAGAGGAAAGAGGGGAGAGGAAAAGGAAAGAGACACAGGTACAGCCTTTCCAAATCTCAGCCTTTCACTCCTATTCTCTCTGCCTGTTTTGAAAACGTAAGACTCAACAATGACACAGCAGTGTCTTTGGTACCTAAACCAAATCCCACTCGGGTTCGGTGAGACGGATGGTTTATTTAAAAATAACCTTTCTGGAGGCAGAGTCCATACCTGAACGTGGAGAGCCACGGCAGTCTGTCCCGGAGTACGGGCAGGAAGGGTGCTTTGGTATTTCCCAAGCCAGCATTTCTCATCCACATTCCCACCAGGAACACCGCTCTCCTCAGTCTCACCAACCTGCCAGTCCCCAGAGGTCACGCCTTATCACACGCGTGAGGCAAGCAGGCTGGCTTTCAACTGCTCGGGTCGGTTTTACTTCTGTTCGCATTTTTGGTCTAGACGGAATTAGCCTTGGCATGAGACAAGGAAGGAGGGCTTTGCAATGTTGCCAACACGACAGAGGGTGACAAAAAAGAACCTGTTCCACTTTAGTTTTCCTAGTTGAGGATGCAGCACTTGTCTTTCCTTTCCGAATGAAATGGCGCACGCCTGCTTCGGCCTCCGTTTCTCAACCACACGCCCAGATGGATGTCCACACACGCGTCCTTCGCCCAAGCTCTTGCCACACAGAGAGGTAATGAATCCTTAGGAGGGACTGGCAGGGTCTGGGGGCAAGGGTGGCCATAGGAAGGGGCACACATGCCTTAGGGGACCCTGAAGCTAAAGCACCGCCCATGTGTAACCCACACGCTGCGGTGCAGGTCAAACCACGGAGAGGCCGACGAATCCCAAACCCACTGCAGAGACAATCAAGTTTCCTTTGGCAAGACAGATACGAGGAAAAACAAACACACGTGAGCAACATTTTCCTTCTAACATAATCAATTTCTCCTCTCCCCACCCCAACCCTCCCTAACCCTATAAATTGTAACCTATAAACAGGATCCCAAATACATACAGCATCAATCATGTTTATCAACCGTAACAAACATCAGTTCAACTAAATGCTACAGCTAGAATTATTTCCACTATTTATAAAGGTTTTTTTTCTTTTTTCTTTTTTTGGTTTTTAGATTAAAACCAGGTCTGTAACAACGCTAAGCTACGCTGAGGTATTTTATGAAGGTGCCAGAAGCTAGCTGTTACCCACCAGCGTTACCCTCACAGATTAAGGTATCACCATTCGAAAAGAGAAGGAAGAGGAGGAGGGGGCTGAAAGGAGCTCCAGATCACAGAATCAAAGTCGGATTCACTCAATTACTGCTGTTAGAAAAGGCGGAGAAGAAGAGTCAAAACAAGGACCTAAGTGCTTCCCGAATGAGGGCAATTGGAAGAAAGCAACAGCTCACACACCATATGGAAATCTGGGTATAAACTGGACAAATCTGAGAAACACCACATTCCCTGCCTTCCTGATGAAATCCTCCCAAATTATCTTACTGGAAATCTCCGGGGTGTCCCATTTAATCTCTTTGGATTAACGAAAGAGTGAGGCAGAACAGGGCTGGTATCAGCTTTTAATGATAAAAGCGGTTTATTTATCCCACTCCTGTTCAAGCTCACATTTATTTATACTGTGTGCGCCATTACGCCAACCTGCCTAATAGCGGATCTTAGTTACTTTTCTTAAAAGAATGGCAAAGATTCTTTTTCCTTCTCAAAAATGAAGGTAAATGCTAAGAAAGATTTACCATCTTAAAGTGTCATCTTCAAAATGTTTTAAGACTGAAAATGACTTCAAAATGGCCAGGGCTATGATTAGATGAACAGTGTCATACATTAAATGCTTTTTATACGCACATACAAAATGAACTCATCAGTGGTTATGATCAAATGAACCCGTCAACCGTTGCCCATTTGAATAACTTTAAATTTCAGGTCTTGAGAGCCATTTTCTCGGTAGCATGGATGGTCTTTTAATATTTTCAGCTGCAATACACATGGTTTGGAGAATAGACTTTAAATTCATCAATTTTAGATGCTGAATCGATGGAAAAGAATTTGGCCAACATCTCATCATGAATTGTTGAGGCTCTTCTTCGACTGAAGGTTATCAAACCGTAGACTGACCTCTGGGGTGCCCGTAGGGGGTCTGACCCGGCGGATACTGCCAGCAAGAGGTCTGGGCAGGCGCCACTCCCCACCAGCTCCCCACCAGCGCTCCCCACCAGCCCTGGGGCTCGGTGCACGCGGACGTCTCCCGGCTGGCACTTCTCCCTTTTCTTCCTATCTCAACGGGTTTACTTTTTTCTCGGTGAAGAAAGTTTGGGGAGGATGACATGGGTGGGGAACAACTGTAGACTATGAACTACAAAGAGTTTCTTCTGTACGTTTATTATATACACTGACTGCAATGTTTACTATCAGGGTTTGGAGCTTCAAATATCTACAAATATGATTTCCTATATATGCAAATGTATCCAGCCTTCCCAGCAATTTAAAGAGAACATTTAATGTTAAAGATTGGGCTGACCTTAAATCTTGGGTCAAGAAAATATCTGTGCTTCTGGATAATACAGACAAGATTCCCCCATCTTCCCAAATACATGAGGGATAACAGGGCAAAATAACATAAAAAAGAGGTATAATTGTGCTTTTTTTTTTTTCCCCCAACAATGAATGAATTATGTAGAACAAAACAGCATGATCATCTCACAAAAAGTCTTTTAATTAACCTTATTTTCCCTTAAAAAAAAAAAAAAGGATCGTTAACTTCTAATAATGCTACCATGAAGTACAAATAGGTATGGTCCTACACAAAATGAAAGTTGGATTCCTTTGGTTCTGTTGCTTGAGTAATAAGTTGAGTGAATTGGGATGGTATTGGTCTTTCTTATCACATAAACAAAAGGAAGCGTGTATTGTGTCAGGTAATAGAGGTGAACATTTTTTTAATTCTAAAAAGCTGCTTATATAATTCGGAAACATTTAAACCAACATATAGCACTCAACTTATTTCTTAAATCAGGAACAATAATATTGTTCCAATAAGAAGCCCTTTTCTAGGTCTTTCTGCTCTGTCCTTCAGATTCACACAGGGTATAAATAAAGTTCATGACCAAATTGCACTGCTTGTGATAAGCAGGATTCAATTACATTCACCACTCCCTGGGGAGGGCCCATTACCATGGGCAAATACAGAAATATAGTATCACTATAAATGCATTCAGAATTAGTCTTTGGTTTAGTATGTATTCACCAAATTCAGGGAGGAAATAAAATCTGCATAAACATGGAGGCGGGGGGGGGGGGGGGGGGAGAAGAAGAAGAATGTACAATGAGTTCTGATGACCGATCTGGCCCAACCGCTTAGAAATGCAGAAACTACCAAACACCTCTTTTTGGTCAAACGGCCCCCTTAATTTCCAGACTTTCCCATATAAGGTGGTTCAAAGTCAAGTCTGAGTACCTTAGCTTAGGAGATTCACTCAATTCAAAAAGCATTTCTTGAGATGATAACTATAATATAAAGTCAAAAAGGACTCAAGGTTGAGTCATGAAGCCATGTGATCAGCAAAATGTCTAGGGATGGTGGTGGGGAGTGATTTTAAGCTAAATACCTATCAGCAAACTGTTTTAGTGTTTCCTGTGTACACGTACAAATGTACCTTTCGTTTTACAACTTGTCTTTAAATAAGAAAAGAACGAGAAAATTTTTAAATGTTACCTTTGTCTAAGCATTTCTTTCTTTTAAGCACGGATTTTTATGCTGGTTTAAGGTTTATCCTCATGAAGTGATCCACACACACGCGAAAAGGCAGAATCCCCTTATCCCAGGCTGACTAGAGAACACAGACAGGGCAGAGAATAGAAGCCCATCGCCCTGACATTTAAAGCTTAGTATCTTTAAAATATTAAAGTCCATTGGTGAACCTTGTTTAGGAGCGGGAGCATCTTTTGAACCTCACAGGAAAACACACACACAAGCACAGCCTTTCTTTGCCCTTCCTTTTGATCCACTGGGTTTGAGTCTCTTAGGACTCCACACTTCCTTTGGCAGCAGTTTTGGGAAATTAATGCTATAACCTCTATCTGGGACGGTGGGTATCAGCATTTCCCTCCCTGAATCCTTCCTCCTAACTTACCACTCCCAGGGGAGGGACTCATTATAATGGGCAGCTACTATTAGTGATAGCCCTAAAACCATTTGCACAGACTAAAGTTAGAGATGTCAAGTTGGGATACAAGATGAAACTGAACAACATCAGAGAAGATGGAGAGGAGAAAAATTAGTAACCGACACTGCCATTCTATTTACACACCGAACTAAATACACTAGTTAAAATCAAGTTAATGTCTGCCCAGAGGGTATTACAATTAACCAACATAAAAGATTAAAACAAGCAGCAACTTTTATATAAAATAAAGACAAATGAAAAAAGAAATTGTCAGTAGCATCTATCTCCTCAATGTGTCTGAAATGCACGTTATAAACTAGTCCATTAGTACAGCAGCTTGCTAAAAATTGACTTTGGTTCAAGCTTAGTTAAAAAAAGAAAACAAACAAACAAAAAAACGACAACATAAAAAAAAACACACCACACATAAAAAAAGGTGGATGGACATTATTTGTTAGTTTCCCTGCTTGCAGTTCACTGATTTTGGAGGGATTTTAGGGAAGGTGAACGGTGAGAAGAGGAAATTTCGGTTGATAATTAAATACCCCGTGAAGTAAAACGGGAAGACAGAAGCAACAAAAGAAAAATTAACAAAGGGACTAAATCTGTTTCTGGCCATTTAATATTAAGGTGCCTGTCTCCCACTTGGACGATCACACACAAAAATACACGCCGTATCTGTATCACTGCCTTTCCCAACACTGTGAAGAGACAAACACACAGACTCCAAGCTCTCTTGGGGACATAAGCAGAGCAATCAGAACGAAAAAGACCTGCCACTCTCTCTCAGACCCTAGCTCGAAAGGGGGGAAAGTGCAGTCTTGGGCCACTGGAGATAAAAGCAGGCAGCCACAGATACCAAACGGGAACCTGATCTCCAATAAGAGGGGGGGCTCGGACGAGCCGCATCGCAGTGATCCAGTCGTCCGGGAAATGTTTTGGTACAGACAAAACATCATAATAGTACGCTGACACAAGGGGGAATTGAATTTCCAAGTTACCCTCATTCCTCTTCATCTACTTCCATAAACTCTTCCTTTCGACGGGCTCATTTACATCGTCTAGAAACACCCTGAAAACAATTCCGGAAGCTAATCACTTTCTACAGCGTATAGCGCGACGTGTATTGCCGTTCTGACCTACCGAGCTGGAGCATCACTAATAAACCAAGGAGACACTTGAGGTGTGTGCAAAGTTCCTGCTCAGAGTCCTTCAAAGGTTCTAAGACCCCGTGCCCAGCTAGTAAGTGCATTCTCCAGTCAGGGAAGCAAGGAGAGTCTTAAGGTTAGAGGAATTTACACGTCGTCCAGTGAAAAGGAAGTCTGCGGCCACCGCAAAAGGTGGGAGCCTCAGACTCTTCCCATCACACCTCTTTGGGGGATACAGACTCGATGGCAACAGTCTAGGGGACTTCCTTCAGAACACAACAGAAGGGAGGAGCTTCCCGATTTCAAGAAGTCAATTCGCTCTTTGCCAAGTAAACGAAAGGAAGTTTGAATGGAAAACTTTCACAAAATGGAAACAAACAAACAAACACACCAACAGTAGGAGCATTTCTCAGGAGGCAGGGAATCAGGAGAACCACCAAGTCAGGTGTCTGCAGTAGTCTTTGCTCTTCGGAACCAGATCCTGCCCCGCGACACACGCGGCCGTCTCCACGGACAGCAGACGCCGCCCCGGTGCACCGCAGGATCTGGGCCTCAGGGTCATTCAATGATCCGGGGTGAGTGAGAGCTACAGTTCAGCAGGAATTGCTTCCTACACAAAAGTGCTCCGAAGGCACCACCTGATGGGGGAGGGGGCGTGTGTGGAGCGGGAGTGTTTGCACACACTGCCATCAGCTTCTGCACCAAGCCTCTTGCATAAGTGGCAAAAGAAAATAATTTTCTAGCACCTCTGTAAGAGTCATCAAGGATAAGGAAACCAGCAAGAACATTCCCCGCAGTTAAGAACGTAAGTCTCCCCTTACCCCCAAACCCTCCCTCCCCACAGTGTGGGAGCTCACTGAAGTAGGATCCAGGAGCAAGAGATAAACATGTCCAAACTATATATATATATAAAAAACAATAACAACAACAACAATAATAATAGAGATACAGTAATACAGGCCTGCCTAAATTGTACCAGTTAAGAAAGGAACCCCCAACACAATTGATACGATTATAAACACCTTGTTATGACTTACTGGCCTGTACAACAGACCCATAAAAATGATTTTTTTTTTTTTTTAAGAAAAAAAGAAATTTAGACAAACAAGAAATCCCCTTCCTATATCGGAATTGGTAACCCACCTTAACTTGTCATCATGACTGCTGGAAATGATAAGTAGTCCTTTCGCTTATGTTTTTGTTTTTGATTTTTTGTTTCTGCTTTTTTTTTTTTTTAAATTTTTGGTTAGAAAGTTCTCCAATCCATGAAGCAATCCTGAAAAGACAGTGTTTTATTACAAAATTAGGCAAATGTTGTCCTGTCTCCATCCTTTTTTTTTTTTTTTTCCTCTGGTAGGCGTTTTTTCTCCTTTTCTCCCTTCTCTCCCTTGCTTGCTGTTGAAACATGGCAAGAGGAAGCCAATCACATTGTTCAGTCTCAGCCTGGCTGGCAGGCCACTCGCGCGGCAGGTGGCAAAGGCTGGTGGCAGGCCCCGCGCGGCCCCGCTCACTGTGCCTTGGAGGCGGTGGTGGTGGTGGAGGCGGCCCCGCTGGCAGAGGCCACCGTGAAGAGAGAGTTCTGGATGGACTCGGCGGACGCGGAGGTGGCGTGGAGGCTGGCTACAGGCCCAGAGTTCCCTGCGGAGGCTGCGGCGGCGGAGACCAAGCTCACTGGGTTGCTGGTGAGCAGAGAGAGGTTCTGAGGGTTCAGGAACAGGGGGGCAGTCACGATGTTGGGGGCTCCTCCCGCATTGGCAAATACCAGGTTCCCAGTCGCATCCAGTGACGTTATTGGAAGAGAGCCACCAGAAGCGAGAGCTACAGACAAAACCCCCCCCAAACGGGCAGAAAAGAGAATGTTAAAACCATTCTAGAGAAGCCAAGTAACACATCAAGGGTGCTGAGGCTTCCTACAGCCCAGGTGGGAACGGTGCAGCCCTTAATTGACTTGTGTTCTTCACATACAGCCATCCTGTCACCAAACGAAGTTTCCTTATGATTTTGAAAGCACCTAAATAGGCTGAAATTCTAACTAATTTAACGAGCACAAGCAGGACAGGTGAGAGGGGAGAGTTAAGAACTGTCTCGTGAATCAGAGCTACGCTGCCATCTCAGAACCTCAACTCTGTTCCATCTTCCTACAAGTATTTTTAAATCTGGTCGTTTTGTTTTTAATGAAGATTGCCGATTGTAACCCTCTTCCATTCAAAAGACAAACTAGCTACGGTGATGGGGGCATTAAAATATAATTAGCTTTTATCAAACTAACTGGCATTATTGATAAATCTGAGCATTTTGGGACGATGGACAAGATAAAAACCACCTTTCTAAAATGACCTTAGTTCTAAAATAATTACATATTACCAAATATGGTGTAAGGTGAAGTTAATTTTTCACTTGCTGAGGCATCACATTTGATTCCTAGGACTTCTACAAAGGAGAATGAGGAGGGCAGTAGAGATGTATGGACGCGGTGGCCTCAGGGGGTTATCTAAGGTTGGGACTTGCTTTCACGCATGAGAATTGCTCTTTTAATGCTGTTCCATTATAGCACCCGGATTACTCTTCCACAGAAGGCATTAATGAACTTTACTTTTAAATAACTGGCACTCTCATTTAGTATCTTTTTCTGTTATCTGGCAACCCTTCCAATATCCTCCCACCCATATAACTACATTTTCACATGTAGGTTTGAGGGGGTTTCTAATGGCATTATTTGGTTGATATCTGGGGCACCCAGATGGCATAGTCGGAAGAGCGTATGACTTTTGATCTTGGGGTTGTGAGTTAGAGCCCCACTTTGGGTGTAGACATTACTTAATAAATATTTTTTAAGTTGTGGGGGGGGGGGGGCACCTGAGTGGCTCAGTGGGTTGAGCACCCAACTCTTGATTTCAGCTCAGGTCATAATCCCAGGGTCATGTGATAGAGCCCCAACGTCGGGCTCCGAGCTGGACACAGAGCCTGCTTAAGATTCTCTCTCTCTGTCTCTCTCTGTCCCTCTCCCCTGCTCACACTCTCTCTAAAATAAAAAAAATAAGAAAAAGTAAAATTCCAATAAATCTAGATTAAAAACTTCTGGCTGATTTCATATATAACGAAAGCTAGAGGGACTGACTTGGACATGATCATACAAAGAGCACAGATCGGTGAGATTTGGTGCAGCTTTAAGTTTTCTGAGATTCTAGGTTCAGGGGCATAGAAGAGTTCTAGATATTCCCAGACAGTACTTGTTCTATACTCGGCTGTGCCCTGGGGAAGGCATTTGCCTTTGTAGCATCACTAAAGCCCAGAGGTTTCCTCATGTAAGAGCAAGAGTGATTTATCACAAATCTCATGCCAAAAAGAAATCCTTGTATACCAAAAGGTTTACAGCTCTAACCATCAATTTACATATGATTTCATCAAGGAGAAAGTCAATATAATGTAAGGTAATCATTCTAATGATATATTAGAAGAAATCATTCTAATATATATAGAAAGAGTATTTAGAAATATATATTTAGAAGAAATATGTATTCAGTCATCTGAATGACCAAATTGGTATTTCTCAGATATATCTGGTCTACATCCACAGTTCCTGAAAACACCTCAGAGCCAAAACCATGAAACGGGTCTTGATATCAGTGAAGGGGACTTTTGGATGCCACCCAAGGGCGGGGACGGGTTGCCCCTAGGACCAACCATGTGATCTGAGGGTTGGAACTTTTAGTCCCACCCCCAACCTCACATGATGGGAGGGGAACATGGAGTTTGATTCAGCCAACGGCCAATGACTTCTTAGTCAATCATGACTGTGTCATGAAGCTTCCGTAAAAACCCAGAGGGACAGCTTTTGGGTCTTGTCTGGAGAGCCTCCACTCTTGGAGAACCAGAATACTTCTTTCTATGTGCCATTGAGCCAGACCTCAAACTCCACTGCGGACAGAAACTCCTCTGTTTGGGACCTCATCCTATGTATCTCTTTATCTGGCTGTTGATTTGCATACTTTATCATATCCTTTAACAAACTGGTAAATGTGTTTCCCTGAGTTCTGTGAGCCGCTCTAGCCAAGTAACAGAATCAATCTAAGGAAAAGGTTGTTGGAACCGCCAATCTGTAGCTGGTCAGAAGCATAGGTAATAATAGCCTGGGCTTACCACTGGTGTCTGAAGGGGAGGGAGGAACGGTTTTGTTGGACTGAACCCTTACCCTGTGGAATCTGATGCTATCTCTAGGTAGACAGTGTCAGAGTTAAGTTAAAGTCTCAGATACCCTGCTGGTCTGCAAGGCTTGCTTGGTGTTGCGGGGCACGTTGAAACTGGGTCCAGGAAACCCAGAAGTATAATCTAATCTAAGTCATGTCTTAGGTTTGTCTGTAACTCATATTCTCTATAGTATACTGCAGAGATACCATCCATGAAACACTAATCTTAACTGAGGTTGGCTAAGAGCATATTTTTGGCCCCAAGAGCTCTCATTTAAGTATGAACCATTCAAATTTTAAGACACACACACACACACACTCTCTCTCTCTGATTTATATAGTGATGTCTCAAATTGTTTTCCTGAGTCACGTAACATAGCATCTTAGCATATAAAGCTCAGAAGCTAAATAAGGAAAACCCTTCACATATGGAGTGAATGGATTTAGACCCATTTTAGACTGGATAGCATGCGAAGGCCAAAAGAGACCCAATGGGCTTGGAAAAGAGGCAATCCAAGAGAATATACATTCTGAACTGATGGGGATACACAAAGGGCAGAACCTAACAATTAAAAGTACTCTTGAAGTCTATATAATATGCTCCAAGGTTAATCCTTATAGGACCTTCTCCTCTGTGGCTCTCATATGTGGGGGTGGGGCTGGGGACTGGGGAATTTATCTTGGTGGTGTTTACCTGGGGATGGGTCTTGGATGACTCCTTAGATAAATTTATCAGGGGGAAATTCTGCCTCGAAGTCTATTCACATAAGATAAATATCAGCATAACAATTCCTGTTATTTTGTTTGTTTTTTTGTAATATTCCAAACTAAGCATATTTCCTGTTCTTACAAATTAACACCTATACTTCTTGTAGAAAGTAGAAGTCCTTTTTTTCACAAGGACATTTTCTTGGTCCTCAAGTTAGCATCATCAATTCAACCACCTTCCCCCATCACCTTCACCTCTAGCAAAGCAAACGTCCCTCATTAAAAACAAACAAACAAACAAACAAACAAACCCAAAGGTCTAAGTAAGGGGAAAAATTCTACTGACCTTGAATAGTTGCCAGTGTACTGTTGCTCATGAGAGCTGGGCTGAGAGCACCGCCCAGGGTCCCTGGATTGAGACTGAGTAAGGCACCTCTGAAAGTCCAAAAGAGCAGTCACTTTGTTACAAGGTAGGCACATCTGTCATTTTGACAATACACCCAAAGGAGTTAAGAAAAAGGAAAATGCAGCTGGGGAAGTACATGGAAATATCTGTTATTCTCCTTCTGAGAATAAGCTTTGGTTACTGCCTTCTTTGATGCTTACTTGTACAAAGCGAAACGAGGATATGATCCACACAAAACCTAAAACCTGCAGAGTCATGCTGACTTTTCTGCGAATTACCTCATTCTTGGGGCGCCTGGGTGGCTCAGTCGGTTAAGCGCCCGACTTCGGCTCAGGTCATGCTCTCACGGTTTGTGAGTTTGAGCCCCATGTCCGGCTCTGTGCTGACAGCTCAGGGCCTGGAGCCTGGTTCAGATTCTGTGTCTCCCTCTCTCTCTGTCCCTCCCCTGCTCGTGTCCTGTCTGTCTCGCTCTCAAAAATAAATACGCATTAAAAAAAATTAAAAACAAAAAATGAATGACCTCATTCTTTTTCCCCCCAAACAAAACAAAAAGACCCCAGAGAAAGGCACATATTGAAAAAGGAATCCTTCCTGTTCGATAATATAAAAAACTGGGGATCTTATTACTCTGCATCTTGTCCGCGTTTGAAAATCAGAAAGCAGACAGCTGAGAGAGCTTAGGTGGAGAATGCAGAAGAGTGAGCCAGGAATCGTGGGCTTCCGTCCGGGCCCCACCGCTCGGGCACATCAGCTCTAGTGGCCTGGTTTCCGCGACCTCACCTGGAAATGACGGTAGGATGGCCGCCCTCCCCGAGCGTTAAGAAAGCGGACTCCGGCCGCAGGAAGGTCCTTGCACCCCCCCAGAGCCTCCCACTCCAAAGAGCTGATGGCTCTAAAGAGGGTTTCCCTTGCTTTATGCATTTCAGATGGACACGGTCCCCCCTACGAGCGACTCCGGGGAGCACTGACTTCTAGCGGTCTCTCGGGGTGACCGAGGTGCGAACGCTCCTTACCCAGCTGCAAACTGCGAGGGCGCCATCAGGCCTGGGCTCAGTCCCGCGGCGGCGGCCATGGCGGCGAGACTGGCGTTGGCCGGCAGCTGCGCGGCCCCTTGGAGGGCAGCGGCCGCCGCCGTCTGCAACCCTGACGCCGTCACCATCACCTGGCTGGTGCCGAGAGGAGAGGACAGAGTGGAGGTGGTCTGCGTTGTGCTGGTCTCGCTGGCGCCGGATGCCTCGGAGGCGGAGGCCGAGGCGGACGGGGAGGGGCTCAGCGAGGGGGACGTGACTGCGGAGGAAGCTGGCGGCGCGGTGGAGATCACGGTGGCAGTGTTGTTGGAGGTGCTGTCTGTGGTGCCTGCAGAGAGAACCAGAGGAGAAAGTGCCCTTCGGTGGCTGCTTCTGGAAGAACGGTGCTCTGGACGCAACTGCGAACAAGCTAATCTCCCATCCAGGAACCTCTGTGTCCTTCTTTATTAACCTCGTTTTGCGTCTCTATGGAAACTAACCACAAAAACAAACACTTTAGAACCAAAACCACGGACCCGGTTTAAGAGGCAAGAGCAATAAAGCGGCCATGAAAGAAACAGAGAACACAGATTTCCATGTCCAATTTCTTATTCAGAACATAAAGAATCACAGCAGCTCTGACTATGGAATACAACTGGTCTGGGGAAGAAACATATGAGCAAAAAAGCTACTTGTATAGAGTTGTCTCTATAGAAAAATCAAAACTGTGGCACCTGGGTAGCTCAGTCGGTTAAGCAACCGACTTCGGCTCAGGTCATGATCTCGTGGTTCGTGGGTTCGAGCCCCGCATTAGGCTCTATGCTGACAGCTCAAAGCTTGGAGCTTGCTTCGGATTCTGTGTCCCCCTCTCTCTGCCCCTCCCCAACTTGTGTTCTGTCTGTCTCTCTCTCTCTCTCAAAAATAAATGAACATTAAACAAAAGAAAAAAAGAAAAATCAAAACAACACAAGGCAAGAAGAACTAAAAGTTACATATTCTTCTAAGTGTCAATAATAACATGTGAAAATAGTATGAAAATAACTAAGAGCCTATGTCTAGATGCTTTCTTTGCACCGAAAAGTCTAAGTAGTTATTCTGTAACAAAAACCAGCTCTCCAAAAGCCTATTGTGGTAAATATTTTCTTATTCATGAAACAGTAACATACAAATATATTATGAATCTCATAAAAGCATGAAAAATGAAGCTCTAGGAAACTGTTAGTTGAGAGACCTTAAAAAATCAAGATGCCAAATTTCTTTTTGTTATAAGGAGAACAACAAACATTTGTATACAAACGAATGATTGACATTACAAATATCATCACTGAAACACACTCACTGGAATTACTTAATCAATGCTGTCCAACAGAAACACAACAAACATGTAATTTAAAACTTTCTAGGGGTCCAACTGAAAATATCAGGAAGAAATAGGTTAAATTATTGTCAATACTATATTCCATTTAACCCAATATATCCACAAATATTATCATTTTAACATGAAACCAGTATCAAGAAAGTCCTGATGTTTCTTCATACTAAGTCTTTGAAAATGGTGTGTATTTTATACTTATAACACATCTCAATTTGAACTAGCTACACTTTATGTGCTTAAAAGCCACAGGTGGCTAGGCCTGCCGTATTGGGTAGCACAAGTCTGAAATACGTCTAGAAGTCAGGCTTGTTGAGTCACAAAGGCAAGTGTGATGAAAAGAATGTTAAGTCTCTTTGCCTAAAGTAGAAATGACTCATAAGGCAGTCACAGGATAGAAAACCTTCCACGAAGTAGAAGATGCCAGCCGTCCCCAGTGAGCTGTAATTCTGATGCTATTTAGAGAGGTAAGAGAGAACAGGCCCTTTTATTTCAGTTATCAGCAATGCCACATATCACAAACACAGGCTGCCTACGCTAGCTGGAACTTAATTTACTGAAACTTACTATGTTCTAGTAGATAACCAACCATATATATGTATAAAGCAGGACCTAAGTGGTATTTTCTCAGGATAGAGGACTCAAAAAGCATCTATAAATTTTCAGGATAATACTTCTGTGAGGTATAAAAGACTTGATACATTATAGAAGAAGCAGACCAATGAAAACAAATATTTCAAACCATTGGAACAAAGATCTTAATGTAAAAGGTAACTTCTTGGTGATAAAATACATCATTAAGCTCAAGAAGACTCTTGAAAAATTCAGTGTGGCCCTTCTAAAAGACTATTTTCAAGCCGCCTTCTGGTTGATACTAAGAACACCTAGAATTCAACTCTTTTCTCATTTTAACTCTAAGGAAATGTTGCTTTCACACATCACAGAACTGGGAGGAAATTAGACCTCTCTATTTCAGTATTGACTCTACTCTTCCCACCCCCTATACTACTGCACAAAAGTGTTACATGGTCTCAGTGAATCCGGTAAACATATCTTTCTCATCGCTAATCAAAAGGGGAGCATTTACTCCTGTTTCTGCCTTTCTCAAAAATATATACCATTCCTCCTTTATTGCTGCCGTCCCTAAGTACAACTACGTCTACGCGGATAATCATGGTTCCGTTATTTTCGCAGTTCTAAGTCTATCTGATCACTCTACCACTGAGCCTCTGATGCAGTGCTGGGTCCTACGTTGGGCAGAGTCACATTTTGACACCTGTAACAGATTCTATTTAGAAAGGTAAATGTCTTCTCTCCTTTCTCTTCTACTACTAAGACATTTCAGTGTCCTTTCAATCTTTTCTTGCCCAACGTCTCACCTTATCTACCCTGATTTTAACTATGGACACTACCTCCCTTTCAAAGTTCAGAAGCTGAAACCCTCCGTTTCCAGAAGACCCTTTATCTCGAGGTCAAAGGCTTAAAACAGGCTTTTCCTCACTCTCCACTGCCACTTTCAGGCAGGTCATTCAGTGTCACTCTCCTGAAATCCCATGTTATACACGGAAAGTCCCAGTCAATGTCAGCAGCAAAGTTAACCTGGGCTGGAAGGTGACTCCAGACAGTGCAGGGCCTGCTTGGGATTCTCTCTCTTCCCTCTCTGCCCCACCCGGCTTGCTCTCTCTTACAAAATAAAGAAATAAACTTAAAAAAAAAATCTAAAAATCTTCATAAAGACACTGCCGCCCTGTTTTCCAAAGTGGCTGTATGATTGTACATTCCCACCAGCAATGGATGAGGTTTCCAGTTTCTCCACATCCTTGCGAGCACTGGTGATTTCTGGGTTTTCTGATGATAGCCATTGAATGAGTACAAAACAGTATGGTTTTAATTTGCATTTCTCTAATGAGTAAAAATGTTGAGCACCTTTTCATGTGCTCGTTAGTCATTTCTATATGTTCTTTGGCATAATATACATTAACATCTTTTGCCCTTTTACAAAATGAGGTTGTTTATATTTTTAATACTTAATTGTAAAAGTTATTCATATGCTCTAGATGCTTCTTTATCAGATACAGGATTTGCAAATGTTTTCTCCAAGTCTGTGGCTTGACTTTTCATTTTCTGAAAACATCTCTCAAAGTACAGAAGATTTTGCTTTTGATAAATTCCAATTTATCATTTGCTTCTCTTCTATGAATTGTGTTTTTGGTGCTATATCTACAAACTCTTTGCCCTGTGTCTACAAACTTATGCCAAAGTCATAAAGATTTTCTCCTGTTTTCTAGAAGTTTTATTTCTTACATTTAGGCCTTTGATCCCCTCTACTTAATTTCTGTGCATGGTGTTGGGAAGGATCTAAATTCATCTTCATGAATATGGATATCCAATTGTCTCAGAACCATTTGGTGAAGAGTATCTTTTCGCTACTGAACTGCTTTGGTACCTTTGTCAAAAGTCAACAGAATATAAATTTAAAGGTTTGTTTCCGGCCCCTCAATTCTGTTCCGTTAATCTTCTGTTTGCCCTTATGCTAGCAGCATCCAGGCTTTATTGCACAGCTTTGCAGTAAGCTCTGAAATCAGGTATTTAAGTCCTCTAACTTCATTCTTTTTCAAATTTGTTTGGACTATTCTGGGTCCATTCCATATATACTTCAGACAATGAGTTTATCAATTACTGCAAAAAAAATTACTAGAATTCTGACTACAATTATATTGGATCTACAGATCAATTTAGAGAATACTGTCATCTTTTTTTTTAATACTGTCAATTTTTTAAAGTTCTTTCTTTATTTAGAGAGAGTGAGCGAGCACGTGCACGAGCGAGCGGGGTAGGGGCAGAGAGACACGAAGAGAGAGGATTCCAAGCAGGCTCAGCGCTGCCAGCACAGAGCCCGATCTGGGGCTCGGACTCACAAACCATGAGATCGTGACCTGAGCCGAAGCCAAGAGTCAGATGCTTAATCGACTGAGCCACCCAGGTGACCCTAGAGAATACTGTCATTTTAAAAATACTGAGTCTTGGTGCACCTAGGTGGCTCAATAGATTTCTTGATTTCTCTTAATTTCAGCTCAGGTCACGACCTCACAGTTCATGAGCTCGAACCCAATGTTGGGATTCTCTCTCCCCCTCTCTCTGCTCCTTCCCAGCTCATATGCTCTCTCTCTCCCAAAAAAAAAACCCCAAAAAGCCAACTAAACCAAAAACCAAAAACCAAAAACAAAACACACACACACACAGAAAAACAAAAAACAAAACAATCTTCCAAACCATGAAGCTGGAGCATCTCCGTTTATTTAGACTTTAATTTCTCTCAGCAAATTGCAGTTCTCACTGTATAAGTCTTACACTTCTTTTGTTAGATTTATTCCCAAGTAGTTTATTCTTCTTGAAGCTACTATGAATAAAATTATTTCTGTAATATCATTTTTGGTCCACTCACTGATAGAATATACAAATGCAACTGATTTTTGTAGATTGATCTTGTATTCTGCAACAACACTCATTTCATTTCTTTGTCCTAAATAAAAATCCCTTGGGATTTTTACATACACAGAATAATGCAAATAAAGACAGTTTAACTTCTCTCCTTTCCAACTGAATGTTTTTAATTTTTTCCCCCTTGTTAAGCTGGCTATGATGTCTAGCATCATGTTAAATGGAAGTCGGCAAGAGCTTGTTTTGTTCTTGATATTAGGGGGAAAAGCATTCAGTCTTTCACCATTAAGTATGGTGTTAGCTGTAGGATTTTAATGTTCTTTTCCAGGTGAGGAAGTTCCTTTCTATTCCAGGTTTTTATCATGAACTGGTTGTTGGATTCTGTCAAATGCTTTTTTCATATTCACTGAGATGACAGTGTGGATTTGGCCCTTCCTCCTGCTGCTATGGTATATTATATTATTTAATGTGTACTTATTATTAAACCAACCTTACATTCCCGGGCTAAATTCCCCTTGATGGTGGTGTATGATCTTTTCTGTATGTTACTGGATTTGATTTGCCAAAGTTTGCTGAGTGTTTTTGTGTATATTTTCGTAAGGAATATATAGGTTTATAATTTTGTGTGGTCTCTCTGTCCAGCTTTTTTTTTTTTTTTAATTTTTTTTTTCAACGTTTATTTATTTTTGGGACAGAAAGAGACAGAGCATGAACGGGCGAGGGGCAGAGAGAGAGGGAGACACAGAATCGGAAACAGGCTCCAGGCTCTGAGCCATCAGCCCAGAGCCCGACGCGGGGCTCGAACTCACGGACCGCGAGATCGTGACCTGGCTGAAGTCGGACGCTTAACCGACTGCGCCACCCAGGCGCCCCTGTCCAGCTTTAGTATCAAGGTAATACTGGTTTTCTACAGTGAGTTGTGTTTCCTCTATCTTCTGGAAGAGATGGCTGAAGATTAATTTCTTTAAGTATCCGATAGAATTCGCTGCTAAAGCCATCTGGGCCTAGTCTTTTTTTCTGGGGAAATCTTTATATTGATTCATTTACATTGCTGGCTTAAGTCTATTTAAGTTTTCTCCCTTTTTTTGAGTCAGTTTTGATAATTTGTGTCTTTCTCAGAATTTGTCCATTTCATCTAAATTGCCTTACTTTTTGGGGGCATAAGGTTGTTCATAATATTCTAGTATGCCACATAGACCAATTCCATTCCTAAACACATACACAAGAGAACTGGAAACAAGTCCACATAACACCCTGTACACAAATGCTCACAGCAGCAGGTATTCAAAATGGCCCCAAACTGAAAGCAACTCAAATGTCCATCAAGTCATAGATGATAAACAAAATGATGCTATATCATACGGCCATAGAAAGGAATGAAGTCCCGATACAATCTACAACATGGATGAACCTTGAAGAATGTTGTATTAAATGGAAAAAGCCAGACACAGAAGGCCATATATTATGTGATTCTATCTGTATGAAACGCCCCAAACAGGCGCAACCACAGACAGAGTAGAGCAACCAGAAGGAGGGTGAGGGGTAAATGAGGACGGACTGCTAATGGGTGTGGGGCAGCATATGGTTCATTATGAAATCCTGTTTTGGAAAAAACCAATTGGGGCAGAGCGTGTTTAGTTGAGATTATTAAAGGCTGTTCTGTTGAATTTTTGCAAGGCTTTGATACACATCACAACACAATCTTTCTGGAGTAGCACAGTCATGATCATTCTTAGATCTATTCTAGAAACGTTTACCGGGGAGCCTCAATGCGCCAAGCACTATGCTAAATACCGGAAAATGAGAATGTGCCAATCAGACAAGATTTCTCTTAGAAGACGGTAGAGTGAGGATATGGTTTTTTTCGCTTCGTTCCTAAAATCCTATCCCAGATGATGGTTAAAGAAGAGGGAGTAAGAACTCTGGGGACAGGTATCAGAAAACTTGAGATTTTGAGAGATTTGCAGAAATGAGAAAGAGGTTGGGATTAGGTGGTAGGGAAACCAACTAGAGTCCGGAAGGACACAGTAGAAGACTATGACAGAGGTGAGAGTTATTCACCTCAACAGAGCCCCGAGATTCCAAGCTCACTTGTCAGAGAAAGAGAATCACGAGAGAAGGGAATGACATGATTCTGAAGAGAAATTACTGTATAGTCCTGACTTCTGAAACCAATGATTGATGATATGCTATTATCTCATGTACTTAAAAAAAAAAAATCCACAAGGATGAGAGGAACAACACTAATGTTGAAAACAAGCGAAACAAATGGAATTTCAAATGAATAATGTAACTACACTGAAGAGGCTATATAAAAAGACCTAATCGAAATAACTTCTGAGCACAGTATTCGGACTACATACCTTCAGGTTAAAGACAAGAACTCTAAACAAACATGGAACTCCAATTAGTAGGCCTTTCCTGTTCCGAAACATGGGCTAGCAATTTTGAAACCACTGTGTTTTCACTACAGGTTTGAGCAGTTAACGATCTTGTTAAATAACAAGAGCCAGGTTTCTCATGGTCACTGATAAGGGAGTTAACATATGGAAAAAGGTAAGGAAGGCAAATAATAAATGTAGAAGAAATCACACAGTTATTTGAGAATCATAACAGATCCACGCAAAAATCATCAATGGACACTAGTGGACAAAGGTTTGAGAAAAAAACAGGGTATCTGTACAGTCTCAAATCCCTCATTTACTATGAGGAGTAAAATAATAACTATGCAATGGAGAATCCTGACCTATACCACCTTAATAAAATTATCAAAGTTAATACCAGCAGTAGTAGGATCAATAAACAACATGTGTGTTCATATCATGCACAAAGGAGAACTCAATATCACTTCTGTGGTATTCTCGCCCAAAGTGCGTAATCTGAATCTAATCAGGAGGAAATGTGAGACAAAACATCTACAAAGTAAACAGCTACGCTCTTCAAAACAATCAATGTACTAAAGTACTACGAAGGACGCATATTGTCCCCAGTTTAATAAGACTAAAGAAACACAGTAACTGAATGCAATGCACGATTTAAGATTTTCTCGTGCTAGGGGCACCTGGGTGGCTCAGTCGGTTAAGTGTCTGACTTCATCTCGGGTCATAATCTCTCCGTTTGTGGCTTCGAGCCCCACATCGGGCTCTGTGCTGACAGCTCAGAGCCTGGAGCCTGCTCCAGATTCTGTGTCTCTTTCTCTCTCCGCCCCTCCCCACTCACACTCTGTCTCTCTCTCTCTCTCAAAAAATAAACAAACATTGAAAAAACAAAGATCTTCTTGTGTTTCAAGAGACATTACTGGCACAACTGGCAAAATACGAATGTGAGTTGTTTACTAGATATTAGTGCTGACTCAATGTTAATTTCCTGATTTTTGGTAACTGTATTCTGGTTATATACGGTAATTTATTTTTTTAGGTAACACACAATGAAGTAGTTACAGGTAAAGCAGCATGTCCACAACTTGCTCTTAAAGCAGTTCAGAAAAACACATACACAGAAAGAGAAACAGCGAAAGGAAAGAAAAAGCAAATACAGTAAGATTTTCACATTTGGAGAATCTAAGGGAAGAGATTTGGTATTTGTCTGAACTATTCTTGCAACTTTTCTGTACATCTGAAATTACCTAAAAATAAAGAACTTAAGAAAACTGTTTTGTACAAAGGTCCTCATTATAGCATTACTTATAAGTGAAAACTTCATTCCTTTAATAATTACTGGGTAGCTTACATTCTAGATGGTATGCTAGATAGGAAGAATACGGTATCGAACAAGAAAGATAAGTTCTGTGGCTGGGAGACTGAGGGGTTTCTTGGGATGCAATATTTGTGGGACTCAAATGGAAAAGCTGGTCACTGTAGGTAGAACTTAACCATCATAGCATTACATGGAAATGTTTACGAAATTCTGGTACAACCATTCAATACAATAAGGGCAAATCAAAAGTAGAAATGTAGGGGCACCTGGGTGGCTCAGTCAGTTAAGCATCCAACTCTTGATTTCGGCTCAGGTCATGATCCCACGGTTCGTGGGTTTGAGCCCCACATCAGGCTCTGCACTGGAGCCTGCTTGGGATTCTTTCTCTCCCTCTCTCTCTCTCTCTCTCTCTCTGCCCCTCCCCCACTTACCCTGTCTCTGTCTCTCAAAATAAATAAACATCGAAAAAAAAGAAAAAAAAGATTATAAAAAAAGGTAGAAATGTAAAAAACTGTAACAGGGATGACACTTACTGTAAGATGAGAAGTAAAAAAAAAAAGTAGGACACATTAAACACTATTAGAATTGCCCATATATAAAAAAAAAATGTTTTAAAGGCAGGATAAAAATAGTTCATTGTGACTGTTTTGCCTATTTGAGTTTCTTATAACGTTCCAACTTTTTAAGAACTGAAGAAAAAA
Organism: Prionailurus bengalensis; assembly: GCF_016509475.1. Lineage (NCBI taxonomy): Eukaryota > Metazoa > Chordata > Mammalia > Carnivora > Felidae > Prionailurus > Prionailurus bengalensis. Next base: position 10,028,543 of record NC_057360.1, on the reverse strand, counting down.
ACTCACTCCAAAAAAAGTTACCAACATTTCAGAAAACAGTTATAATTAAATCCACATAAATGGGCTGAGTAACCGAGTTTAGGAAAATATGACTGGCCAGCTAGGATCATCAAAAACTGACAGAAAAGTTTTAGCTAGATTGAGTCTGTGTATCTCCTAAAAATTACCTTCTGTTTCAGATTTTTTGCGACATTTTTAGGAAATCTGCAAAGCTACTTGTTCTTAATGCTTGAACTATTAGGAATTTTTCCGCAAAAGATGGTTACCGTTAGACCTAACGTAACAGGACTTACAATTTGTTGGGAAGGTGAACAGATGACGGCAGTCAGGGTGGATGGTGGGTTCCTCAGATGCAGGAATTTCGTGTTCCTGATGCCCAACACAACAGCAATCAATCACCACCAGTTGGCTTAAGCCGAAGTGCTGAATACTATGTACTCTCAAACATGGGTTCTTAGCTTGCAATCTCTACTCCTACGGCATCCAAAAATGGCTTTTGTGAGGTGGGGACTGATGGGGGTTGTCATTTATGAACATCCTTAGTATCTTACTAAAACTTGTGGGTGTGTCTCTTTTGTGAGGGGAAAAGTTTAAAGCTTTCATCAAACTTTCAAAGAGCTCTAAGACCCAAAAGAGGTCCAGAAGTACTACTCTAAATAAATAAAGTTATGAGATTTCCTAGTAACTTAGAAACTTAATAACTATATAAAGCCATTCAGTTAGATCATAGAGCCAAAGAAGTGTTATAACAAACTCAAAACATGGGTGAAGAAAATCAAATTCCCCAACTCTAGGTTAAATTCAAGCTTGACTGTGAAATATCACAAATCCATTCGATGATTTACTAGCACAGAGTCAGCCTGGTGAATAATTATAGGATGCCTTATGCATCATATATCACTAAAAAACTTATTTTATTATTTTTTTAGTGTTTACTCATTTTTTCGAGTGAGACAGAGACAGAGAGCAAGTGGGGGAGGGGCAGAGAGAGAGGGAGACACAGAATCCGAAGCAGGCTCCAGGCTCTGAGCTGTCAGCACACAGCCCGACACAGGGCTCGAAGCCACAAACTATGAAATCATGACCCGAGCGAAGTTGGACACTTAACCGACTGAGCCACCCAGGTGCCCCTAAAAAACTTCTGATGACAACACTAAGTTGTTTTGTTTTATTGTTTTTTAAAGTTTTTACTTATTTATTTTGAGAGGCAGAGACTGTGAGGGCAGGGGAGGGGAAGAGAGAGGGAAAGAGAGAATCCCAAGCAGGCTCTATGCTGTCAGTGCAGAGCCCAACACGGGGCTTGATCTCACAAACTATGAGATCATGACCTGAGCTGAAATCAAGAGCCAGACACTTACCCAACTAAGCTACTCAGGTGCACCAACACTAAGTTATTTTATTTTATTTATTTAAAATAAAACTTTTTTTAAAAGTTAAAAAGTTTTTTTTTTTCAATTAAAACTTTTTTTAAAGTTTTTTTTTTAATGTTTGTTTATTTTTGAAGGAGAGACAGCATGAGCGGGGGAGGGGCAGAGAGAGAGGGAGACACAGAACCTGAAGCAGGCTCCAGGCTCTGGGCCGTCAGCACAGAGCCCGACGTGGGGCTCGAACCCACAAGCCGTGAGATCATGACCTGAGCCGAAGTCGGACGCCCAACCCACTGAGCCACCCGGGCGCCCCTAAGTTATTTTAAATGTACTTGGGAAATGTGTTTTTTAAAGGAGGCCAAAGGAAAAAAGTTTATTCATTTCATAACGAATGCATCAGGCACCAAACTAGGCACTGAGATTGCAAAAAGAATATTCAGATCTTTTGGGAAGTGCAAAATCTATTGAGAAAGACAGAAGTACAAAAAATACAATCAGGTGGGAATGAAGAGTTTCCTGGGCAGGCTAAAGAGTATTTCCAGAAAGAACTGATACCTAAGCTGGAGCAGTTTCACTGCTTTCAGAAAGAAGTGCAGGCTGGGGTAGCGTTGTAGGCTGTGGGGATGTTTACAAGAGGATGGATGGAACCTTCCCGTGTGTTGAGGATGAAAGGGACAAAAGACCAGTGGAAGATAAGATCCAGACTGGAAATAACCTTCGATGAGCTGATGATCAATCTGGATGCTTTCCTGAATACAAAAAGCTGTAGCCACTGCAAGAAAGTTTTTAAGGAGAGGAGTTACTTGGAAAAAAGTTGGGAGTTTTGAAAGATAACTCCGGGAGCAATGCCGAAGATAAGAGCAATGTGGGAAAGAACAGAACAGACAAGAAAATCTTTACGTGAGAGAATTCTTTCTGACGAAATTAATTATGCCTGTTTTCTGGAGTTCAGGTTTCCATACGGGGCCTTTCAAAAAAAGTTGCAGTCAGAGCCCTAACTCACAATTTAGTTCACAGTTCTCAGAGAGACCTGTCACGGGCCCACCATGTGTTCCACAGCTGCTCAGCCAGGCGGCTGCTTACCTGTGACAGACAGGCTCGTGACCGCAGCGCTGCTTAGTGGGAGGACCGGGTTGACAGTGAGGGTCGTGGCCGCACTGCTAGTCACAAGGCTTGGCGTGGTTGCCACCTAGAGGCCAGAAGTGAAAATATGCAAAAGCAGTTAAAAAAATCAAAACTTTAAATCCACATCAAAGATGTATTTTGCCTGTACAAATGTTCAAATTTCAGATACAACATGATTAAAAAGGCCTAAGAGGAAATAATTTTATAATCATTTTTTGATCTTAGAATTGAGAAAACAGACCTACGTATGAAGGTGGCTTTTCACTGATACTAGAAATGGCTCTGCCCAGGGTTTTAGAAGAAATAATAAAAAAATTCCTTAATTCCAATAATGTGGAGTCAGATATACTACAGGCAAGGAAGGAATACTATGCTGTTTATCAACTTAATCTACACAGGAAAACTATTCAACGGGATCAGGGAATCAGGGGTTCTTAGATTTCTTTTTCTTTTCTGACCCCGTGGGGACAAGACTGTCTTGTTTTTGTTTCTTAATGAAATGATAGCATGGAAAGAAGGTGAAGCAAAAATTTTAAAAACGGACAGTTTCTTTTTGAAATAACAAAGTATTTCCACAGTTTTGTAAGAAATACTGTCTGTCTTCCTTTTAGTACAAATAAACCCCAAACACAAAATCGTCACCTACATAAAACAGAACTGCATCTAGTGCCTGAGAAGCTGTCATAACTGCGGTCTTAGGAACTTCATGACGAAAGCCCTGCTAATCAACAATCACAACCTTCACTTCACAGCTCCGCGGGCACTCTTAATGGTGAAGTTCGTTTAAAAAGCATCCCCGGATAGAATGACATTCAAATGAAATGAGACGCATTAACAAGGAAAGCTCAGAAATGCAAACTCCACAATCTTTCCAGCTCTGGAATTTCTGGTTGGAAGTGTGGACTCACATTTGTGGTCGTCCTTAAGCTCAAGGGAGTTGCAGGAGTAGGGAACGCCCCCTCAGCCTAGAATACTGTTCTAGAGCAATCGGCCGGAAGTTACTCAATGAGCTTATCAGTGAAAGGCCTACATGTCTGAGGGTGAAGACAGGAGACGGTTGTTTTAATAAAAAGTTCAGAGCTAATCATTATCTCGGAATTTGCTGTCACTTAGTCATGTAACTTTAATAATACGGGCTTTAAAACCCAATGTGAATAAGAAGCAACTAAAGATTTTTTTTTTTAAGCTAACTGGAGTCAGCAGCAAATTTGCTCCCACAGTTGCAGAGTAACCTATAAACCACACTAGAGAAGAGAATAATGGAGCCACCATGAAATAGGAAAGAATTAAAATTGTTCACTTTAAGAAAGAAAGATCAGGAAGTTCTTGGCTTAACGACAACACGAGACTGAATTACCTTGGCAACATTTAAAATACAAGTTTATACATACTTAGCATGAATACATATACACAATAAATTACTATTATGAAATAAACTGATTTCATAGATCATTTGTAAAATTATAAAAATCAGTCCCTGAGCTTGCGTCCTCTATTTTTTATCCTTACCAGTGAGGTTGGACTGGGGAAAATTGCTTTGATAGGTGAGCTGCTGGTCCCACCACTGCTCGGTGGGTTGATTCTTTTTTCTTTCTGGCGGCGGTTACAAAACCAAACACGAATCACTTCTTTTTCCATACTGAGCTGATCAGCAATCATGGTGATCTCTTCCGAGGTAGGCTTTTGATTCTAAAGGAGAAAAAAACCCATCTTTTGGAATAACTTTTTTAAACTGCTGACATAAATAAACAAATGGAGAGGGACAAATGAGAGGATGAAGTTGGGATATATATAAAACCATACTGGCCATACTTTTTTAAAAAAAAAAAATTTTTTTTAACGTTTACTTATTTTTGAGACAGAGAGAGACAGAGCATGAACGGGGGAGGGGCAGAGAGAGAGGGAGACACAGAATCGGAAGCAGGCTCCAGGCTCTGAGCCATCAGCCCAGAGCCTGACGCGGGGCTCGAACTCACGAACCTCGAGATCGTGACCTGAGCTGAAGTCGGACGCTTAACCGACTGTGCCACCCAGGCGCCCCCTGGCCATACTTTTAACAAAGAACTTTTATAGATAAACATTCTTATCAACATATAGTTGTTAAACTTAATCGTATTAAATAAGAATAAGTTGTATTCTTTTTTTAATGTTTATTTATTTTTGAGACAGAGACAGAGAGTGAACAGGGGAGGGGCAGAGAGAGAGGGAGACACAGAATCCGAAGCAGGCTCCAGGCTCTGAGCTGTCCGCACAGAGCCTGACGCGGGGCTTGAACTCACGAACCGTGAGATCATGACCTAAGCCAAAGTCAGACGCTTAACCGACTGAGACACCCAGGCGCCCCGAGTAAGTTGTATTCTTGAATGTTTATTTTTTCATCTTAAGGGTTATTAATCTTGAATAAAATTCATAATCCATACAACTTTATACGTTAGTAGGAATTTAAGAGGTTGTCAGTGCTCCATGCACATGATTTCACTAGGACCACACGAGGTAGGCAATAAGCCTGCGGGGCAGGAAAGGCAGGTATTTCAGAGACCGGGACTGTAGCACAAGAAATCAAGTGACTTGACACAGTGAAGTCACAGTTATTGATATAGTTAATAAAAGCGGTAGAGTGGAGAGACTCCTGATTCAATGTTCCTTCCACTGTGCTCAAGCCTTTTCTAAATTAGAAAAGTTACAATTTTTTGGAAGCTCTGATTGTGACATTGCCTGGTACAATAACAAACAAACAAACAAACAAACAAAGACAAAAGAGGCTAAATACCTGTTAGAACTAACTTTATTTTCCTTTTTTAAAGTTTATTTATTTTGAGAGAGAGAGAAAGCGCAAGTCGCGGAGGGGCAGAGAGAGGGAGAGAGAATGGCAAGCAGGCTCCACACTGTCAGCGTGGAGCCCAGTGTGGGGCTCGAACCCACGAACCGTGAAATCATGACCTGAGCCCAAGTTGGACGCTTAACGGACTGAGCCACCCAGGCGCCCAGAACTAACTTTATTTAAGCCCTGACATCCACGGCCTTTGGTGGCCTAGTCCCAAACGACTATTCTAGGCACACAGACGATGGAATTTAGTCAAATCGCACTATTTGTGCTTTGCCAAATCTGGGAGGTTTTTCCTCCCTGGATGCCTTTGCTGGTGCACTTCCTCTGCTTAAAGTGCTTTCCTCCCACTTCTCCCCGCCTGTGCAGCTCCTGTGTATCCCACGGCAGCTGTGGTCTCTTCTGTCACACTGGTGCTCACGCAGATACGCGCCTGGACTCTCCTGAGCCCTGGAGGCCTCTGGTTCTGCTCCCAATGTTCGGTAACTTCCTTCGTCTTATGTTCTCCGCTACGTTATAAGCATGTGTAAGGACCGAGGCTGACAAGTCATCTTACATCATCTACAGCACCTAATATTAATATTATACAGACAATCACAGGTACGTGAAAAGTAAAAACTTTACTAACTTCCAAGAAACTCTTCTCTAAGGCCACACGGATGTTGGTCTCTATGCTGGTGCGTTTCTTCCTCCTACGGTTCAAGCCCTCCATTCCCAGCCCTGGAGAATTCAGGGCACTTGGGCTGGAGAGACCTGAATCAGACGAGAGGTTCTCTGTAAGAAAGAAGAAAACACAGAAATCAAGTTAGCTGAGCATGACTCATGCATATGATACATATATTAACAGTAACAACAAAAGGGACCAAAATATGTTAAGCTAAAAGCCAGCATAGAAGGGTTTTCATAACCCATATGAAAACATCATTCACTACCACAGACCTTTCTAAATTCTTTGAAGTTTAAACAAGGTTCTGTCATTTACTAGTTTGATGACCCTGGTCACATCACAGACATCTCTGCGTTTCTTTACACCCTACGGAAAACGAAAGGTTCTCACCTGTGGAACTCAGTAAGATTACAGATGCTGAGGCCTCACCCACAGCCATGGATCAGACTGTTGAAGGGTGGAGTTACAGGTCTGTCTTTTCCAAAGACCTGACTTTTGTTCACATTTACGATGACAACCAAAGCCTAGGAGATCTCTGTGGTTCCTTATAGCTCTCAGAGTCTCTGATTCTGTGACTCAAAATCCAAATTTTCCGTAAGGCAACTCAGTATAAAACAAGTTAAAACTAGCTCAGCTAGTTTTAAAAGCTCAGCTTTCTATGTAGGAAGTATTTTTTAAAAAATATAATTTATTGTCAAATTGGTTAACATACAGCGTGTATAGTGTGCTCTTGGTTTGGGGACGTAGATTCCCGTGATTCATTGCTTACATACAACACCCAGTGTTCATCCCAACAAGTGCCCTCCTCAATGCCCCTCACCCATTTTCCCCTCTCCCTCCCCCCCACCCCCCATCAACCTTCAGTTTGTTCTCTGTATTTAAGAGTCTCTTATGGTTTCCCTCCCTCCCTCTCTGTGTGTGACTGTTTTTTTTTCCCCCTTCCCTTCCCCCATGGTCTTCTGTTAAGTTTCTCAAGTTCCACATGAGTGAAAACATATGATGGATCTGTCTTTCTCTGACTTATTTCACCTAGGATAATACCCTCCAGTTCCATCCACGTTGCTGCAAAACGGCAGGATTTCATTCTTTCTCATTGTCAAGTAGTATTCCATTGTGTATATAAACCATATGCGGTCATTTTTAGTAAAAAAGCAGAAATCTGATCAGTAACAAGTTTGTGATAATTCATCAAGGAAGAACCAATAAATTTGTTTTTCAAGTGTATGCAAACACCTAGGACTTCTCATCCTCTTCCTTCAACTATCCCTAACCTGGCTCAAATACAAGAAATATTCTAAGGCTAAAAATTACTACTGATCGTGTCCATTGTAATTACTAGGTTTAAACGAATTCGTTCTCTAATTTATGGAGTCATAATTTATATTGATCCTCCCAAGGTTAGTGAGCTTCAATGTTCTGCGGTACCAATAACGCACTAGAAGACATAAGCCCAGGTGTAGACAACTCCCCTGTAAAATTCGTACACTTACTCACCTGCATCATTGAGCCACTTCTCCAAAAGTGGCTTTAGCTTGCACATGTTCTTAAAGCTGAGGTTCAAGGCTTCAAAGCGAGAGATGGTGGTTTGGCTGAAGTCATTTCCATACAGCTTACCCATAGCGAGCCCAACATCGCCCTGCACGGTAACACAGAGCCGGAGGGGGAGAGGGAGAGAGATTTGTCTCACTAACGTCCCAAGTCTTCACTCTAGGCTGCTGCCCCAGTAACTGATCTAGACAAAGACTCAACCATCATTCCATTTCCAGGGTCCCACAAAAGCATCCACCTTTAAGTTGAGCACAGTATTCAATGAAGCCTGTCAGGCCTTGATTTGGGACAAAATTCGTAACTCCCATTTTCTCTCATTTTGAGTCTCTTCTTGTTACTTCACGTAATAATCAAGATTATCAAATATTTCCAAGTCTCAAAAGACAGTGATCTAACAAGCCCCTTAATGGATACACTTAAAATGATTTAAATAATCTTTAAAACCAGTTCCCTGTTACCACTTACGGGGTTAACAGATGTAACTGTCTAGATAACTTCAGGTCTTTCTGAACTAACCAAAGTTCCTATAAATCATTTTAAATTTGAGAAATAATGCCTCATTCCCCATCCCCCTCAGCGCCCCCCCCCCCCCAAAAAACCCCAGGCCCATAAAGTATTTCTGGAAGCAGTGGAAAAATCTATTTTCCACCCTTAGTTTGGATTTCAAAGTTGGTTACAAAAACAGGTATCCTAAAAGACTACTTTTGTAACCATTATAGAGAGAGAAATTCACAGTAGAGAGGTTTGACCCATTTAGTTAAACCTTCATGGGCCCTGGAAACTTGGTAACCTTATAGCAATAGAACAATGATCCCCTGAATATATTACAAAAGATGACTTTCTTTATAAGCCTATAACCTTTGAAATGTATACAATACTTTTCTTCCAGCTGAATCTCTCTTGTTAAGGCTGGAAAAGGCCATATCTTAATAGTTATTTTATATACAGGTGATAGAAACTCATGGAGTTGAAGTGATTCACGCTCTCATTTCAATTAGTTTAGTGGCAGGCCAGAAAGGCAACATTTCTAGCTCTAAGCACTACACGGCCAATGCCACTATGAAACACTTAGCTCCCGACCATTGTGGCAACGCTTATTTTGAATTGGGATTATCCCAGTCCTTTGATTCCCCCCTTATCCCCACCAATCCATCTTCTGGATACTACATTGCCTATTAGCACCTACATTAGGTGGTAGTTAAGGAAAGGAAAAAACCTTTTTTTTGTTGTTGTTTTTTAAACTCCCAGTTTCTTACTGGTGCACAACTTCTGACAAGAAGTTTAACAGAGGAAAAATATTCAAACTATACGATAAAATACAAGAAGGTACAGAGATCATCTGAACTTCAACTGATGGGGCTATTTAGATTTCATTAAAATCAAGTAAATTAAAAACTCGGTTCCTCCGCACCACTAGCTGCCTTTCAAGGACTCAACAGCCACACGTGGGTAGTGGCTATCGTACCGCACAGAACATTCCCATCATCACAGAAAGTTTTATTGACAACTCTGAATATACTATCTCCGAGTAGAACAGAAATGGACTGCTCATTGACCTCCTTCCAATTATAGTAAAACTGAAAGAACCAGGACAGAGCGAGCGGGGCGTAAATGCTATCTATTATATTTATATACAAGTGTATCTGTAGATACAGGTGTTCAGCATCGATCTCGCTAAATATGTATTAAATCTTCATTCAATCAACAAATATTCACTAAGTGCCTACTGTATTTCAGGCCCTAAACATACTTTGTTTGTCACATATATTCATGTTCTGGGCCACTTTGTTTGTTTAGATGACAGCTTTCTAGAAAGCTGGGTGGGGCCAACTACACCTTGCAATTCTTTGAGTGTAAGATCTGTTGTCGTGGTCAGATGAAAATAAATGTCTTCTGACACCGTATCTACGTAATTTGCTAAGAATTTCTCAAAAACCTCTATGACATCTTTCTATGAAAAGTAACAGAATTAGTAAGTAAACAAAAATAACCCATCAAAAATCACATCGTTATAAAAATAAACAACGCCCTAAATGGTAGCTGTGCCTAAATAAAGCTACGCCATCAGCTCACTACAACTATGACAAATCCACTTGAGATTTATAATACAATTTTATTTCATATTTAAATTATTTAAATGAATAAAAAGCAACAGGTCTCTCAGTGAATATACTAATTCTCATTAATTTGATAGATGCTCAGTTCAGTGCTCTTGTAATTACCACGTTGGGTTCTTCCTCACAATTGTAAACGTTTTAAGCAGCTGCCTCACACATTATCTGAACTAAGTTGTATCTCTTTGATATTTTTTAAAAGAGCACAAGGAAAAAAAAGGAACAAAGATCGGGATTAGGAAATAACGAATGTGCTACACGCAACAGAAGTGTTATACTATGGTATGCCTCCCAAGTATACAGTGACGTCTACGGCAATCCTTTAACCAATTAAGTAATTAGAAAATTACTGTTTAAAACCTCTAATAACATGTCTATTTACTCAGAGAATAGGGAGTTTTTGTTTAAACCAGCAAGTTGAAGGGAAGTTCCCCTGTGTGTATATATAAACAAACTGGATACAAAGCAACCTTTGAAGGACTACAACTGGAGTGTGTGCCTTAAAAACAAAGGTTGACTTTCCCATCCTCCACCAGAAATAGATGCTTTAATCCACGCAGTTAAATTTTGCGAAATGCTGCCACTGGCAAGTCAAAGTCATTCTGAAAAACAAGTAACAATTATACCAAATAATAGGATAAAACCATAAAGCACCAGACCATAAGGGAAGCCCCTTTATCTAAAAGAGAAAGAGCAGGAGACGCAACACTGGCACTACGTTGGGTCAAATGCCACAGAAAGGCAAACCACTAGGTGGGTCAAAGGTAAAGATTTTTAAAAGCCTTAATATCCTTGGCGTATCACCGAGGCAACAAACTCCTAGGGAACCTAAGAGTATGCTGTGCTAATAGCCTGAAAGCTGCAGCACTGCTAAATATGCCAGCCTCATACTTGTTCAAGCTTAACCTACCTCTACCGATCTAGTTGTATCCTCAGCTTTCTTCTGGAAAAAACAGGCCAGATCGTTTAAGCGCTTCAAAAGCATTAAAACCTTTCTGAACTCTAATGTGTTTCTTCACAACTGAAACCCCTCACAAAGATAACTGCATTTTTTCTAAAACTCCACCTATTTAAAAAAATCATTTCATGTTTCTAATACACAATTAATTTCTTTGAGCAAAAACAAGTTACCGAAGTAACATAAGGCATAAAAGTCTGTTCTTAAAAACACACAGAAAACAAACAGGGATAGATCCCTGGGTGTTGACCTACCACTGCTGCGCGTAACTTTACTTTCAACTTAGTGTTTAAGTCGTGACTTAACCTTCAAACAGTAATTATATTCTACGAAAACACCAGGCTTCCCCTGATTGCATAAAAACACTCAACCCGATCTATACTTCAGTAACTTTTTTTCATCTAAGGATCTTATATCATTTTATATCATTGTTACCCGTTTAATTCTTCTCCTGCTTTAAAACTATTCTCTGTGACAGATTAATCAAAGAGTAAGTCAGTGGTAGTGCTTGGAACAAAAACGCTAGATACCCAGATGCCTGTTTGAACCATTAAACTTATTCCACATTAAAAGCCGTCTGCTAGGGGACATTAAAAAAAATTAATTTGGATTTTGATTCATTTGGACTTTTCAGATTTACCAGATTCCTATTTGTTTAATTAGTGTCAATTTGGCCTTATTGTGTGTGTGTGTGTGTGTGTGTGTGTGTGTGTGTATGTGTCTCTCTCTCTCTCTCTCTCTCTCTCTCTCTCTCTTTCTATTTGGCCTCCTTCTCTCTCTCCCCAAAATCTGTTTTTAAACACGTCTTTCAAACTTTTCCCCTTTCAGCTGCTATAAGAGACCCTGCAATCTTTATTCTCTCACTCTTGCAGACAGAGTCCTAAGGCCTAGAACCAGATGTCCTACAAATAACAAAACCCTCACTACAGTTACAGCAGCCCCAAACATATCTTTTAAGCCCTCACCATTTATCGGTATCATCCGAATTATGATTTCAGAGGCCTGTGTTCTGAGAGAAATCGTAAAGGTTTTAATCTAACATTAAATCGTACATTCATAACTGAATATATGATAACACTCTAAATTTATGAGGGCAGGAAGTGGCTAAGAAAAAGCCGCAGTCTAAAACCAAAAAACAGGGCCAGGGAATATACTGTTCCTCCGAAGCTTCCCTGGACACGTAAAGCGCATACCTGGACCTAGTCGGGGAGGGAGATCTAGGTTAACGGTGGGTTCGTCCTACCTGAGTGAATCCGAGTTTGATTCGTCTTTGTTTGAAGGTCTTGGCAAACTGCTCAAGCTCCTCAAGGTCACTGGGCTCCTCCAAGCTGGGGGTATCAATTCGCTTTGGTGTTGACTGGCTCTGTGGAAGTGTCTGAATCGGGGTTGCCGCTATTGTGCGCGTTGGGGTTGCTGGCTGTGACAAGGAACGGGAGGAGAAGAACCAGCGCACAAAAATGATCCCTCGGTTTGTAACTGGAATGCGTCACAAGGGAACAACTTAAGGAAACGGCTGCGTGCACGAAGAACCATGAGGACCACGTGACACCGTGGGAGGTACGACATAACGTCCCGTGAGAAGGGCAGCGCGTGAGATTGTGCCTGCCAGAATTCCAGTTCAGGTTTCCGTGGAAGTCCATGGAAACAAATACACCAAAATGAAACCCATGATATGTGGGTTTTCAAGTGTTCTGAATGCATGTATCTTATGCACATTCAGAGTATACATAATAAATCAGACTTTATTTTAAAGACTCTATTTCATAAATATGCCACTTAAACCACGAGTCTCAAAACAGCAGGGACCATATCTATCTTGTTTACCACTATCGTTATCTCCAACTTGTGACACGGTATGATAAAAATAATAAGAATAAAACAATTTTAAGGGGGAAAAGTAAATCATCTACAGTTTAAATAACTTAATAGCTTTTTTTTTGTTTTCTTTTGTAATTTCCGTTGACCTGTATTTCTTTCCTTTTTTTTAATCCTATTTTTAATTTGTTGCATAAAGTTTATTGCATCTGTAAATGTTTCTCTTACAAATCGTAAACAATTTTCAAATCTTCAATTACAAGGCACGCATCTCACAGATCAGAGTAACCTTTATGATAATGATCAAGACATTGGAAGGGACCATAAGGCACAAAATCAAAGCAGTAGACTTTGTTTATACTCAGGTATGACCGACATATAAAAAAAGGCTGTATATATTTAATGGGTACATCTTGATGAATTTGAAGATAAGCCTACCTCCATGAATATGTACTGTCACCACCCACAATGCCCTAAACTTACCCATTACCTCCCTCCCTCGGATCTACATTCTCAACTTTAACTGTAATTATAGTATATATAATTTTATACTCCGTTTCATAATTATCATTTTCAAAGGCTGACTGAGGCAATATTATAATTTATTTAACAATTTCTTTGTTAACAGATGCTTCTTCATTTATGTTTTCACTAACACAGTTAACGCCAGGATGAAAAATTTTGTGCACATGATTCTTTTCCCCACCCTTGTAATAAGTTGAGATGAATTCAGAAGTCATTTTCTGCAACTGGATAAAGGGTACACCATAAACGATTCTATAGCGCTTGATACACACCATAATGTTGGTTCTCACTACATGATGCTAGTTTCCTCCACATGGTTTGTGTTGGCAGTTTTCAAAAATGTTTTGCTAACTGAAGGAGTGCGTGGTACTTCACTATCACCTTTATTTGAATTTCTCTTATTCCTCAAAGTAAAAGTTTCCCACGTGTCATTTATTATCTGTATTTCTTTTACCGATTGGATTTATATCCATAACCCATACATGTATTAATGATCTCCTTGTCCTCATCCTTAAAGAGCTCATCAATTGTTATAGATTAAGCCTCTGTCTGTTGTATTAGTACGAATGAATAATTTTTCCAACCTGCCTTTTTCCTTTTATTTTCCGGGGTACATAAGCTTTAAATTGTCATTTGGGTGAACTTTTTTTTCCTCCTTTCTAGGATCTTCTCTTGCTTCAAATCTAAGAGAGCTTTCACTTATTTCGAACTCAAAAATTCCTTTTAATGGTCTGCTTGCTTCCTCTATATGTTTTTAAATATTTATTTAAATCTATCTACAATTTATTTGGGGACATGAAAGAATGATCTCTTTTCCTTTTAAAGAAAATACTCCATTTCCTTCTTACACAAACACAAGGCTACTCTGTTTTACTCACACGCCCCGAGGAGAGCCTGCCCTTGTGAGTCCTCATTAGCAGAAGGTACTACCCTGGCTGCAGCGTAATTGCTCTGTTGACCCTTCCTATGAACAGCGGCCACATGAGAGATTACAGGCCAGGGTTACAAATGAGGGCTCCGGCTAGGAGTTTTCTTGTAATTTAAATGCGTCAAATACCTCCAACTCTGACCTGGTTAGTAATAAGCTCTTTCCAACGGAACCAACTGGGCCAGAAAACTACACAATAGGCATCGCACAGGCCTACAACCAGAGTAAGCTAGTCTCTATCATCCTGCTTCAATGAAGACAGCCAAGTTCACCTCTGTTATGTGTTGTTGACACTGAGCAATTTTCAACCTGACCAGTCTGGAGGAGTCCAAACCAGCACCAACCACGTGAGAATCCTATGCAGCTACACGCTTCGCAGTGAGACTGGTTGACAGGTAGACGTGAGCCTCAACCACCAGACTGTTTGTTATTTCATCTCCAGGCTTGAAGGAGCCCCGTTCTCAAATAGTAAAGGACTAAAAATGGCTTGGGTACCTTTAGGAGGGGTGGTTACAGATAAGTCACCCCAACTCCAGAAACCTCAGGTTGGACTGGGCCAGATCTAGAAACGGCAGAGTAGAACTCAGTGAGCAGGAGTCAGGATGGCGCTACACCAGCCCTGCCACTGTGTGCGGCGCACGAAGGCCAGGGAGGAACTGCTGGAACAGGCTTTTGCAAGACTCCAGCCTGATTTTTTATATGCGGCATATTCACAATTAAATGCACAATTTAAAAGTATGCGGTTTGATGTTCTGACAACCGTATGTAGTCACGTGACTGCCACCACATTTAAGAAACAGAACATTTCTATCCCCCCACAGAAGTTCCTTTATGCTCTTTGCCCTCCATTCCCCATCCCTAGCCCCCAAGCCCCCGGCAAGCACTGATACAATTTCTGTCCCTATGGTTTTGTCTGTTCTAAAATGCCATACACATTGAATCATACAGTATGCAGTCTTTTATGTTTGGCTTCTTTCACTGAACATAATGCTTCCAAACTTCATACGTGTTGGTAAATGTTTCAGAAGTACATTCCTTTCTACTGCTGAATAGCATTCCATCATATGGATATGCCAAAAGTTATGTTACCTATTCATTAGTCGATGGACATTTAGGTTATTTCCAGTTTGGTGTGATGATGGGTAAAACTGCTTTGAACATTTATATATAGGTCTTTGTGTGGACATTCATTTCTAGAAGTAGAATTGCTAGGTCATAAGGTACCCTGTATAAGAAACTGCCAAACTGTTTTCCAAAGTGTTTGCAACCCCATCAATAATATATCAAAGAGCCCAGTTGCTTCACACTTGGTACTATCATAGTCTTTTTGCCCATTCTAGTGGGTATGTAGTGATATGTCATTTGCGTTTCCCTGATGACCAATGATTTTCAGCATCTTTTTATATGGTTACTGGGCATTCACATATCTTCTTTGGTGAAGTATTTTCAAATATTTTGCACATCCCCCCTTTTTAAAAAGTCAGGCTTATTACTGAGTTTGTGAATTAGTTATAAATTCTAGACACAAGTCTTTTATCAGATATAAATTTGAAGAATATTTTCTTCCAGTTTGTGGCTTTTCTTTTATGCTTTTAACAAAAAGATTTTAATTTTTATAAAATTAAATTTGTCAATTTTTTTCTTTTATGAAGAGTGTTTTTGTGTCCTATTTAAGAAACCATTATCTTACCCAAGGACACAAAGACTTTTTTCCTAAGTTTTCTTCTGCAAGGTTAGGTCTTATTACCCTTTTCAAATTAATCATTGTAAATTGTTTGCCTGTTTGTTTTTGCCTACACATAACCAAAGACTTTCCTTTTCTCACTGAAATCTTTGGCACCTTTGTGGAAAATCCGTTGGCCATAGATGTGTGGGTCTACTTAATCTTCTATTCTATTTCATTTCTGTTCATATGCTGTTATCATGCTGTCTTCATTACTGTGGCTTTATATTAATTTTGACATGAGGCAGTCTTTCAACTTTCTTATTTTTCAAAATTATTTGATTTTTCTACGTCCTCTACAATTCCATATAAATGTTAGAAACATGATGCAAATTTCTATTTAAAAAAGGCTGCTGGGTACTGATAGGAATTGTGTTGAATATATAGATCCATTTGGAAAAGAATTCACGTTTTAACAACCGAAGTCTTCTGATTCATGAACACATTATAGCCCTCTATTTATTTAGGTCTTGATTAATTTCACTATTGAAAATTACATATAAGTCTTGCAAATGTTTTGTGAAATTTATCTGTAAGTAGGGTAAATATTTTCCCTCTTAAGTTCAACTGCCAAATGATCATTGTTAACACCGACTTTGTATCCTACATACTTGCTAAAC
Source organism: Prionailurus bengalensis (assembly GCF_016509475.1). NCBI lineage: Eukaryota > Metazoa > Chordata > Mammalia > Carnivora > Felidae > Prionailurus > Prionailurus bengalensis. Next base: position 10,012,329 of record NC_057360.1, on the reverse strand, counting down.
TCGCTTATTAATTCCATCAGTTTTTTGTAGATCCCTTAGGATTTTAACATAGACAATGATGTCCTCTGCCAATTAAAACGTTTTACATATTCCTTCCTAATCTACATGTCCTTTATTTCTTTTTCTTGTCTTACTGCACTGCTAAGACCTCCAGCAAAATGCTGAATAGAAGTGGTAACGGTTGGGGCACCTGGGTGACTCAAGTGGTTAAGCATTCAACTCTTAATTTCAGCTCAGGCTGTGATCTTACAGTTTGTGAAATCAAGTCAGAGCCTGCTTGGGATGCTCTCTCTCCCCCCCCCCCCCCCCTCTCTCTCTGCTTCTCCCCTGCTCGTGCACACATGCTCTCTAAATAAATAAATAAATAAATAAATAAATGTTAAAAAAAAAAAAAAAAAGTGGTAACAGTGGACATCCTTGCCTTATTCCTGATCTTGGTGGTATGATGTAGGGTTTTTTTTTTTTTTGTAGATGACTTTTACCAGGTTGGAAATCTATTCCTAGTTTGCAAGAGTTTTGTTTTTTGTTATTTCTTTTTTATCATAAACAGATGTGGAATTTTGTCAAATCTGGCCATATGTTAGTGAGAACTTGCAAGAGTAGAGACAAAGCGAATCAGAGCTGAAGAGTGATTCGGGATCAGCCAGTTCAATTACCTAATTTACAGATGAAGAAATGAAATGACGTGCTCAAAGTCACAGCTGGTTAAGAAGTGAAAGAGGTCTAAAGCTTACATCTCAAGATGTCTACACCTATACTTTATGATAGAGCTAAACTCTGGTAGAAATGAGCTAAAGCAACATCTCAAAGTTGAAAGAAAACACGGGGATCGGAACTTCTTTGCAGTTTCTTCAAAAGGGCAGAGGACCGTGATGTGTTTTAACTGAAGCAGTGGGTTTCTGGTGCCAGTGGTAAGCTCTCCTGCCAACTACAGAGAGGGGAGGGCTGGAGGGGAGGAGGGTCGACGAGCCAGAACTCAGTCCTCATTTGCCACTAACACGGTTAGTTTTTATAAATACAGAAGAAAACAGGAACTCCTTGGACATTTTCAAAGACTGCATCAATCCGATAGTATTGCTTTATCAAGCTGATAAGTCTTGCTCTGAATTTTTGCTCAGTGTGAAAACTATTTGGATTATTTTTATTAGGGTACTGTGGGGATCTGTTGTGTTTTTAATTAAACCAAGTCCAAGAGTCCCTCAAAACATCAGGGTAAGAGAAAGTAATCCTCAGTGGGAGAAAACTGACCTGGGAGGTGAGGGTGATGCTTGGCTGCGACTGTAGGAGGTTGGCTTGGCTTTGCTGAGGTAGTTGCGTTAAAAGATTTTGCGCTTGCAGGAGACCTGGAAAACACAAATGTCCTGTCAGATACACTAAGGATTCCTCTGAACATATGGCAAAATAAAGAATAAGAAAGTGAAATGAAAATTTCCAGCTGATCTTTTGATAGTCTTATCAGTCTTAAAATTCTTAATGTCTTACTTTCCTAAAATTCAATCTTGTTAACTACAACTTGGGCAGTAAGATATGGGACATAAAACTGAAACCGATATAGGGGCACCTGGGCGGCTCAGGTGGCTGAGCGGCTGTCTCCTGATTTCAGCTCAGGTCATGATCTCACGGTTCGTGGGACTGAGCTTCGCTTTGGGGTCTGCGCTGACAGCGCGGAGCTTGGGATTATCTCTCTCTCTCTCTCTAAATAAATAAATGAACATTAAAAAAAAAAAAAACAACAAAAACTAAAACTGATATATGTCTTTGATAACCTGTCTGAAGATCTCTCTGATTGGCCAATCCTTTATTTTAGTAAGGAATGGATGAAAATGAAGAAGTATTCTAAATGGAAGCAAGCTTGAAACTCTAAAAAGAGCTCACCTTCTTTTTTTTTTTAAATGTTTTTATTTACTTTTGAGAGAGAGAGAGACAGACAGACAGAGCATGAGTCGGGGAGGGGCAGAGAGAGGGAGACACAGAATCTGAAGCAGGCTCCAGGCTCTGAGCTGTCAGCACAGAGCCCGACATGGGGCTCGAACTCATGAACCGCAAGATCACGACCCGAGCTGGGGTCGGACGCTTAATCGACTTTGCCACCCAGGTGTCACAAAAGAGCTCACCTTCTTAACCCAGCATCCATCAGAAACTGCCAGTATATATTGGGCCAGAGAATTGTCTGATTCATGACAGGAGCAAGCTATCTGTTAAGTGGAACAGGTATTTACGCAAAGAAAGATTTTGGAATGAATGATCAAGAAGAAAAAGGCTAAAGGACAAAAATACTGAGGAAATGGTAGCAATGCACTAACGTTCGCTGGGGCGAAGCCTTGATACCCTGAATCTCTCTACTCTAACCTCCACTAACCTTACACACAAGAATTGAACTTATCTGATACAGAAATTTACCACTAAGAGGCCTTAAATGTGTTGTTTGTAACTCAAAAGTTTGCTATTTCTAATATACCACTCTCCTTATCAAACTTTAAAAGAGAACAAAAGATTGTTAGAAGCATATGCTTTTAATGCTCAGTCCACATTTTTTAAATGCATTCCCAAGAAAAACTATCAAAATACTAGAAGTAATTTATGTTGGAAAGATTTCACTTAGATTTTTGACCAAACTCTTGGTTCACCATGAGAGATTGAACAGATGAAAGGCAGTAAAGGACGATCTTCAATATGTGGCATGCATGACGAAAAATAGTTTTTTTTTTTTTCTTAGCTAAAAAAAACCCCAAAATAAAAAAAACCCATTTTTTTGTTAATGTTTGTTTATTTTTGAGAGAGAGACAGAGCATGAGCTAGGGAGGGGCAGAGAGGGGGACAAAGAATCCGAAGCGGGCTCCAGGCTCTGAGCTGTCAGCACAGAGCCCCATGCGGGGCTCGAACCCACAGACCACGAGATCATGACCTGAGCCACCCAGGCATCCCTCTTTCTTCTTCTTCTTCTTCTTTTTTTTTAAATTGATTTTTGAGAGAGAGAGGCAGAGAGAGAGGGGGACAGAGAATCCCAAGCAGGGTCCGCGCTGACAGCAGAGAGCCCGATGCGGGGCTCGAACCCACAAACCGTGAGATCATGACCTGAGCCGAAGTCAGACGCTTAACCGACAGAGCCGCCAGGCGCCCCTAAAAAATATATTTTTCTTAACACGAATACTGAGTTTACAGTCAGATTTAATCCAAACGTTAAAATGACAGCAGTCGGTGCGTGCGGCGCAGAAGCGGACAGCCTCGCGCGCTGCTGACGGGTGCCGAGGAGGAGCTTACCCTGCTGGCCCTGGGGCGTCTGTGAGATGATAAACTGCGCTGGCTGCAAGTTGGTGGTCGGATGGACCAACACAAACTGCTGCAGGTTGAGATTCTGCTGCTGAAGCTGCTGCAGTTGCTGCAGATCCTAGAGAATCAGAACGAAAACACGGATTGGAGATCCTGAAACGAAAACTCGCTGGATCATAAGGTTCCCAGGAGATGAACTGTGTCATCCACATAAAGAAGAGCCAATATTCTACATTCTTCCGTCCTTTTTAAACAGGGTGTGCTCTGGGTATGGTCACAGAGCGTGTGAAGAAACCTGGAGCCGCGGTAAGGACTTGCTACTTCTGCCCGTATCCACCGTGTCATGACTCGTGTCAAAGCTAGTTTTCGATAGTTACTTCAAATTCCCTCAGAACAAATGGTTACAGTTGAGTGTTTTTAGCCTGGAAGGATCAATATGGGTTTTAAAAATCAAGTGAGCAAAGAGTACGTTGGGGTTTTAAATACTCAACTCATCTTTCTCTTACATAAAAATGGAGAGTGCTGTGTCTGAAACTGCATCGATAAATTAAAGTATCTATAATGATTCATTACATTCGGCACCAGTCTAGGGGCGCCTGGGTGGCTCAGTTGGTTAATCGTCCGACTTTGCCTCAGGTCACGACCTTGCAGTTTATGAGTTTGAGCCCCGAGTCGAGATCTATGCTGACAACTCAGAACCTGGAGCCTGCCTCAGATTCTGAGTCTCCCCCTCTCTCTGCCCCTCCCCTGCTGGCGCTCTCTCTCGCTCTCAAAAAAAAAAAAAAAAAAAAACCAAAAAAAAAAACCCACCTTAATTTGGTACCAGACTAACTCGACTGAGAAGTGTAAAAATACCTAAAAATAGTTATCCATATAAAAACCTAATCCATAACATATCAAACTTGATTACACCGGTCTAGTGTTTTATAATTTTCAACGTGGTTTCACACACATTATCTTAGTAGAATAATGTCAACATAGGGTCTCAAAGCTTATACGTTAAAAACGTATTTGGTGATGAAGAAAGTGGCCACAATTAAGACACTATCTTGAAAAAGCTTGTATATTATAGTCATAAAGATTAGTCGGATACCTATTCTTTGCTTTGTATAGTTACCTGGCTCTTTTAAATGTCCTAGTCAAGCTCTAGCTACAATGCAAGTCTGCTTCTGAGTCTTCTCTGGGGGGATAAAGATAATTGTCTAGCGCTAGACTCATAAGGACTCTTCACAGAACTTACTGATACCAATACTTGGACTTTTTCCCTCTCCTGGGGACGAAGGACTTCATTTACCTTTCTTCCCAGGCAGTACCGTCTATGCCTCTCAAGTAACTTTTTATTATCTCTGGATACTCTGCCCTGAAGTGTGAACGCTGGAGCCAAACCACATCCGAATACAGCTCTGCACAGAGTTAATCGCTCCGTAGCAGGGAGAGGACGGGCCGTCTCTCTCACACATGAGTGGCAATATTCACTGCGGAGCACATGAAAGAACCCATGCCTGCCATAATTAGCTAATTAAAATAAATACAGTAATCCCCTGCTTCAGAAATATGCCAACTAATTATTCGAGAATTGTCACTTAATGTAAACAGTTACTCAAATAATCAGTTATGTGTTTATAATATCAATTCAAATAAGCAAACAAACGTATTACTTCTAGTTCAGCGGTAAGGAAGCCGACTGCGCACTTCACTGCTCTCGCGCTCCTCGGGCCTTTTGAGGAGCCACGACGACGACGATCAGAAAGTGTCAGAAAGTGGATTCCGTACTAAAGAAGACCCGCCGCTTGATTCCTCACTTCCCGCCCCTGCCCAAAGGGAGACTCACCTGGGAGATCTGGATGGGCTGCGACAGGGGGATCTGCGTCATGGGCGTGGCGGCGGAGGCTGAGATGGTGGCCCCGGCAGCGCTGTGCTGTTGGCTGGCGGAGTGCTGTTGGACCGCGGCGGCCAGCAGCTGTGCCTGCGCCTGCGCCTGCTGTAGCAGTAACTGTTGCTGGGCCGGCGTCAAGGTAAGCTGAACAAAATGAGAACAGACGTTTGGAACGGTCTGCGGGAGAAGGGCCCCTAACGCAAGCCGACTGCTTTGCGGTAGGTAACTCAAGGGCTATGAGACCTTAGCCACCCGCCTCCGCACGGTCAGCTCGAAGCTGAAACGCTGATCAGCAATCGAGCTGCCATTGCTGGCGGAACATTTAAATTAGAATGGTGGTCCTCACTCTGGACTTAAACAATCATTCAAACGTGTCCAGGGCTCGAGGGTTCAGGCAAAAAAAGTAATTAACTAGTAAGCAAGAAAAGAAAAAGAATCCACGCTGACAGGATATGAAAAGAAATTTACACCCAACAGAACAGCAAGTGATTAGTCAGATGAATGAGGAACAAGGATGCTGGATCTGACCACGGAAAGAACTGATAAGGCCCAGCTGCTTCCCATTAGCATGAATCTCTGCCATATTCCATCATTTCCATTATGTCCTAAGATATGACTAAAGAATATGAGCTCCATTTGTTTCTTGTCCAAGTCTCCCTACAGCCCCTCCCCAACACAGTCCTTTCTGTTATTGAAAGCACTGGGCCTCTACAACTTTATATCCCCTTTCCAACACATTATCTCCGTGAAACAGGTGGTGACAGTGGGGACAGCGGCTCTCTTTACATGCAAATGAATCCTAAAGCCCAGGTTTAATAGAAGCTCCAGCCACACGAACCTGGAATCCCAAGGGTCTCTTACTATTATAGACACTAATCACCCGAAACAGACCCAAACAGTAAAACAGGAAATGTATTTAGAGCAGATTAAAACTTGCTTTCATAATGCAACTTAGTTCAGACACAAAGTAATAAGTGTGTTCAGCCTTCCTTTTGGTGGCATGCTCTGATCAGACAAGAAAGGAAGCCTGGAATATATACTTTATTTTTTTAAGCTTTTATGTATGTATGTATGTATTGTATTTAGTTTATTTTTGTAATCTCTAAACCCATCATGGGGCTCCAACTCACAATCCCGAGATCAAGAGTTGCATACTCTAGCGACTGAGCCAGCAAGGCATCCCACCCTGACATATATTAAGCGCGTGTACATTCACTTAGTGGCACAACCCTCCTTCTAAAAGGGTCCAATACAATTTGTACATCAGAGACATAAGAATCAAAATGAAACCATTCAAAAACTTAACAGCTGTCAAGATACATATGTTTACAAATATTTTACGTAATAAACATATTAATCTCCATCGAGGAGATATTTAAGACCATTCTGCAACTTCTAAAACATACTTAACTAAAAGAAAGGAAGTAAAAAATTGTGTGATGTGATGTGATGCGAAATGAATAACAACTCTTCCTTACCAGTCTCCTAGCCTTTCTACCCGCAAAATAACTTAACAGACAAATGTTCAGCACTGGAAAAATACTTCTGGTGTCTTAGAGCACAGACGGCTGAAAAGTTGAAAGTTTAATGTATTCACAAAGGCCGATCTATTACCAATAAAAATAAAAGACATTTATTGACTTACATGCCAAGCACTGTTCTTTTTTTTTTACAAACACTGTTATTCTTTATCTATATGACAACATTGTGAGCATCTCACATAGACAACATCTCCATTTAACTGAAGGAAAACTGAGGCACAGGGAGAGGAAGTAATGAGTTCACACAGTAAACTGTAGAGCCAGGATACGAGACCAGAGGTTTCATTTTAGAACATGACACAGTAATTTAAAGAAAGTATTTTTCTTGCGTAGGTACTAACCCACTCTTTAACTTCTACTCTGCAGCGATATCGTAACTCTAAACTGACGACTATCATCTCATCAATATAATGATCTCAATCAGAGGATGACTCCACTGCATGATGAAGCAACAGGTGAAACGTGGGTTTAAAAAAGTCTCTAGTGTATCGAGAGCATCTGCAAAAGTAAGAAAGGATACCCCGAAAACTTATGACAAAGATAATTCCTTTTAAGGAGCTGCCTACAGCGTAGCAAACTCTTTGAAGAAAACAGCGCCAGGCATAACCACGTCACTGGTGTGCTACAGCAAACGGTTCTAATCAGATATTGGCCCGTGGCAGTTCCGACACAAAGAAAGTGTATTGTAATTCTCTCAGTGAAAACTTACCCCAGTTATCTGTCCTCCAGCCAGCATCAGCTGGGTCTGGGGGATGGCTGCCTGCACTGAAGGCTGCTGGGAAGGCTGGCTTGGCTGCTGTGAATCCCCCGATTCTTCATTAGATTTAGACTGGGAGGGAAGGGGGGATAAGAGATTTCAAGTAACTGATTAAAAAATACTACTTATAACTCCATATTTTAAGACTTGTTTACAACATGGATTTATCTAGTCATGAGTTTTCTGGTTTTCATTCTTTTCCTTTCTTATTCATCTTTGTATTTTCCTAATTTTAATATAGGACATTTTTAGACTTTTTCTCCCTTTAAAAAAAAAAAATCACATTTCTTATTTGTCGTTTCCTAACTATAAAAGAAAGAAATGATCAAATACGGAACACATGAAAGTAGAAAAATAAAATGTAAAAATTACCCACAATACAAGTTGCTGGTATAGACTTCTCGTTCCAATGCCAGCAAGGCTGCACTTAACAACTTTTAAGAAAAAAAAAATTTGGTCCTCCACAAATCAACAGAGTTTTTCAGAAACCCAGATCTCAACTTCAGAAATAAGGACTAAGGGAAAGCACATTCTCAATCCATCTCTACATTAGACCCTCCACCCCTGCATCCTGAGATGTATCTGGTGGTCAGCCTGAAACCCCCTCATGTATCATCTCGGAGCTGACAACTTGACCCACAGAACTTTGGATCTAATATCTAAAATGACTGCAAATTTAGCATCTCTCATCAAGTAACAAGTTTGGAGGGGAAACGCTACAGTCAAGAGGGAAAGAGAACACACTCCTAAAAGGGACACTAAGAGGAAATTTTATGGTAATTAAAACTGGCTATGCGAGCATTAAAATTCTGCATAGATTTGCATATTTCCTACCACCTGTTTTGGGGACTACAGCAAGGCTAATTAACATAAAGGCTCTGATTAATTCTGCCAGTCATTGGGAGATAATTACAGTGCAGGACTGTAAACATGCCGCACTGGAGATACAGCCTGTTTGCCAACATCTCTCCAAGGGATGAAAGTTTACCATGGCAACCGAGGCAATTTTCTGCCTCCTCTCCCTCAGAAAGGAAGGTCACATTATCTCCTTTTCTTTTCTCTTCTTGCTTCCATGTGTTACCAGGTCCATATTCCATTGGGTTCCCGGAACGCTCAACCCAAGGTCTTTAGTCATTAGCAACACTGAAATCAATCTTTTAGAATATGGCTTTCCCCTCTTGACTGTCAGCTACCTAAACACTATAACGAAAGGAAGCAGCAGACTGACTGAATTACGGAGTAACGTATAATAACTGAACTTTGCATGTTTTACCACATGATTTGTGCATCAGCAAAGTAGCCAGACTTAACCTTCGTTTTTAAAATTTTGATCCGACGCGGCCCGTCAATAACTGCACCAGGCTTAGTTACGAACCTTAGAAGCACAGCACTTCAGAGCAGAGAGGGACCCTGGCAAGCTTCTAAAAACTTCCCCACTTAGACAAATGTAAAAAAAAGGAACCCCAGGATGTTAAGTGACTCGCCAAAGGTCATACAGCTAGTTAGTGGCAGAGCTAGAATGCACACTAAAAACCTCTGTACCTCAGCCCAGTGCTCTTTCCTCTACACTACAAAACCACAAAAAGGCATCTGGAAACAAAAAGGGATTTACAAATTATTTGGCTTTGTGTTTAGGTATGTGTTATCACTGTAAAACTCAGAAACAGCTTCCTACACTCACGTATGCTCCCCCAGATAAAAATTAAATAAACTTACACATCCAACTCTGCAAGTAGACTTCTCTTGTTCACCTTTTGTCATTCACAGTAGTATAACATAAACTGGATTTTTATGAACGTGTTGTCAATGATTATCAGTATTTGGATCTTAAAGACATTAGGTAATAAAAAAAGGTAATACTCCTAAGTGTTTCCTATTATAAAATTATTGCATGCTCATTACAAAAAAGTCAGAAAAAATATGGGAAAAATAGTAAAACTGATCCATAATCCCGAAACCCAGCTTACCTGTACATTTAAAGACTGAGCAGCAGCCTGTAAACTTGTTCCAGCGAGCTGGACCTAAAAGTAAAGTAGTGAGGTGAAGTTCTAGTACGATACTATTGACATCCATCATTCGAAGTTGACATCAGCAAGTATTTCAAGAATCTCTACTGAGTGCCCGTCACTGAGTTAGAACTAAGAACACAAAGAGGTCTATCTTACAGAGGTAAAACTTTATGGACAAGCTCACGGTTCCTCCACCTTCTACCAGAAGATGCTGTTACCAGTTCTCTTCTGAACATGTTTTCCCACACTAAGCGTCATCAGGCGTGCCACTCTTGTATTAGACACTCCTTATCCTGTTTGTAATCGTTGGACGCTTAGATTCTAAAAGCTTAATTCATCCATTATATAAAGAACACACGAGAACAAGCTACTTACATACATTATTTTTATCATTATAAACAATCAGAATTACCTACTCATTCTAATTTCAAAATTTTCAAGTATATACCAGAGTGAAAACCTTACATATACATATGTGTGCGTGTGTGCGTGTGTATATATGCACACACACAACACCTATACAGTCAAGTCCTTAGAACATTTATAGTCATAACTCAAAACTGCTGGCTGAAATGAAGACTCTGTCCTATAATCCACACATGAAAGTCTGTCACAACATTTCATGCATTCAGAAAGTTAAAAAACCATGGTTATATTAGAATAAGGGACATTGTTTGGCAGCCACGTTAATACCTGATTCTGGCAAGTGTCATCAATGGATGCTCTAATGGGTGAGAGGTGGGGAATAACATGATATTTACATATTCTCAACCATCTCTCCACTGATACTTATTAATTACAAAAGGAAAAGTCACCACTAAGGACACACGTGCCTTCTGGTATAATCCACCAAGAACACAATACTACTTATGTTGTACTCCTCCCCAAACCCAAACCGAGCAACACTATAGAACGACTAGTTTGTACTCTTCAAAAATGTCAATGTCCTGAAAATAAAGAAAGACCATGTATGGGGAAAAAGAATAGAAGTTAGAGTAGAATAAATGAAGTGTAAATCAGAATGGCAGCAGTCAGCACAAAAAGTAGGAAACATGAGAGACAGTGCTACTACATAGGATCCTGGCAACTGACTGGATATAGATAAAGAAAGAAGTCACGAATTATTCCAGGGTTCAAATCTGAGAGACGGAAAAAATGGTAGTGTCACTGACAGGAAGACAATGAGTTCCACTTTCGATATATCATATAACTTCAAGGTTTCCTGAAGTTAAGTGTAAGTGTTGGTATGGAGCTCATATAGAGTTCAGAGCTAAAATGAATGGATTGCTGCCCTTTGTTTATAATTTTTTAAAAAATGTTTACTTATTTTACAGAAGGAGAGAAACAGAGTATGAGTGGGGGAGGGGCAGACACAGAGGGAGAGACACGGAATCCGAAGCAGGCTCCAGGCTCTGAGCTGTCAGCACAGAGCCCGACACGGGGCTCGAACTCACGAACCATGAGATCACGACCTGAGCCGAAGTCGGATGCTTAAATGACTGAGCCACCCGGGCGCCCCTAAAATTCCTTGATTTAAAGTCCTTTGGTATAGGGCATATTGAAGGTTCAAGGATTCTGAGCTGGAGGCCTTGCGGCTGATGCAGGAGTTGTACTCATCTTGGAATTTGGATCCAATGGAGAAAAGACTGCATATCATCTATGTACCTTCAGGGATTTTTTTTTTTTTTTAATTTTTTTTTTAACGTTTATTTATTTTTGAGACAGAGAGAGACACAGCATGAACGGGGGAGGGTCAGAGAGAGGGAGACACAGAATCTGAAACAGGCTCCAGGCTCTGAGCAGTCAGCACAGAGCCCGACGCGGGGCTCGAACTCACATACCGTGAGATCGTGACCTGAGCCGAAGTCGGACGCTTAACCGACTGAGCCACCCAGGCGCCCCCTTCAGGGATTTTTTTTTAAATACATTTGGACCGTCACAAATTTATGCCAGATGGACACTTAATATAAGCCACATAAACTATCAAAAATGCTATCCCTCTAAGAAACCAGAAAGCTTGTTGGAGGCTACAATATGTTTTTAGGGGGAAAAAAAAATCAACATGAAAATAACATTTTTGTTCTTCTACAATATATTCTTAAATTATTTTAGATGCTAAATCATCTTAATATTTTATCCAGAAGCTTCATGTAGAAGTTTCTCTACTTTCAGAAACACAAACCTATGCACCTGACCAAAGTCTGTCAACTAGGGCCTCCCTCTAGTAGAAGATGCTAATGGCTGCCTGCACACTATCCCTTTGAATTTGTAGAATAAATAGGCTTCAGAGGACCTTTCTAAAATTTCACCTGTTTCAATCACAGGAGCTTCTTTTATATAAAGCGTAGGTAGTCTAAAAACATATTTTATGAGCTCAGAAGACATATGAAGATACATTTTATGAAGACATATTCTGAACTGAGAGCCTTACTCAGCAGGTCTCAGGCAATGGTGACTACATCCTTTTGGATGACTTTGTAATTTACTACCTTCAGTGAGCCATCACAGACCCACAGGGACAAAAACAGTAACCCCGTTGTTATATACATTCCATTCATAACAAAGAATTCCTTTTTTTCACACAGCTGCGGGGTCAATAGCTATATAGTCAATTAAGCTACAGGATTCCAGCCGAACCATTCAGAAGGACACAATTAGGTGCGATTAGCACAGGCTTTAATCAATGTAAAAAGTCCCACACACTGAAGTAACTTCCCCAGGCCCTCGCGTTTCATGCCTCCACTTTTTACCCTCCCTGATGGTTGAGCAGAGCATCCTACCTGATGGAGATGTCCCAGAAAAGCCTGGGCCTGGGCCGTTGAGATTGCTCCCCCAACAGGCACGGGCTGCTTCTGAAAGTCCAGACCATTGGTTTGTGTGCCTGGAAAGCAAGCACGATAATGTAACTATTAAAAACAAACTCAACTGAAATAAAGCACTAGCCTTCAGTCACCAGCACTGATCAGTCATCAGTTTTGTAGAAGCACTTTCCGAAGTACCTCCCAGGACGAGAGGGATTTAAAAGAAAAACGACATACAGTAAAATGATTTCTCTACTAAAGGGAGGGCGGCGGGACAAATAAACGAACACTAAGCATAAGAAACAGAAACTAAAATATAAAAAATGGATCCCAGCCATAAAGACAGTGTTAGAGCATTTGGAAGTGAATGCAGTGTTTGGGGTCAGAATAAGCATGGCACTTAGAAGGAGGAGATTATTGTCACTATCACTGTTGGGAAGAATGGTAGAAGACAGACTTCTAAAGAGGGACTGAAGTGCTCTTCCGGTCCCCAATTCTCCATATTTGGCATGGACAGAAGAAACCCACTGGTGACTTTGCAAGATGATTTATTCTTAACTTATGCTTTTACTACATGACAATCTCATGGCGAAAGCAACCATTTGCAGAACATTTTTAATAATTTCTTCATTTCCAAAGTATAAACTGCTGCACATGTCTAATTAGCAAGACCTCTGCTGTAACTATCATCTTGTAAAGGTCATCCTGTGCTTTTTAACCACCGATGCTGCAATCAGATGTTAGAAGAGGACGGACTCATTTATGGAAAGACCTATCATCCTAATACTCAAATATTTTTTAAGGATATAATACATGGTTTTCAAACGACAATATCCAGGCATTATTTAGAAATAACCAGAATTCTTTGTACTCAACAAAATATAACAGACTCCAGGAACCTGCAAGAATCACTGAGGCACATGAAGGTGGTACTGACTTGCCATTTCCTACCACTCAAACAACCCAGCTGCCCGTCCTCACTCCTGTGTGTGCACACATGGAGCACACCTGTTGACACCTGTTGGGACAGTACGAGGCAGAACATTAAAGTAGTATTTCTAAACGGCTACTAACTTCTGCCTTTATATACTCTCACTTCTAGCACACGCATCACTTTAATAAGAATGATGAGGTAGATCACACGACTCAAAAGACCTATTTAAGGTTCCCGTGAGGTAATTATAAAAGGAGTGTCCATATATTTGCACCTGCTTAAACCCTCATAGTGTATCGTTCTCTTATGGTTTTTTCCTAAAGTTTCCCATAAATAGGAAATTAAAGAACTACCTAGACATTAACATTTGATCAAGTTAAAAGGGTACATACTTGTGTCAAGTGGTGAGAAACTAGTGTGAAATAAAAGTTAAAGTAATTCATTACGGTCACCTTCATGAGCCACGTACAGAAGTTTCATGATTTTAAAGTGGCACATTTTGTCATTAGCCACTGGTCTCCATCTCCATGCAGAAAATCATTAGTGCTCAATATATATCACATACATGCGTAAGACTGAAAGAGGAGGAGATTTTGAAAAACAGAGACAAGCGGTTAATTGACGCATCGCCAATACAGGAAGTCTTCCAGAACCAAATATTTCACTCTCGTGGAGATCCTAAAAATTCTATACACTGGTTCTACTTGCAAGTTCCCACAAAAATGAGAAGCTTGTGAATCACAAAGCACCATAACACACGACTGACGGATTTCTCTCCTTGGTACAGAGCCTGCCACAGTGGCCTATAAGTAATACTGTTCAGGTGCCCTGTCTCTACCTCTTGAGGGGGGATGCATAAAGGCATGGTATCTAAAGCCAGCAAAGTGAAAGGCCATTCTTAGACAATTCAATTAAACAGAGATAAATTCAATTCAGATAAACAGAGATTTAAGATGCAAAAGCAGGTATTTTTTTTTTATTAAATTTTTTTTTTCAACGTTTTTTATTTATTTTTGGGACAGAGAGAGGCAGAGCATGAACGGGGGAGGGGCAGAGAGAGAGGGAGACACAGAATCGGAAACAGGCTCCAGGCTCTGAGCCATCAGCCCAGAGCCCAACGCGGGGCTCGAACCCACGGACCGCGAGATCGTGACCTGGCTGAAGTCGGACGCTTAACCGACTGCGCCACCCAGGCGCCCCAAGCAGGTATTTTTTTAAGTAAAACTCTGAGGCTCCCCTATAAGGTAAGGGATGGAAGAAAGGAGGTATCACGGGGAAATCATTCTTGTAAAACATAAAGACCTAACCTGGGCTAAAAGGAAAGAAGAAAGAACACACACACACACACACACACACACACACACACACACACGTCAGACTTGAGTATGAAGACGGTACAGGGAGACAGGATGTTGGGAGTCAAACCAAATGTGTGCCGGAGAAAACAGGAACATAAATAAGGAACTGGGGGTATTAACAGCTTGGGAGAGAAGGTGAATTGCGTAAGAAGATTAACATAAGATACACAGAGTTTGAGAAACCCCCAAACAACGTAAGAAAAGTGCCCCAGAAGGCATTTAGAAACGACAGAGGCCAGAGGTAAAGACTCTATAAAGTTGCCACCGGAGCGGTGTTACTGAGGTGAACCTTGGAGATCTTGAATCCAACCTCCTTATTTTACTGGAACAAACAGATTAAGGAATCTTCAGTGAATTATTCAAAATGTCACAGCTAGTTAGTGGAAGAGCCCAGACAAGGACAGGGTCCCCTGCTCATATCATTCACAGGGAAGTGATAGGTGAAATCTGAAGAGTAAAAGTGTCAACCAGCTAAGAGTGGATGTAGAGCAAAGAAGCCTGAAGAGGGCACCTACATTAGGAAATGTAAAGGCAAAGATTAAGCAGTTAGAATACAGAAAAAAAATCCCTTAGGACTAGGGTGCCTCAGGAGCCTTGCAGCCAAAGCAAGCTACAAGGACAGCAGGGCAGTTTACTGCTGTCAAATGGTACAGAAAAAGAGCAAATACTAAGAAATTAAACCAAAGATAATAGATAAAAGGGAATAAAGGAAAGACCAACAATAATCAAAGAGGGAAAAAACCCCACATAATAGAAACACCAACTTGGTTCTTTTAAAAGAACCATATAGAC
This sequence comes from Prionailurus bengalensis, assembly GCF_016509475.1. Lineage (NCBI taxonomy): Eukaryota > Metazoa > Chordata > Mammalia > Carnivora > Felidae > Prionailurus > Prionailurus bengalensis. The sequence goes on along the minus strand of NC_057360.1, from coordinate 9,996,991 downwards.
TATAAACTTCTGGTATGACGGAATAAAAAAATAAAAGAGAAGGAACAAATGATTTAAGGATAACAGAAAGAAGGACACAATAAAAAAATGCCGCAGATACGATAAAAGAGGATTATCATGAACCAATAAAATTCATGCCAATGAAAGTAAAACTTAAAAATGGATTACTCTCTAGAAAATATAACTTACCAAGACTGACTCAAGAAGAAAACAGAAAATCTAAAGGGTCCCGTAGTATTTGAATACATTTAATTTGTCAGTAAAAATCTTCCCAAAAGGAAAAATGAAAACAATTTCACTTTGCTTGCTTCCAGAAATCCAAAGGAAAAATAATTCCAGTATTTCACAACTTTTTCAGACTAGGGGGAAAAAGTAAACAATTCCTAACTCACTTTATGAGGCCAGCAGAGTCTCAATACCAAAACCTGACAAAGAGGAGTATAAAAATGAAAAAAAAAAAAAATACATGCCCGTTTCACTCACAAACATATAAAAAAGTATCCTAAATAGTACCAGCAAAAATAATCTAATAAGGTAAAATATTAAGACTGCAATGGACTGGGGGTGCCTGGCTGGCTCAGTCAGCAGAGCATAAGACTCTTGATCTCAGGGTCACGAGTTCAAGCCCCACATTGTATGTGGAGCCTGCTTCAAATAAAGATTAAATTTTAAAAAGACTACAGTGGATTTATTCCAGGAATGCAGGGTTAGTTTGGGGTTAAAAAAATAAAAAAATGTGGGGTGCTTGGTCAGTTAAGCGTCTGACTCTTGATTTCAGCTCAGGTCATGATCTCACAGTTCGTGAGTTTGAGCCCCACATCGGGCTCTGTGCTGACAGCTCGGAGCGTAGAGCCTCCTTCTGATTTCTGTGTCTCCCTCTCTCTCTGCCCCTCACCCACTCACACTCTGTCTCTCTCTCTCTCTCAAAAATAGACATTAAAAAAAATTAAAAAGAAGTTTAAAAATAAATAAATGAGTAAAATAAACACGTTTGAAAAATCAATTAATGGGATTCACCACATTCATTAAAAGGGGAAAACATTATCATCTCAAAGAATAAAGAAAAGCCTTTTCAATTTTCAATTAGAAATTTTCTAACTGAATTAGAAAAATTCAACATCCACTTATGATAAAAATTCTACGCGTAAGAATAGAAAGAAACTTCCTTAACCCTTATAAAGAGTAAAAAGCACTCCCTTTAAGATTAAGAACAAGATAAGTGTGCCAGCTACTGGAAGGCTCAGCCAACAAAACAAGGCAAGAAAAGAAAATACAGAAGTTGGAAAAAAGAAATAAAACGGTCTTTTCAAAAAGATGATTTGATAATGTAAATAGAGTATCCTAAGGAATCTAATGATCTATTTCTAGAATAAGAGAGTTTAATAAGGCTACAGCACACAAAATCTATTTTAAAACTGCTTTCGTACACCAAAAGAAAACATTTCTTACTAATTTTAACGCTTCCAAAAATATACAACTCTGGGAATAAATCTATCAAACTATAGCAAGTCCTAATCAGTAGAAAACTGTAAAACTTTATTTAAAAATTATAAAGAGGGCATAAATAAATGCTCATTTACTAGAAGCCTCAACACAGTAAAGATATTAGTCCATTCCAAACTGATCTATGGAATCAAAGCAATTTCATATGAAAATTTCAACAAGTTTTTTTTTTTTATGTTTACTTATTTTTTAGAGAGAGTGAGTGGGGGTGGGGGGTAGCAGAGAGAGAGAGAGAGAGAAGGAGACAGAGAATCCCAAGCAAGCTCCACACTGTCACTACAAAGCCTGGTATGAGGCTAAAACTCACGAACCATTGAGATCATGACCTGAGCTGAAATCAAGAGTTGGATGCCTAACCTACTGAGCCACCCAGGTGCCCCTCAACAAGTTATTTTCTTTCTCTTTTTCCTTCATTCTCCTTCTCGGGGTTGGGGTGTGTGTGTGTGTGATTGACAGACTGATCCTAAAATTAATTAATTAACTGATTAATTTTAAAGTTTATTTTTTTTAGTCATCGCTACACCCAACGTGGGGCTTGAACTCACAACCTGGAGATTAAGAATCCCATGCTCTTCTGACTGAGCCATCCAGATGCTCCATGATTCTAAAATTTAAGTAGAAGGGCAAAGGGTCAAGATGCTTTAAAAAAAAAAAAAGTGGAAGGACCTGTATTCTTTGAGACATTACGAGTTATCACAGAATGACAATAATTAGAACAGTGCAGCACTTGTGCAGGACGAGCAGGCCAGAGCAGAATCTGGAAACAGAGCCACACGTATCTTTAGACACTTGATACATGACAGGGAGTGCTGCTCGTCATGGAGTAAAGGACGGAGTTTTCAATAGAAGGGTAACTGGGTATCCATTTGGGAAAAAAATGAAATTAGATCAATTCACACCATACAAAAGAGATAAAGAAGAAAAAACGCAAGCAAGCAAGAAAAAAAAGATATTTTCAGAAGGATTAAAGGCTTAAATGTGAAGTACAAAACTAGTACCTTTTCAGAAGACAAACTAAGAGTATATCGTCATAACCTAGAGAAAAGGAAGGATTTGTTTATCGAGACTCCAAAAATGAAGACATACGTTTACTTCAAAACTGAAAGCTCTGTTCATCAAAGGACTACATAAAGAGAATGACAAGGAAAAAAATATTTGTAATACATACAAACAAAGGATTAGTATTCAGAACACACAAAGAACTCGTATGAATCAATTAAAAAAGTTAACCCAATAGAAAAAAATGGGCAAAAACCAAATGACTAGGAATTTCACAAAAGAAGAAACATAGATGGTGCACAAACACTAGAAAAGGTGTTCGGCCTCCTTGGAAACTAGGTAAATGCAAATTAAAATCCAAATACAATACCACTTTACACCCACTAACTTGGCTAAAATTACAAAGGTGGTTAATGTCAAGTTTTGGTGAGACAAATTCTTATTCTCTGTTGGCAGCAATATAAACCAGTACAAATGCTTTGGAAAACTGGCGGCAAACCATAAGAGACTCTGAACAAACTGCGGGTTGCTGGAGGGGAGACAGGCTAAATGGGTGATGGGCATTATGGAGGGCACTGTTGGGATGAGCACTGGGGGCTCTGCTGGGTTCTACTCCTGAAACCAATACTACACTGTATGTTAACTGACGTGAATTTAAATAAATGAATTAAAAAAAAAAAAAGGAAAAAACACGGCTGGCAGTACTGAGTAAGTTCTGGAATAAGTTCAGCAATTACACTACTAAGGAAACTCTGGTGCCTTTCATGCATATGCATCAAGAGATAAGTACAAAATTATCTTATGGCAGTAATGTCTGGAATAGCAAAAGCCTAAAACAACCCAAATGTCCATCACTAATAAAACGGATAGAAAACTGGTGATGTACTCATATAATGGGATATTATATCCAGTGAAAATGAATTATAGACATATGTACTAACTTGGATGAATCTCCAAAACATAATGTTGAACAAAAGAAACCAGTCAGAACATAGTATGATTCGATTTATGTAGTGGGGACAGGTGAATCTAAGTGTTATTTGAGGAAGTAAATACACAGATGCAAAAAATGTGGAAAGAAAAGCAATGTGACCAATAATGCTGAATTCAGGAAGATTGTTCCCTCTGTGACAGAAGAAGCGACTGTGACCAGGGT